>NC_083107.1:74582861-74927983 GCF_949774975.1 Lagenorhynchus albirostris | reverse complement strand
CATGTCAGAAGTTTTTGTTAAGAAATCTTTCATCCTTCTCTTCACATGCATGGTCAACCGGTTATTATAAGGAGGTGTGAAAGACTCCAGAATGAGCAGCGCTCCCCTCACCATCCTCAAGGCCAGAGGCACTGGTTACGTGAAATTCCTGGTCCTGTCTCAAATTCACTCCCCTCCCATTTACCTCTGGAAAACTGCTGTTAGCAAAAGGTAATCGTGCATTTTTAAGATCCCCCTCACGGTTCAAACTCTTCAAGCTTTATCGTTCTAAAATAGTGGCCACACTTTCCTGCCACTGAAGAATTCTTAGCTCAGCAGGGTGGGACGAAGGATGCACAGCCCAAATGGACGTGCCCTTTCAGAAGTTCAGGGAGACCTTAAGTAATGGGCTTTGTCCCAGGGGAACTTCTAACTAATCAGGCATAGAATAGAACAAAATGAGAATGGGCAATGAGTAGCACATCTCCATAAAGAACAAGCCAGTAGCAAGACTTAGTGGAAAGAATCCTAGACTAGATATCAGAAGGCCTGGATTTTAATCCTGGATCTAGCGCCCAATTGCCACATACCCTGATATCTCCAAGGGGACTGGGCTGATGTTCCCCAGGTCCTTCCCACACTGAGAAGCTGTATTTCCAGGAAAGCTCAGCTATTCCTGCTCTTGCAAGGAATCACTAGCGGTATTCGCCACCCAAGTCCCCTGTCAGCCTACAGTTTAAAAAGTCCATTGAAATTCTTCCCCTCAATAAAAGGGTGACCTAGCATGGGTCCCTTGACCCATCAGAACCAGTTTCTTCATCTGCAAGTAAGATGTGAGAGCTTCATGACATTTTCTTAGGATCAGTGAGATAAAGGATGTGCAACCACTCTACAAGCAGTAAAGACAAATATAACTACCTGTCTATTTTTTTTCTATCTTATCAAATGTAACTGTCAGGAAACCCACTGTCTACCAGGCTAACCGCCTCTCCAGCCAGTGAGCCTGTGTCAATGCGAGGAGACTGGATGAACCCCAAGATCTGATTTGGGGTGACCTCGTGTGGCATGTGAAGATAAGTATGGTTTCTAAATGATGTGAGAAAACACAGACCACGATGTCTCTCATTTGTGGGTATTCATTTAACTTCCGAAAATGAGACCAGCACCTCTGGAATCAAGGTTCAGAAAACTGCACTTAGCCCATGCTTCCATCTGCAAAGGAAAGTGGAGATCGGCAGGATTTAAAGATTTTTTAAACAATTCATGATGAAATTCTATTGCATGATTTTCAAATTCTCTGAAAATTTTCTTCAAAGTCTTGGATTACATCAAACATCCTTGAAATCTTTGCTTTGTCTTGCATACATTTACAAAAACAGCGGTAGAAATCTTGCTGCTGTCACCAGAAGTAATCACTATCCCTAACAGATCGTAGGCGCATAAAATGCCCACATACTCCCAAAAAGACAACAGAGAGAAGCGCTATCCACAAAGCAGAAAGTCAGCTTAAGCTCACAGGTGAAAAGTGCACTAGTGACAGTAGCAGTATTAGTAGCGGCAGCAAGAGAAATAACAGCTGCCATTTATTGAATGAATGCCGACTTGTCACCAGGTGCTGGACCAAGCATCAACATACATAAATTATCTTATTCAATCCTCACAGCTCTATGAAGTTGGCACTGTTATTCACCTTTTACAGATGAGGCACCAAAACCTAAGCAGTCAGGTAGTTTGCCTAAAGTGACAGGGCTAACAAGTGGCAACACCTGGATCTGAACTTGCACCAGTCTGACTCCAAAGCCAATCCTCTGAATTGTGATACTCATCTACCTTCACACAAACCCATAAAAGCCTGTGCTCCAAAATCTGCAGCTTGGTTATTAGCAGGCTTTGTAATCATGCCTTTGCACCATAAAAATCATCCACCTTCAGGGGAACGTTTCTTCTTGTTCACCTTGGTTACACAGAAGCAAAGAGGATGTCCAAGCTCCAAGAACACAGTTGGCTTCACACACATTCTGTTATTTTTGTCACCTCCCCAATCCTGCTGATGCTTGGAGCTGAGGTCTGCTACTTACTTGGTAAGAGTCCTGGCAATTGGGATTCCCCTCCTGGGTGGTGTCTGTGTTCAGGCTGCTATAACAAAAATACCATAGCCTGGGCCGCGTAAACAATAGATATTTATTTCTCACAGTTCCGCAAGGCTGGGAAGTCCAAGATCAGTATGCTGGCAGATCCACTATCTGGTGAAGTTCCACCTCCTAGTTTGCAGAGGGCCATCTCCTCCTTGTACCCTCACACGGTGGAGAGCAGAGAGACAGAAAGCAAGTTCTCTGTGTCTTTTTATATGGGCACTAATCCCATTCATGAGGGCTCCATCCTCATTACCTAATTACCTCCCAAAGGCCCCACCTCCTAATACTGTCACAGTAGAGGTTAGGATATCAAACTATGAAGGGGATAGGGCACAAACATTCAGTCCATAGCAGGTGGCACTGGTGCACTTCACCTGCAATGGGGTATTTTTGATGGGAATAAAAATCATGGCCAGCGGATGGGTGAGCATGGGTTTCCCACACCTGCAGGAGGTGCTAGTAACCACCTCTGCTACACAGAGAGGATCTCCATCATCAGCATAGCCACTCTCACCTATTCAACATCCACTGAATACGCAGTCAGCACCCACTCTCTTAGCTTCCGACAACATAGGGATAAGTTGGGTATTACATAATGACAAATGACCCCACAGACATTCCAAATGTAAAGTACATACTGTGCTCCCTACTGTGGTGGCTGCTATACTAGTAGGACTGTAGTAGCACCTGCCTCTGATCTTCCTACTGAATCACCTCAATTAACCTAAACAGTGCCTCTCAGTTACAATCTATCAGCAGTGAAATTCTTTGTTTTATGTACATGTGTAAAAAAATTAGTTTCCTGTCAATTCAGTTTTCTCTAACATATCACAACTTTGTCTACTAACATAACACACTGATGAATATGATAATGATCTGATACTAAGAATTCCTAAATAGAAAATGATAGATAAATAAATAGATAGATAGATGGATAGACAGATAAATAGATGGAGAGATAGAAATTACCACAGTCTGATTCCTGGTGGAATTTCATAATAAACTATTGTGTGCTTTTAGATTTAAAAAATAATATTTATTTCTAAAATCAAATAATATTGAATATAATATCATTAAACCAATTCATTAATGTTATTCAACTTATTAATTTGTTATATATATTTATACCTTCTGGACATGAGGTTTTCAAGACTTTTCTCATATATGAGTACTATGTATATTTTGAAATCGTTTTGGAATTTTAGTTGTTAAATCAAATAAAATTAATATTAAAACATTTCTACTTTGCTATCATATGTTTAATTTTCAGTGTTTTTGTTCAACTTAATTTAATAAGGCAGATGGTTTTCTGAAACTATAAAATCCTACAGTTGGGCTTCCCTGGTGGCACAGTGGTTGGGAGTCCGCCTGCCAATGCAGGGGACACGGGTTCAAGCCCTGCTCCAGGAGGATCCCACATGCCGCAGAGCAACTAGGCCCTGTGCACCACAACTGTTGAGCCTGCGCTCTGGAGCCCATGAGCCACAACTACTGAGACTGTGTGCCGCAACTGCTGAGGCCCGCACGCCTAGAGCCCGTGCTCCACAATGGGAGAGGCCACTGCAATGAGAAGCCTGTGCTCACCACAACTGGAGAAAAGCCTGTGCACAGCAACGGAGACCCAATGCAGCCAAAAAAAATCCTACAGTCCCCTTAAATACTTCATCTATAAATAGATATTCATACGCTTACCATAAAGGGCCACTCTTTGATTTAAGCTAGAAAATTAGAAGATTTATACATAAGCAGAGTAGTCTAAATATGTCACCAATTTGGCAATATACTGAAGAATATCTTAAATTAGATTTGTCTATCCCCCAAATTCTTCTTTTCCTCAGCCTAAATGTCTCCTTTGCTTGGAAAGTATACTAAATGGAGCAATGATGTCAACAAAAATAGATGACCGACATTACTCCAAAACATCTCTCTTATGAAGAAAAAGATTTGAACACGCTCATGCAACCATAAGTTCAAAATAAAGAATCAAAATTCTTGCATAAACCTGGTCATAGCAGCATCAGTTCAGCTTAAGAATTTAGTTACAAGGTCAGTAGGTCGGGGCAAAATGCCTCACTCAATTGTAGAATTGGCCATTCTGCCAGTCGAAGAGAAGATTATCAGCCCTGTGTTGGGGCAAAGAAGCCAAGAAACAGGACAGGTTCTGCTTTACAACAATACTATTAATAGATATTCAACAGCATGTCAAGTAACCCAGACACTATCTAGATCATTAAATTTTTTAATGTTTTCACTTTAGGTTCATGAATCTACAGATGTTAGTAACTACACTCAGTTAATGACACTAGTTAGTATCAATGAGGAAGAAATAGTTGGGAAAATTACCATTTGTTCTGCAAAAAAGTACCAAAATAAATTATCCGAGGTAAAATAACATAATTAAAGTGATAAAGTCTATACTTTGTACGTTTGTAACAAGTATGAAATTAAAGAAATACACTGTTAGTTTGTGATCTGCAGTGGTGTTGCCACAAGGATAGGACAATAGAACAACAGGCTTTACATCTTCCTCAACATCATGGGATTCAGATAACGGCTTACTCACACAGAGGTTTCCTTTACAAACATCTGAATTTCACATTAAATCATGTTATCAGGATGGTGATACTAATAAAACCCACACCCTGCAGTTTCTGTGAAGAAACTGGATGAGAATACAACTCTATGTTATTTTAAATAAACTTATCTTGGCTCTCTAAAGGAAGAATTTTAAAGAGGTTACGATCTAATCAAAAAAGACCTGAAAAATTTGGGGGTAAGGGGGAGAGGAATAAGTTCCATTTCGCAGATCTGCATTAAGATAATTATTAGCTTCAGAAAGTTACTCAATTAACTTGAATTAACAATCTAAAATTGCAAGGTCCCCACAAAAATACACTAATGTGCACTTGAAATGTTTATGGATTCAAAGCAAAAATTCAACTTTGGAAAGCTGAAGTTAAAAATGGTTCAGTGATTATGTTCAATTAATATTTTAGTTTGAATATGAAAGACTAAAAGTCACTATGATTAGAGTAACATTTGTGAAAATCATCATTTTGATATAATGTATATGAAATGTTCAACTGGATTTGAAATCCAACTACATTACCATAAGAAATTTCAACATTTCATCTACCATTGAAAAAAGCAAAGGGAAATCTGTTAGATTTAAAAATTGGATCATACCCTTGATGTGTAATTTAACGTTTTCTTTTTCTGAATTTTTGAATTTTTATTTGTTTATTTTTTATACAGCAGGTTCTTATTAGGATGAACTGGCAGATTGGGACTGACATACATACACTAATATGTATAAAATAGGTAACTAATAATTTAACTTTTAAAGAGACTGAATCATCTGTATTACAGTTAAGGGAAAGAAAGGGTTTCTATCCACTGGAGGACAATAAATGGATATGTAAGGTCTTTTGCCATTTGCTACAACACCATGCAAGTGTTATTTCTTTAAGAATTTGTGTGAACATCATTTATATTAAAGAGTGACTATTAAGAATTTGAAGGGATCACAATAAAAAACACTGTTGATGCCATTTCAAACATAAAAACTTGTGTGCAGCCATTTCAAGCATAAAAATATTTTTAAAAAATTATATTCAAAGAAGTGAATTAAAAAATAATTAAAATATATTTGTTATCTTTTCCCTAATGACTCTGTCAACTGAAAAAAATGCACAACATGAGAGTTGTGACTTAAGTTTTATCTGGGGCAAAACGAGGACTATAGCCCGGGAGACAGCTATGAGAAATTATTCCAAAGAGGCAAGAGCATACATGTGATTCTGGTGAAGGAGGACTACATACAGTCAGGCACATATTTTTTGCAGAAGGTTGCTGCTAGTCACAAGGAGCAGACGTCACCCTGAAGGATTTTAGTACTTTTCTAGATATGAGGAGATGCAAAAATTGGGCTCATAAAGTCTTCTGAAAATACCTATCTGCAGACCTGTTCTGCCAGTTTTTCCCAGAGCACAGAGTGCCTCATTCCTGCTCTCCACCCTGAGCTCCTTTTAGCGGGTGTTGAAGGCCAGCAGCTGCAGCAGCTTGTGATTCAATCCTTGTAGAGGTAAACTGTAAGTACCAATGGCAGGTGCCAATTTGTAGGTGACAATTTACATATTGATTTTTTGCCATAGTTATGTAATGCCATAAATGTTTTCGCCAAGCCCTTTAGAGATGCTTCCAAATTCTGAGTTATTCTGTACACACATTTTCATTTCCTAAGTGTTCCATACTGTGATGGTCAATTTTATGTGTCAACTTGGCTATACCTGGGATGCCATCCATTATTTCTGGCAGTGTCTGTAAAAATGTTTCTGGAAGAGATTAGCATTTGAATCAGTGGGTGCAGTAAAGCAGACTGTCCTCCTCTGTGTTGGTGGTCACCACTCAATCCATTAAGGACCTGAACAGAACAGGAACCAAAAGAAGAGGAAGGGAAGATCTGTTTCCTTACTGCCTGAGTGCTGAGCTAGGACATCAGTTTCTCCTGCCCTTAAACTGGTTAAATAAAGCTCCTCTGGTTTTCAAGCCATCGATCTGGGACTGGAATTACAGCATCGGCTTTCCTGGGTCTCCAGCTTGCAGATGACAGACCATGGGACTTCTCAGCCTCCATAATCACACGAGCCAATTCCTCATAATAAATCTTTTGTAAATATTATTGGTTATGTGTATTAGAACCCTGATACACACGCCTTAAGAATATATGCAAAGCGCTGATTTCACCCAAAATTCTTGTTTTATAGGTGGGAAAAAAGAACATCCAAAGAGGTTTTGTTTCACCAACTAATTACTGTTAAAACTAAAACCCGAATACAGAACTCCCTACTCTCCAGCCAGCCAGCATTGCTCTGATGGGTGAGTCAGGTAGTAAAGCAGCGTTTGTGTTCAACAAACATGAATGCTTTTCTCCATCCTCCCAAGTCAGTCCTCCATCCTCTTCCTCCAAGTCTCTGGTTGTGCTACACACCCAAACACCCTCCGGTTCCCGTGTCCATTTACTAGAGTCTTTCTCATCCTTCAAAGAACCACTTAAACACCACTTCCCTAACCATGCTGAGCCCCACGGGTCTCTCCATATGAGTTTTTTGGGTGCCTACTGTCTCAGTCACTCACGCCCACATCATGTTCTTTTCCTCATAACACAATGATTAAATCAGTCCACCCATCTACTCCAATCCTGTAACTAGGTTGAGTCAAGGACCGCTTCTAAACTTTCTGCGAATCCTTAGTGTCTCTAAGAAGTGCCTTATAAGTGCGCATCAAATGATGAGCTAGTTAATTGATTACAGACTTTGAATACTTTCCATGAAGACCTAGTGTGCTAGACCAGCAGCCAGATGGAGCTGCAACACCCAAGCAGGATCCTCTATCCAACATCTCATTCTAGAGCTGAGAACTTGGGGGTCATGTGACCAGAGGTGGGTCACATGACCAGAGGTGGGCCATGTGAACAGAAAGTGGTAGCCCTGAGACCAAGCTAGGTGTGACTGACCGCACACAAAGCCCATACGGCTCTATCTTAATTTTTTAAAGTTCATTGCAAACATGCTTACTTCACAACCCAAAGAAAAGTAATACTACGAAGGCTCCACAATTCCAACCTTTTTCTTTAATGATCTCAGTAACAACTCTAAAATAATTCTTAAAAAATGCATCGCCCAGCTTTGAATGGAGATGGCCTCATATTTAATAAGCTGTTATACATGTGTTTAAAAAGGATCTTAAATCTGACATCTCTTTTCAGGCTTCATTCAATTCAGCAAGTCTTTTCTAAATCCCTACTGTGTGACACTGTGTGAGGTGCTGGTATCTGTGCTAAACACTAATAAGGCCCAAACTTGAACGAATGCTCACTCTATTTAGAAAGATAGAAGATGTGGGTTCAAACACTGACTTCACCACGTATTAGCTAAGTGATCTTGAATACGGTACTGTGCCTATCTGTGCCTCAGTTTCCACATTTGTAAAACACGGATAATATGATCCCTACCTTGTGTGGTTGTTAGCAGAGTTAAATAAGACCATGCTTGTTATACAGAAGTACTTGTAAATGCTCAAAAAATATTGTTACTCCCTCTTTCTCCAGGGCTAACAGTTTAACTTTTGGTTATTGGGTCATGAATGAACAAAAGGCAAAGATCCCAAGCACCTGCTGCAGGAACTGATCTCCTAGAAACCGTATCCTGAGGCTTCTTTGTAAAACTGCAAGCCTGGAAGGACTGAGGACTTTAGCCAGAAAAGCCATTAAGGCTAGAGGAACTGAGAAACGCCAGAGTCTCACAGCTGGTTATGACTGTATGGCACTCTGTGATTTAAAATCTTAGGAAAGGGGTGATCTGGGATCCAGTGGTGCCCCCCAGAGCACTCCACAGGACGGACACAGCAGAGGAGAAAGCAATGCCACACAGGATCCGGCCTGGAGTGAAACACTCCCTTTACTCTCTAGCACAATGACTTTCTAATATGACAGACAGATTAATATTATTAACTTTGGCAAATCCACAGCCCTCCAACCTCTCAAGGGTAGAGAAGGGACGTGTTGATTTGGAGCGTCTCCAAAAATAATTTCACACGAGAAATATTTCTCTTGGATGGTCCCTGCAGAGGAAGTATGCTAAATTAGACACCGTGGCGTGGAGGGATCGTGTAACGGCACCGATGCTTTCGTTGGTTGAAAGGTTAGCAGGCCATGTCCTGAGACGTGGACTTGTTCAGGATGCCAGAGTGAGAGGTCATGAAATTTCATTGTGGAGAGACTACGCCTTGAGTAGGAAGATCAAAAGCAGTGACAGACCACACCAACCTGGATGGGAAGCAAGACTTCAGTGGCAAAAAACTTCACCCACACACCTTACGGAGGGGGGGGTACAGAGAGAGCTTCTGTGTGTCTTTAAAAAGAGAAGCTTCAAGTGGGGGCGGAGTCAAGATGGCGTACTAAGAGGACGTGGAATTCGCATCTCCTCACAACTAGGGCACCTGCCAGGCACTGCTGGGGGACCACGGACACCTAAGGGGATGGGAGGAACCCAGAGCGACCAGCGATCTCTCCCTTTGGCTTCTTCCCCCACTTCTTTTTTTTTTTTTCTTTTTTCTGTTGGGGTTTTATTTTACCTTGTTGCAGTTGTTTCAACTGTAGTTTTATTTTTCCTAATATATTTTTTATCTTTCTAACTTTATTTTGTCTTTTATTCTTTGATATTGTACTGCTCCTTTTTTTTCTTTCTTCCTTCTTTTTTTTTTTTAACCACACCACAAAGCTTGCAGAATCTTGGTTCCCAAGCCAGAGGTTGGGCCTGAGCTCCTGTGGTGGGAGCTCCAAGTCCAAACCGCTGGATTGAGAGAACCTCAGACTCCAGGGAATATCAATCCGAGTGAGGCCTCCAGGAGGTCCTCATCTCAGCACCAAGACCCAGCTCTATCCAACTGCCTGCAAACTCCAGTGCTGGACACCTCAGGCCAAGCAAGCAGTAAGACAGGAATACAGCACCACCCATCAAAACAAAACAAGTGAAATGACAAAAAATTATGTTACAGATGAAGGAGCAAGGTAAAAACCTACAAGACCAAATAAATGAAGACGAAATAGGCAACCTACCTGAAAAAGAATTCAGAGTAATGGTAGTAAAGATGATCCAAAATCTTGGAAACAGAATGGAGAAAATACAAGAAACATTTAACAAGGATCTAGAAGAACTAAAGAGCAAACAAACAGTGATGAACAACATGATTACTGAAATTAAAAATATTCTAGAAGGAATCAATAGCAGAATAACTGAGGCAGAAGAATGGATAACTGAGCAGGAAGATAAAATAGTGGAAATAACTGCCGGAGAGCAGAATAAATAAAAAAGAATGAAAAGAATTGAGGAGAGTCTCAGAGACCTCTGGGAAAACACTAAACGCACCAACATTCAAATTATAGGCATCCCAGAAGAAGAAGAGAAAAAGAAAGGGTCTGAGAAAATATTTGAAGAGATTATAGTTGAAAACTTCCCTAACATGGGAAAGAAAACAGTCAGTCAAGTCCAGGAAGCACAGAGAGTACCATACAGGATAAACCCCAAGAGAAACACACTGAGACACATATTAATCAAACTATCAAAAATTAAATACAAGAAAAAATATTAAAAGCAGCAAGGGAAAAGCAACAAATAACACACAAGGGAATCCCCATAAGGTTAACAGCTTATTTTTCAGCAGAAACTCTGCAAGCCAGAAGGGAGTGGCAGGACATATTTAAAGGGATGAAAGGGAAAAACCTACAACCAAGATTACTCTACCCAGCAAGGATCTCGTTCAGATTCAATGGAAATTAAAACCTTTACAGATAAGCAAAAGTTAAGAGAATTCAGCACCAACAAACCAGCTTTACAACAAATGCTAAAGGAACTTCTTTAGGCAGGAAACACAAAAGAAAAGGACCTACAAAAACAAACCCAAAACAATTAAGAAAATAGTAATAGGAACATACATATCGATAACTACATTGAATGTAAATGGATTAAATGCTCCAACCAAAAGACACAGACTGGCTGAATGGATACAAAAACAGGACCCGTACATATGTTGTCTACAAGAGACCCACTTCAGACCTAGGGACACATACAGACTGAAAGTGAGGGGATGGAAAAAGATATTCCTTGCAAATGGAAATCAAAAGAAAGCTGGAGTAGCAATTCTCATATCAAACAAAATAGACTAAAGACTATTACAAGAGACAAAGGACACTACATAATGATCAAGAGATCAATCCAAGAAGACGATATAACAATTGTAAACATTTATGCACCCGACACAGGAGCACCTCCATACATAAGGCAAATGCTAAGAGCCATAAAAGGGGAAATCGACAGTAACACAATCATAGTAGGCGAGTTTAACACCCCACTTTCACCAATGGACGGATCATCCAAAATGAAATTAAATAAGGAAACACAAGCTTTAAATGATACATTAAACAAGATGAACTTCACTGATATTTATAGGACATTCCATCCAAAAGCAACAGAATACACTATATTCGCAAGTGCTCATGGAACATTCTTCAGGATAGACCATATCTTAGGTCACAAATCAAGCCTCGGTAAATTTAAGAAAATTGAAATTGTATCAAGTATCTTTTCTGACCACAATGCTTTGAGAATAGATATTAATTACAGGAAAAAAACTGTAAAAACTACAAACCCGGGCTTCCCTGGCGGCGCAGTGGTTGAGAGTCTGCCTGCCAATGCAGGGGACACAAGTTCGTGCCCCAGTCCGGGAAGATCCCACATGCCGTGGAGCAGCTAGGCCCATGAGCCATGGTCGCTGAGCCCGCACGTCCGGAGCCTGTGCTCCGCAGTGGGAGAGGCCACAACAGTGAGAGGCACGCGTACCACAAAAAAAAAAAAAAAATACAAACACTTGGAGGCTAAACAATACACTACTAAATAACAAAGAGATCATGGAAGAAATCAAAGAGGAAATCAAAAAATACCTAGAAACAAATTACAAACAAATGACAATGAAAACACGACAACCCAAAACCTATGGCATACAGCAAAAACAGTTCTAAGAGGAAAGTTTATACAGCCCTATATTGTATAAGCAATACAACCCTACCTCAAGAAACAAGAAACATCTCAAATAAAAATCCTAAACTTACACTTAAAGCAATTAGAGAAAGAAGAACCAAAAAAAACCCCAAAGTTAGCAGAAGGAAAGAAATCATAAAGATCAGATCAGAAATAAATGAAAAAGAAATGAAGGACACAATAGCAAAGATCAATAAAATTAAAAGCTGGTTCTTTGAGAAAATAAACAAAATTGATAAACCATTAGCCAGACTCATCAAGAAAAGAATGAAGCAGACTCAAATCAACAGAATTAGAAGTAAAAAAGGAGAAGAAACAACTGACACTCCAAATATTCAAAGGATCATGAGAGATTACTACAAGCAACTCTATGCCAATAAAATGGACAACCTGGAAGAATGGACAAATTCTTCAAAAAGCACAACCTTCCAAGACTGAACCAGAAGAAACAGAAAATATAAACGGACGAAGCACAAGCACTGAAATTGAAACTGTGATTAAAAATCTTCCAACAAACAAAATCCCAGGACCAGATGGCTTCACAGGCGAATTCTATCAAACATTTGGAGAAGGGATAACACCTATCCTTCTCAAACTCTTCCAAAATATAGCAGAGGGAGGAACACTCCCAGACTCATTCTACGAGGCCACCATCACCCTGATACCAAAACCAGACAAAGATGTCACAAAAAAAGAAAACTACAGGCCAATATCTCTGATGAACATAGATGCAAAAATCCTCAACAAAATACTAGCAAACAGAATCCAACAGCTCATTAAAAGGATCATACACCATGATCAAGTGGGGTTTATCCCAGGAATGCAAGGATTCTTGAATATACACAAATCAATCAATGTGATACACCATATTAACAAATTGAAGGAGAAAAACCATAAGATCATCTCAATAGATGCAGAGAAAGCTTTCGACAAAATTCAACACCCATTTATGATAAAAACCCTCCAGAAAGTACGCATAGAGGGAAATTTCCTCAACATAATGAAGGCCATATATGACAAACCCAGAGCCAACATTGTCCTCAATGGTGAAAAACTGAAACCATTTCCACTAAGATCAGGAACAAGACAAGGTTGCCCACTCTCACCACTATTATTCAACATAGTTTTGGAAGTTTTAGCCACAGCAATCAGAGAAGAAAAAGAAATAAAAGGAATCCAAACCAGAAAAGAAGTAAAGCTGTCACTGTTTGAAGATGACATGATACTATACATAGAGAATCCTAAAGATGCTACCAGAAAACTGCTAGAGCTAATCAATGAATTTGGTAAAGTAGCAGGATACAAAATTAATGCACAGAAATCTCTTGCACCCTACATACTAATGATGAAAAATCTGAAAGAGAAATTAAGGAAACACTCCCACTTACCATTGCAACAAAAAGAATAAAATACCTAGGAATAAAACTACCTAAGGAGACAAAAGACCTGTATGCAGAAAACTATAAGACACTGATGAAAGAAATTAAAAATGATACAAACAGATGGAGAGATATACCGTGTTCTTAGATTGGAAGAATCAACATTGTGAAAATGAGTATACTACCCAAAGCAATCTACACATTCAATGCGAGCCCTACCAAACTACCACTGGCATTTTTCACAGAACTAGAACAAAAAATTTCAAAATCTGTATGGAAACAGAAAAGATCCCAAATAGCCAAAACAGTCTTGAGACAGAAAAACGGAGCTGGAGGAATCAGACTCCCTGACTTCAGACTATACTACAAAGCTACAGTAATCAAGGCACAGTATGGTACTGACACAAAAACAGAAATATAGATCAATGCAACAGGATAGAAAGCCCAGAGATAAACCCATGCATATATGGTCACCTTATCTTTGATAAAGGAGGCAAGAGTATATAATGGAGAAAAGACAGCCTCTTCATTAAGTGGTGCTGGGAAAACTGGACAGTTACATGTAAAAGAATGAAATTAGAACACTTCCTAACACCATACACAAAAATAAGCTCAAAATGGATTAAAGGCCTAAATGTAAGGCCAGGTACTATAAAACTCTTAGAGGAAAACATAGGCAGAACACTCTATGACATAAATCACAGCAAGATGCTTTTTGACCCACCTCCTAGAGAAATGGAAATAAAAATAAGCAAATGGGACCTAATGAAACTTAAAAACTTTTTCACAGCAAAGGAAACCATAAAAAGAGACAAAAAGAGAACCTTCAGAATGGGAGAAAATATTTGCAAACGAAGCAACTGACAAAGGATTAATCTCCAAAATACACAAGCAGCTCATGCAGCTCAATATCAAAAAAACAAACAATCCAAATCCAAAAATGGGCAGGAGACCTAAACAGACATTTCTCCAAAGAAGATATACAGATTGCCAACAAACACATGAAAGGATGGTCAACATCACTAATCATTAGAGAAATGCAAATCAAAACTACAATGAGGTATCACCTCACACCAGTCAGAATGGTCTTCAACAAAAAATCTACAAACAATAAATGCTGGAGAGGGTGTGGAGAAAAGGGAACCCTCGTGCACTGTTGGTGGGAATGTAAATTGATACAGCCACTATGGAGAACAGTATGGAGGTTCCTTAAAAAACTAAAAATAGATCTACCATACGACCCAGCAATCCCACTAGTGGGCATATACCCTGAGAAAACCATAATTCAAAAAG
This sequence comes from Lagenorhynchus albirostris, assembly GCF_949774975.1. Lineage (NCBI taxonomy): Eukaryota > Metazoa > Chordata > Mammalia > Artiodactyla > Delphinidae > Lagenorhynchus > Lagenorhynchus albirostris. The sequence continues at coordinate 74,913,601 of NC_083107.1, read as the reverse complement.
AGTCATGTACCACAATGTTCACTGCAGCTCTATTTACAATAGCCAGGACATGGAAGCAACCTAAGTGTCCACTGACAGATGAATGGATAAAGACGACGTGGCACATATATACAATGGAATATTACTCAGCCATAAAAAGAAACAAAATTGAGTTATTTGTAGTGAGGTGGATGGACCCAGAGCCTGTCATACAGACTGAAGTAAGTCAGAAAGAGAAAAACAAATACCATATACTAACAGGTATATATGAAATCTAAAAAAAAAAAAAAATGGTTCTCATGAACCTAGGGGCAGGACAGGAATAAAGACACAGATGTAGAGAATCGACTTAAGGACACGGGGAGGGGGAAGGGTAAGCTGGGACGAAGTGACAGAGTTGCATTGACATATATACACTACCAAATGTAAAACAGATAGCTAGTGGGAAGCAGCTGCATGGCACAGGGAGATCAGCTCGGTGCTTTGCGACCACTCGGAGGGGTGGGATAGGGAAGGTGGGAGGGAGACGCAAGAGGGAGAGGATATGGGGATATAAGTATGCATACAGCTGATTCACTTTGTTATACAGCAGAAACTAACACAACATTGTAAAGCAATTATACTCCAATAAAGATTTTTTTAAAAAAAAAAAAGGAGAAGCTTCGAGAGAAGTGAGGGGGAGTTCTGAAGTCTGTGGGTAAGATGTCAGTTTTCTCCTAAACCGCACATGGAGACCAGAGGACAGACACCAGCCCCCCGCCTAAGAAAATGCAGGCCTTCAGTACAGCCAAGCAAGGTTGGAATAAGCTCTCTATCCTCCTCAGAAGCAGCTGCTCATGTCTGACAAACTCTGAAGGGCCAGAGAGGTCAGGGAATCTTAGAAATAAGAGACGGAAAGCATCCAGGAGATCACCTGATTTATCCTCCTGACAGTTGGATTGCTCTGTCCAGTCCTCCTCATTGCGTTTGATCTACCTGCCGGCTAGGAGTCCTCGGGAAGAGCCACACTCCCCCTGCAGACTTATGCCGTCAGGAAGCATTTCATAATTTCTGGCCTATTTTCTTCTCCCCTGACTTTCAACACTACAGGCCTAGTCTGGTGAGGCCAGATGTTTGCTTGAAGACTTAGGATTGAACCAAGGAAGAGAAGGTCAGGAAGAGCCACGGAGCTGTGCACATTTCAGTAGGTGCCAACAACGAAGAGGGCTGGAGAGAGGCACAATCTGGGCGGGGAAGGGCGTGGGGAAGGCCCCGAGGAGCAGGGCTTGTGCCATGCGCTGGAGGAGCTGGCTCCCAGGAGCTCCGTGAAATTTTAGGTCTTTGGAAGACGCTTTCTGCCTGTCAGCTCCCTCACCCTCTCTCTTAGTCCCTCTCTTCCTGTTACAATCCTACCTCCAAGTACTAAAGTCCTTTATCTCATAGTGAAAGCTAACCCTTAAAAAGGGAGCCGCGGGGCTTCCCTGGTGGCGCAGTGGTTGAGAGCCCGCCTGCCGATGCAGGGGACGTGGGTTCGTGCCCCGGTCCGGGAAGATCCCACATGCCGCGGAGTGGCTGGGCCCGTGAGCCATGGCCGCTGAGCCTGCGCATCCGGAGCCTGTGCTCCGCAACGGGAGAGGCCCGCGTACCGCAAAAAAAAAAAAAAAAAAAAAAGAGCCGCGGAGGCCGATACTGTCAGCCAGGGAGAAACAGCTGATACCAGCTTCCCTCCGAACCCAATTCTTGACAGAAGTACATGCTGTAAACTCTGAGATGAAGAGATTGTGCCTGTCTTGGTTATCATGATATAGTACACAGCAGAGTACCGAGCACCTAGCAGATCTCCAAAATACGTATCTGGTCGGATGGAAGTGAAGCAGGGGGCACAGGACATCGAAGAGCGAAGGAGACACTTCATAAATCAGGTTGTAGAAACCCAATAGCCGAAATGTGTGGCTGAGGTCTTTGAAGAGCCTCTTCATCAGCTTCCCCTTTTACTTGCACCAATGGTCCGACCGAAAATGCTTTTCATTTTAAGGACGACACCAACATGTAATTGCCTACTGGACACTCGGTTGATGCACAGACCAACATGAACCCATCACCTCTAAGGAGGGACAGTATCAGCCCAGGAGACAAACTACTCTGCCACTTACTATGTAACCTTGGTAAAGTTACTTAACTTCTCTGAGCCTCAGTTTCTCCATCTGTAAAATGGGGATAACTGTACTTCCTTTATGGAGTCATAAGATTCAGTGTTAGGCCTGTGGTTCCATAAGTGCTAAAGAAATGTTAGCTCTGTTATTGCCCCCGCTCTCCTATCCCCAAATCTGCATCTCTTCTGGTCCTCCCTATTCCTGTTCTGGGAAATACCATCACCATCCACGCAGGCACCGAGCCAGAAAATCCAGTGTCACCCGTCTCCTCCTGTTCACTCTCTATCACCCACCTCCAGCCCCTAGTCTTCAATCTTCCAAAGTCTACCTTATTCATATCTCTTGACATTTTTCATCACTGGCTCTTAGTTCAGACCCCACACTTCTCTTGCTAGATTATATGACACTATCCTCTAGGCTCCTGGCCTTTCCCCCTTCAACCCATCTTCCATGGTGGTTCGAGTGGAACCTTTCATGAAGATCTGATGATGTGATTCTCCTCTTAAATCCATCAGCAGTTTCCACTCACCGTAACTTTCCTATTTGCCTGCAAAATCTCTTCTCACTGCCCCCAGGCTAATTTACACACTTCTCTGCCTGCTAATACAGTGCTTTATAGCACTTAGGACACTGTTCTCTGCCTCCCCGCTAGGCTGTCAGCTCAAGGGCAGCACCATGTCTTTCACTTTGATTCTCTAAAACTGAGAACAGGACCTGGCACATCACAGGTGCTCAAAGATGTTTGTCAGATGGTCGGAATGATGAATGGAGGGCAGAGCGGCAGAAGACACTCCTCCAAAACACTCATCAGACAACAGGGAGAAAGGCAAAGCCAAGATTTCTGCAGCCAAAAGAAGACAGACCATGGATCCGAAAGGAAAAAATGACTTTGTCAGCATCATCTCATTGGGCAGGTGAATATTGAGGAAAAGCTTTCAGACTTGGTTTCAAATAGGAGACGCTGGCCAAAAAAATCCCAGCAACTAATACAAATAGAAGTGAAACCAGCAAAGAGACCCAAATGATCATTATTAATTACCCTGTCACTTTAATTCATTGTATCCTAGCATAAGCCAAACTAATGAGGTCTTATTTTGCAAACAAAATTTTCATGGCCTGCTACATGAAATTCTTCTTTAATAGGTAGCATCTGCTGTATGTATTTCATCCGTTAATTCTGTAACCTCCGAAACAAACAGTAGGCTCATGTGATGTAGAGATGAGCTTGCAGCCTGGGGTGCATGTACAGTTTTAGTCCCCACGTCAGCCACTCTTCCCAGACGTGCCTTCCCACAGAGTCTAAACGAATGACGGCCAGTGAGCCCAGTCCCTGGTAAGCTGTGCTTACACAGAAGAGAAGCCCAATCACCCGCTCAGCAATTGTGCATTTAGAGCTCCCCCACCTACTGTTAGGTATGAGGATCTGGCTTTTCACGCAGTAGGAGCCTAGAGAAAGGAGCGGTACCTGTGGCACCTGTTCTAATCAGAGGCAGCTTCCTGGATAAGAGGGCTGGAACAGGGCCTTGAAAGATGGTAGCACGAGAACAGCAAGGAGCCTTTGGGACGGAGGACCTATAATAAAATCAAGGGGCAACATGGAGAGTGGGAGCCATGACTCTTTCTACATTCCCATTTCTGGTCTCTCCAAGACAGAAGGCCTTAGCCCCTACGCCGTGAACAAACCTGAGGAGCAACAATGGTCACCACTGTCACCGAGTGCCCTGCGCCCCTCACACCCCCCCCCCATATGACAAGGGAGCAGGCAACAAGGCTGCCAGAGAGCTACTGTGGCAGACCTCCCTGACGGCACTTGGCATGCCCAGCCCTGTGCTGATCAAGCCGCAGGGATACAGACAGGCAGACAGCCTGGTCCTTGGCCTTGGCAAAGAGACGAGTCTCAGATACAAAATAAAAGGTCAAAAGGAATGGACTCTACCAGCTGTAATGTGGGTCTCATGGAATGGACTCCACCGGCTGTAACGTGGGTCTCACGGAATGGACTCCACCGGCTGTAACGTGGGTCTCACGGAATGGACTCCACCGGCTGTAACGTGGGTCTCACCAGCGTTGTGTGTCCTTCTGGCTTACCAGGAGACGCGGCCATACAGCACAGAAGCTTTGCCTTTGCCCCACGTGCCTCCAGCCTTGGTCTTTCTCCTGAATGTGGGAAGGTGATGCCCTCTGGGGGACCTGCCAGCCCTCGTTTCTTCTCCCGGTTGGCAGCGTTTTCCTTGGTGAAAGATGTGAGAAGGCTCCCTCCCAGTGCCTTCACTCGGCACAGCAGGAGTCCTGCTTTCTAGGAGGTGGTGCCCTTTGCCCGTGGGGCTCCTGGCTCACATCTTTTGGGCTACTGCAGACGCTCCGTGCCTGCTGGCTCACCTCGCGCTGATCGCTGCTGCCTCTAGCTCCTACCGCAGTTCCTTTGCTCTCTGCCCTGGCACTTCTTTGCCCTGCATCCCTCAGGAGCCCAGGAGACAAGCACGCCTGCGCAGCCAAAATTCGGCAAGTTCCGGACCAGGGGGACCTCAAGCAATGAACAAGAGGAGCCCATGATCCTCTCCAGGCCAGTTCTTGGAGCAGTCAGGAGAGCACTCTTTATCACCAAGTTCCAGCTGCCCTCAGGGGTGCCCTCGGTAATGGAGCCTTGTGTTGGTTTTCCCTCTGCCCTCACTCCATCCAGCCCTCACTCCTATTTCCTAGAATGACCATCCAAGTCAACTACCCTGCAAATCCTTGTTGCAGGCTCTGATTTCGGAGCAGAACCAACCCACACTGAGACCACGCCTCTGCTGCCGTTTGAAATAACTTCACAGATGCAACACTGCCCACCCCTCCACGGAAGGATCAGTCCCTGAGTGACAGACCCAAACTAGCCCAATCCTGCCTGGGAGAAAGCGCCAGGGATCCCTCCCAGATGGTCAACCTCTAGGGCTCGCCAGTTCTTTTGTTCTTCTCAAATAATAGCTTATATTTTTGAAAAGATTAAAAGAAGAGAAAGAAAACCTTCCTGTGATTTTTGCTTTGTTTTGATGTCCAAAGCAGTAGGAGTTGTATTAAAAAAAATCTTTTGTAAATATACAGCTAACAAATGGATAGTATTATTGGGCAAACTACTATAATAATGATAGTTGTGTCTGTGATAAAAACCGAAAAAGTTGACCTCAAGTTTTATTTCAGAACCAGAAGGCAGTCTGCGTGTCAGGAGGTCTGGATTCTATGGCCAGATGGATTTTCACTCTTTGTGTGACCCTGGGCTGGTTCCATTACGATTTCTGGTCGCTTGGTTTCCTACTGGTAATCCGAGAATAAAAGTGCATGAAGTGATATATGTGAGGACATATAAGTGATTCTGAAGCAGCACAATTCATTTTCATTGTCTTTGTTAGAATTCCATGACTTGGGAGTTAAAGTACAGCAACAGATGCATTAACAATGGAAATTTATCCACTCGTTCATTCTGTCAGCAAGTATGACGTAAGAGCCAGCTCTGTGTTAGGCCCTCTTCTCCGTGCTGGGGGTCAGGGGTGAACAGGATGGACATGGGTACGGCTGCACGCTCACAGCCGGGGGTTCGCTCACTAGCTGGAAACTGAGTCAGGCAGCAGACATCCAGAAGGAGTACTTTCTGAATGACATTTCTGCAAGAGCCCCCCTACAGGCTGCTACATTTCCTGGGGATGATCTCCGGCCACACACGCCCACACTTTCACATATTCTTCCCCTGCAAACTCCTTGTCCTCTGATCAGTCGGTCTGTCTTACCTACTTAAACAGAAACCCTGTGAAAACAGGAGCTACATCTATGCATCAAATACATAGAATGAAGAGTAAACAGCATATCTCACAGCCCGAGGGTAGGAGTGTGTGTGAAATGTGAAGTGATTGTAAGAAGCCCCACCTGAATAAAGTAGAGGAAGAAGCCTCAAGAAAAGCAGGGCATCTTTCATACTGACAACGCTGTGATCCGGTTCACAGTTTGAGCAAGTATGGTTAGTCTGTCCTTTTTAAAAATCAGAAACATTTGTAAGCGCTGGAAAACAGAGAGAGAGCGGGAGAGAGAGAGGTGAAGGTAGACAGAGGCAGAGAGAGAGACTGGGACGGTGTGGGGGCGGGGGATAAGGCTGTTGCTACTAGAACCTAACTCCATCTATATCATCCATCAAGTCTTCTCATTCAGAAAACACTATATCCATTGAGTATTTAGTATAAATAAATACCCTTGACCCTTGAACAACATGGGTACGAACTGCACAGTCCACTTATACGTGGAGTTTTTTCAATAGATATATTACGAAAATTTTTTGAGATTGTGACAATTTGAAAAAATTTGCAGATGAACTGTACAGCCTAGAAATATTGAAAAAATTAAAAAGTTAGGTATGCCATGAATGCATAAAAGATATGTAGACATACATATAACATACAAAATATGTGTTAATCAACTGTTTATGTTATCAGTAAGTTTTAGGAAAGTCAAAAGTTCTATGAGATTTCTGACTGCACGGGGGTCAGCTCACCTAATCCCCACGTTGTTCAAGGGTCAACTGTACTCAATATGTGTTTAAGGGACTTTGATTGCAGGGTAACCAGAGGGAGACTAGGTGAAGATTCTAGAATCCATGTCATATGAAGAGTGGGTTCAGGGAAAGGTGGTTTACCTGAGGAAAAGAAAATTTAAAGTACACACGACACCTGCTATGACATTTCTGGCAGGCTATCATATACAGCAGGAAGAAATTTATTTGTTGTACTTCAAAAGCAAAGAATTAGAACCAATGGATAAGAGGTACAGAATACAGATTTTCTAGCAACTGGAACAATCTAACAATGGGAGTGGCTGCCCCGCAGGTAGCACAGGTAGGGCAACCCCATGCTGCTCGAGGTAAACCCGTGACTGGTTGTTGAACTGCTGTTACTGCCCTGTGATGAGGTACTTAACAGAAACAGTGAGAGCATTTAGAAACATTTACGGTAATCGCCGTTGCTGTGACATCCAAGCATGGACGCATCTAGTTGAACAGGGCAGAGACTATTTCTTGTCAAACTCCCCTGGTGAGTCAAATGTGGCCTGAGCTGGGTACTAGTCATGCACAGCTAGGACCATGTTACAACGTGGCTATCTTACCATTAGTTTGTCAACCAGAAAGTACTATAAAATCTAGAATCTACTCTTTTCATCAATTAAAGATTACTTAATTTACCTATCACTTTCAGCATAAAATTGTTGCAAATGGCTATTGATGAGAAGTTGAAAATGAATTTTTCAAACACGGTATTACTGGTTTCATTTTGAGTAAAAGTTAAAAAATTAAATGTCATTAATCTGCTGAAACTGCTTTTCTTTTTTGCGGTATGCGTGCCTCTCACTGCTGTGGCCTCTCCCGTTGCGGAGCACAGGCTCCGGACGCGCAGGCTCAGCGGCCATGGCTCACGGGCCCAGCCGCTCCGCGGCAAGTGGGATCCTCCCGGACCGGGGCACGAACCCGTGTCCCCTGCATCGGCAGGCGGACTCTCAACCACTGCGCCACCAGGGAAGCCCTGAAACTGCTTTAAAAACGACTTCTGTTCCCACTAACCTAGCTCTGGTTTGTCTACTATGACGAATATTTAAACAAAACATAGAAACAATTTAAAGATACATTCCTAAGTGTATCAATCCAACCTTACTTAGATGAATTAGCAAGCAAGAAACTAACTTATCTGTCACACTAAAATGTTTATACCTGGTGTCCATTCAAACTACATGTATAGGTATTTAATATGTGAACTCCCTATTTTTTATTATTATTTTTTTTTGTGGTACGCGGGCCTCTCACTGTTGGGGCCTCTCCCGTTGCGAAGCACAGGCTCTGGATGCGCAGGCTCAGCAGCCATGGCTCACGGGCCCGGCCGCTCCGCAGCATGTGAGATCTTCCCCGACCGGAGCACGAACCCATGTCCCCTGCATCAGCAGGCAGACTCTCAACCACTGCGCCACCAGGGAAGCCCTGAACGTCCCTATTGTACTCACAACCTGCTATACTACTACAGAATGGCAAATATTTACCAGCATAACAGTGATCCTTTCTATTAATCACCTAAATGCACACCTGTAATAAACATAGTTTTTATAATTGACTTTTCTCCTATGCTATATTTGTTTTGATGACAGTTATTGAAATATAATTTTATGTCTGTGAATTTAATAGTAAAATATTATGGCTTCTATTTTATGTGGTTTTTATTTATTTTTCCAGTAATTCATCCTTACTGTATTTTACAAGTGTCGGTTTGCATTGGGTTACAGATTTTAAAAACTCTTTATGTGGTCCTTAGCCACATAAAGAGAAGCACTGGTGGCAATGTCCAACCAGAGCTGGAGGACCCACCACTACAAAGCAAACTGGGAAGAGCAGCTTCAGGAGGTAAGTGACAGTAACTAACATAACCCCTCCAGTGCAATGTGTCACGTTGATACAATAGGTCCTCAGGGTTAAACAGTAACCCTGAACGCTTGAATCCATGAACACTTTGTAAAGTGTACACAGTTGCAAATACCAAACCTATGACTAGTATAAGTTACAAATTTTAAAAAAAATCCCTGTGTAGTCCAGGGAAGGCAAGAGAGATTGCTGGAGCCTCAAAACACGTCAGATGAATAAGGCTGAACAGAAACAGAGCTTTTTACTTGGATTAGAAGAATTAGTATCGTTAAAATGGCCATACTACCTGAAGCAATCTATAGATTTAATGCGATGTCTATGAAATTATCCATGACATTTTTCACAGAACTAGAACAACAATCCTAAAATTTATATGGATCCATAAAAGACCCAGAATTGCCAAAGCAATCCTGAGGAAAAAGAACAAACTGGACTTTGTTCACCTTTAACCCTCCCAGACTTCAGACAACACTACAAAGCTACAGTCATCACAACAGCATGGTACTGGCACAAAAGCAGACATAAGGATCAATGCAACAGAACAGAGAGCCCAGAAATAAACCCACACATGTACGGTCAATTAATCATCAAAAAAGAAGACAAGGATATACAATGGAGAAAAGACAGGCTCTTCAGCAAGTGGTGTTGGGAAAGCTGGACAGCCGCATGTAAATGAATGAAGTTAGAACACACCCTCACACCATATACAAAAATAAACTCAAAATGGCTTAAAGATTTAAGTATAAGACATGAACCATAAAACTCCTAGAAGAGAACACAGGCAAAACATTCTCTGACATAAATCGAAGCAATGTTTTCTTCAGTCAGTTTCCCAAAGCAATAGAAATAAAAACACAAATAAACAAATGGGACCTAATCAAGCTTGTAAGCTTTTGTACAGCAAAGAAAACCATAAACAAAATGAAAAGACTACCTAGGGGCTGGGAGAAAATATTTGCAAACAATGCGACCGACAAGGGCTTAATTTCCAAAACATACAAACAGCTCGTACAACTCAATAACAAAAAAACAACCCAATCCAAAAATGAGCAGAAGACTTAAATAGACATTTCTCCAAAGAAGACACACAGATGGCCAACAGGCACATGAAAAGATGCTCAACTTTGCTAATTATTACAGAAATGCAAATCAAAACTGCAATGAGGTATCACCTTACACTGGTCAGAATGTCCATCATTAAAAAGTCTGCAAGTAATAAATGCTGTAGAGGGTGTGGAGAAAAGGGAACCCTCCTACTCTGTTGGTGGGAATCTAAATTGGTGCAGCCACTATGGAGAACAGTATGGAGGTTCCATAAAAAACTAAAACTAGAGTTACCATATGACCCAGCAATCCCACTCCTGGGCATATATATGGAGATACCTCTAATTCGAAAAGATACATGCACCCCTATGTTCATAGCAGCACTATTTACAATAGCCAAGACATGGAAGCAGCCTAAATGTCTGTGGACAGATGAATGTATAAAGAAAATGTGGTATATATTTATATATATTACATATATATATAATACACACACACACACACACACACGCACACACACACACAGTGGAATATTACTCAGCCATAAAAAAGAATGAAATCATGCTATTTGCAACAACGTGGATGGACCTAGAGATTATCATACTAAATGAAGTAACTCAGACAGAGAAAGACAAATATCATATGATATCACTTATATGTGGAATCTAAAATATGATACACCCGCGCCACAACTCAAGAGAAGCCCATGCGCCGCAACGAAGAGCCCGCTCACCACAACAAAAGATCCCACATGCCGCAGCTAAGACCCAACGGAGCCAAATAGATAAATTTTTTAAATAAGTAAAAAATTTTAAAAATAAAATATGATACAAATGAACTTATTTACAAAACAGAAACAGACCCACAGACATAGAAAAAAAAACTTATGGTTACCAAAGGAGGAAGGGGGGGCATAAATTAGGAGTTTGGGATTAGAAAATGCAAACTACTATATATAAAATAGATAAACAACAAGGTCCTACTGTATAGCACAAGGAACTACATTCAATATCTTATAAAAAATTATAATGGAAAAGAATATGAAATATATATATACATATATATATATAACTGAAACACTTTGCTATACACCAGAAACTAAACAACATTGAAAATCAACTACACGTCAATAAAAGAAATAGAGCTTTTTAGCCTTGAAAAGTTAAAAACTCAAGAATACATCATCACTGTCTTCAAAAAAAAATCTTACAATTATCATGGCAGAAATAAGGGAATTCTAAGAGGTATACTGAAAGTTTTACCAAGCAGTAAAACTACAATTTACAGGTAGAAGGTACAGAAAGGAAGGTACTGATTCAAAAAAGAATTTCCCAACACTCATAACTGCCCAGAAAAGAAGAGAGCTGCCTCCGGCAGGAATGAGTTCCCTGTCACTGTCACTCTAATTCTCTAACAGACCAGGGGAGTCGGGAGCCGAAGAGGGGATTACTGCACAATAGGGAAGAGCTTGCATTTTATTGGGTTCTAGGTAAATTTTCCAGGGACTGTGCTAAACCTTTTACTATGTAGTATTTTTATTCTAACTTCATGGAAAATCTGGGAAATTGGTATCACTATCCCCGCTTTATAAAGAAATCAGAAGCTCAGAGTGGTTAAATAATATGATCATAGACACACAGAAATGGTAAGCAAGAGCTTCCATCTCTGGCTGCTGACTCCATGCTTAACCCAGAACATGATACTGTCACCAACTCTGAAAGTCCATGATTCTATGTACCCAAAAATGCTGACATGCAGTAAGAAACCTAAAAAGAGAAGAAATATCTCCAAGAAAAAAGTGACCACAATTTTTTTTATTCCACATGTCATAAAGTACCATTTGGAGTTACTTTGTAAGTTTGGGGCTTTGAATTCTCTGAGGACTTCCAGAAGGCAGCATCCAAGTACCACCCTCTTCCTTTCCATATGCTTCTTCCCCTTCCATAACCTTCCTCCTCTCACCTCCAAGTAACCAGAACACTCATGCTGCCCAGGACAGAAGAGATCTCATTTGTATCCTGCAGCCATTCTGATGTCACCTCTTTTCCAGGTGACAATGGGGTGGCTAGAGACAGTGGCGCTTAGCCCATAGGAATGAACTGCAATAGTGGGATTTCTGGCACCATGAGCAAGATTCTTGTATAGAGACCGTTCGAGCACCCCCAAGCATACCACGGAGAGTACCACTGAGCTCCCTGGGGCAAAGCTGGCCCTGCTCTTAAGTCATATATTTCCTTCCAGCAGTAACTTTCCTGGAAAATACACAGATTCGTTTACTCATGCTTTGGAGAAAGTTTACAAGTCCTCTTTTGTAAAGAGAAGTCTGTTAAGTGGCTTAGTAAGAAAGATGATCACTTCTTTGATCCTTGGAAACAGGAAGAGAGGTCCCAAGATTCTGAATCACTACCCAATGCCCTGACCCTGAGCAACCCAGCGCAGTCGTGGTCCGAGAGTGAGCTGGCGCTCTTCCGTCTGCTCTCTCTCCATTGCTTTTGATTTTACACGCTCTGAGTCATCTCTGCAGATTCTATGCGACCAGCTGGGTGACCAGCATCCAGCTCTGGGTCACCTGCCTTGATGGATGTGAGTCCTTCTAAGCATCTGCTCTGGGCACCTGTCTCTCCACCCTGATGAGTGACTCATCTTCCCTTACCTGTCTTCAGCCCTTGGCCCGTTGGGATGTTACTAGCAAAGCTTTCCTTTTCTCAGAATGGATCTGATTGTGTAACTGTATCCATTTACTTCTGACAGCATTCTCAGCTTTGTGTAATCTCCAAGCAGATGAATAATTTTCATTTGTGCATTTCAATGAGCTTGGGAAACGTTCAGGGTTCAGAGGTACAGCTAGAAATATTTCCAGAAAGGTGAGTCAAATAATCTCAGAGGTGACTGGGAAAGAGAAGAAAGTGTCCTGTCACAACTCTCTCGTGAGCCAACAACAGTCCTGATGTGCACTCTGGGGTCACTGTTTCCAGTTTGCAAATCCCTGGCTGTTGAAATGAAATGTCTGTCTCTTTGTTCTGCCTCCCACTTTCTCCTCCTTCTCTTCCTCCTACTTCTGTCTCTTCCAGTTTCCCACCTCCATTGCCTAATCCTCACTGATAACCCACTAAGCCTGGCTTAGTCCATTAGGAGATTCCCTTTCTGTAAGCATTCAGAATCCCGTACTTTTGCCAGCAGTGTGACTGCTTTCTAAGTAAGGATGAATGTCCCGTTCCCAAGAATGCAACAGCGAAAATGTCCAGAGGGAATCCTTCACCCTTCTTCTCAGGGCTGGAAGGTGTCTTAAAAGAAGGCAAACTTGACAAAATATTCGAAAATACTCGCAATACACCTCTCATAACAATACCATCCCAGAGTGTAGTCCAAAATAAGATGAGGACTTGCCTGTATAACATCTTGTGGACATCTTGAAGGTGTCAAAAATGGCTGAAGGAATTGACACTCCTCCAGGCATTCTGTTAACCAAACCCAAAGCCTCAGGCTTTAAAAAATACAAGAACAGAGACAAACAGTTCGGTTGACTTTGACTCCAAAGGTGTTGATGATGAGCAAGGGCAGAAGCCCCTCCCAGACACAGTCATGTACGTGCAGCTCCAAAGAACAGCATTAGCCTTGGACTGGTGCTTTGCATGGTGTTGATGACCTGCATCATCCAGGTGCTTTGCAGAGATTTAGCAAAAGGATTTTGACAGTGAACAAACAGTAGGAACTACACTTGGAACAAGCTGGACAGAGTTCACCGGTCTGTGGGGAGCAGGGAAGGTTGGCTCTGGGATCCAGCCTGCTCTCTGCTCCTGGTAGGACTCTTTCGTGCAGCCTTTGCTCCTTGGCATTCGAAGCAGCTTCCGCCGTAAGGGCCAGTTCAGCCAACTGAACAGAAGGCTCAAGCTCTGAAAGCCAAGATGCCCGAGCCCTTCCCATCTCTACGGCCGGCACACATTCCACCCACTCTCCTTCCTCTCTCTCTTCCCACCAGTCTGGCCGCTCTTTCCCAGCCCCGCCCCCTCCCTGGACTCCTCCCCTTCTGCCCAGCCCTTACCTTTCCATACTTTTCAAACCTCTTTGACCCACTGCTCTTATCACTCTTTACACTTCACCTCCATTCTCCTGGCTTCAACCCACACACTGAGGTCTCCCAAATCCACAGCCCCAGCTAAGAGCTCTCTCACTACCTCTTCAGTATTTCAGGATCCCTCCCACCCCACATATCCTGATTTCCTGTTGTTTTAGTGGAATACTCCACTGCCCCTTCAACCTCTGACCCGGAAATTTTGCCTAATCAAGAAGGGAGCACAGGGAGGTGAAAAATCCATGAACCTTGAAGGCAGGCAGGGTTTAGGTCCTCCCTCTACCATTTAAGAGCTGTGTGTCTCTTGTTCACTGTCTCCGCTCTCAATTTCCTCATGTGGACAATGAGACCAAAGCTGCAGGGCTGGTGTGAAGATTAAGATAATGCATATGAAGGACTCTGCATAAGGCTTTACTCATCAGCAGCCATAAGTAAGTGGTACTAATTTAATAATAATATGATAACAATAATAATACAATAGCTGTAGGAGCAGCAACCATGAAAACAGGTAAGAACTGGAGATTGCCATGCCCCTCTGACTGCCCTGCTGCTTCCAGCCCGAGTGGGACACACACTGTCAGCCATCCCCAAAGCCTCTGCAGCCTCCTACTCTTGTCCCATGCAGGCCTCTCTCCAGCTCACGTGTGCTCTCATAATTAAAGTAAATCTCTTTACCTACCCTCAAGGAACTCAAATATGAGGCAGGAAGTTCCAATAATAATCAAAAGTATCAGAACTTCAATTGGCAACAAACCTATTTCTCCACTGGCTTCTCAAAAAGCTCATTTCCGAACGCTCCTCTGCTCTCAGCTTCTTGGGTAGATCAGCACAGCTGCACTGGCTCCAGGGCCCTGGGGATGGCTAGTGAAGCAAGGGGCTTCAGTGGGGCTCAAAAGGGAAAACAGGACACACAACAGAACTGAAGACAGCAGACATGGCCCCAAAGGCCACATAATGTATCCCTGATGACAGAGGCAAGGACTCTTAAATGAACCTTGTTGTCCACCTGATATCAACCTCAAAGGGTAAGGATGTCCTCCAAGCACCCTAATGTCCCTAAGAGACACAAAAGTCGATTGTGACCTTAGAGAAAATCTTTGGTTCTTTATCTTTCAGTTTGAAGATATTTTCATTTCTTAATTTTTTTTTTTTTTTTTTTTTTTTTTTTTTTTTTGCGGTACGCGGGCCTCTCACTGTTGTGGCCTCTCCCGTTGCTGAGCACAGGCTCCGGACGCGCAGGCTCAGCGGCCATGGCTCACGGGCCCAGCCGCTCCGCGGCACGTGGGATCCTCCCGGACCGGGGCACGAACCTGTGTCCCCTGCATCGGCAGGCGGACTCTCAACCACTGCGCCACCAGGGAAGCCCCATTTCTTAATTTTTAATACCATTGAATGAACTGGATTTCGTAACTTTTCACGAGCTTCTCTTTCCCGGCTTCAGGGAATGCCCCCCTTCACTCCAGAATTCCATGACTTGGTGAACAAAAACATGTTAATGTCATCCACGCCCCTCATGCCTTCTCAGAGACTCGTACCACTCTCCACCACTCCTCATCTTCTTAGTCAGAAGGGCTGTACCCCAAGAAAGCCCTCTGGTCCTAATTTAACTGGAGCTTACCATAGTGTCAGGCAACTGGTGCTAATCAACTTCCCAATATGGTACCTCACTCTTTAGACATCACCTAAAACAGTGTCCCCAACCTTTTTCTCTTCTTGGTACACATAGAAAATACCTTTTGCATGGCTCCCTAGGGGTAAATAGATGAGACTGCTCACAGCTGGAGGTAACTAAGCCACAGCTCTGGAGGGCCCCAGGACCTGCGTGGCTACCCCCAAGAATTAAGGGGCTCCACACCTCAGACACACCTGTAATCCATTTGTAGCAACTCAGCATGCCCTGGCACCCCCGTGGAGAAGCACTACCTAAAAAATTGTCTTGCCTCAGAGACCAATAGAATGTTCATGCCTTTAAGTAAGATCTCCCCTTCAGAAAGTCCCAAATGTATTTTTCACCTCACTGTTAGCCTCTCTGAAATATGTTTCCCATTCAGTAGTCAGTGTTTTGTCATGCTCAGCAAGGAAGATGGCCTGGTGGCCGTCGTAAAGAATCAGGAGCCGTGTGGACTCTGAATTTATGATCCAGCAGCCACAGCTTCTGACTCACTCGCACTAGATGACCTGTGGAAAACCACTGGACTTTGACAGGAACTAATCAGACGAGCCAGAAAATGATATCAGAATAGGTTTCTACTGGAAACCAAACACTGTGTGAAAATTGAGACTTCCTGAGCAGGTAAATTAAAAGCAAGCTCTACAGGAGCAGCATGACAAAAGCCATATGTTGAACTTCAGCAAATGCAAGACAGAAAATAATCATAGCCTAATAATACCACACAGTGTCGCAGGCTTCCACTCTAAAAACTGCTGCACTGTGTTAACAAAGGCACCTGGCAACTGTCCTTTCTGTGTCACAGCATTAAGTTGTGAAGTCTGTGGCCTCTGAAGCCAGGCAGACCTGGGGTAGAATCCTGGCTCTAATACATCCTGCCTACGTGATGTAGGGCATGTTATTCTACTTCTCTGACGGGAATGAATGCATCCTCCTAATTATCTCCACAGATACCAAAACAAGAAAGTTTTGACAAAAATTCAGTGGTGATTCTTGACTTTAAAATAAAGTACCAATAAAAAAGGAAAAGATGCCACTTCTTCATAAAAGCTCAATTGGTAAATACTAGAGACAATTCCGCTGAAGCCAAAAGTAGTACACATTACCACAGTGTCATGCTGTAACAAAAGTATCCACAGAAAAAATATATATACAAAAATTGGAAGGGAGAAGTTCTATTTTCAGACCAACATGGAGTAGAAGCACTTTTCCTATTCCTTTTTTTAAAAAAAATATATCTTTTATAAATTATTTTATTTATTTATTTATTTAATTTATTTATTTTTGGCTGTGTTGGGTCTTCATTGCTGTGCACAGGCTTTCCCTAGTTGTGGTGAGCGGGAGCTACTCTTCGTTGCGGTGCGCGGGCTTCTCATTGAGGTGGCTTCTCTTGTTATGAAGCACGAGCTCTAGGCATGCAGGCTCAGTAGTTGTGGCTCGCGGGCTCTAGAGCACAGGCTCAGTAGTTGTGGTGCATGGGCTTAGTTACTCTTTGGCATGTGGGATCTTCCCAGACCAGGGCTCGAACCCGTGTCCCCTGCATTGGCAGGCAGATTCTTAACCACTGCACCACCACGGAAGTCCCCTATTCCTCTTATTAAAAAACTTTTCACTCCTGTTAAAATGTTTCTCCTATGCCTCCTGATAAAAACCCTGAGCATTATATATAAAATAAACAAAAGAACTCTGAAAGATAGAAAGAAGAACTCAGACTGGCTAGGGACCTTCAAACCCAAGAAACATCATGGTAGTGAGTTTTCTGCTGTTCTTTTTGCCTCATAAATCCCAGACTGGATGCTGGAGAAGCCAACAATCCATAAACATCAATGGAAACAGACAAAAAATAAAGCCCCCAAAGTCAACTCTCTCTGGAGAAAGGAAGAGGAAAACAACCAGCAAGACACAAGTGTTCAGACAATAACCTCCCCACCCTAGAGAAACACCATGGGGAAAAAAAAAAAAAAACATGACCCTCACCCCAGTCAGCAAAGGCTGAGTGGGGAGTCTAGACCTTCACCTTCATCTGGCTATAATGTGTAGCCCCGACCCACACACCAAACACATCGCCACTGCAAGTGTGCTATCAGAGAAGACCAAGTGGGAAGCAGGATTTTCATCCATGGCTGGGTATAACAAGGTCCTTCCCCACTGAGTCAGTTAAGGTCATGTGAGAATCTTGAACTTCTACTCCCAACAAAAGGTAACAAGGTGTCCCTTCCCATCCAGCCTAGTGGGGAGTCAGGACTTTCCTCACCATCCTGTGGGAACAAGGACTCCTCACCAGTGTGGGGGTCTACAGAGGCCACATGGGGAGCAGAAACAAGGACCCCTTTCTTCCCAACCAGGGTGGTATTAACAGAGGCCTAGTGGGCAACCTGAATTTCTACTCCTACCCAAGGAGGAACAAGCTGCCCTTTCCTCATCTTCCAAACCCCGCTCCACAGTGTCCACACATTGTAGACAACTAGGACTTCCACATCGCCTGGGACCCTAACTCTCCTTGCAGTGTGATGTCAAACAAGGCTTTCTAAAATAGACTTAAATAAAATCTAGAGCCTCATAACATAAAACCAAAAACGTCCAAGATATGATCAAAAATCATTCAGCATACTCAAACCCAGAAAAATCTCAACTTGAGTAAGTAAAGACAATCAACAGATGCCAAAACCAAGTTGACACAGATGTTGGAATTATCTGAAAAATATTTCAAAGTAGCCATCATGAAAATACTTCAACGAGTAATTATGAGCACACTTGTAACAAATGAAAAAATAGTAAGTCTCACCAAGAAATAAAACATATAAAGTAGAACCAAATGGATATTTTAGAACTGAAGAATATGACAGCCAAAATAAAAACTCAATGGGATGGGTTCAACAGCAGAATGGCAAAAAACAGAGGGAAGGGTTGGTGAACTTAGAACAGTAGAAATTACCCAATCTGAACAACACAGAGAAGTTAGACTAAAAAAATTAACAGAGCCTCAGGGGCATGTGGACAACAACAAAAGGTCTAATATTTGTATTTTCAGAATCCCAGAAGGATATGAAAAACGATTTGTTAAAAAATACTCAAAGAAATAAAGCTGAACATTTCCCAAATTTGGCAAAAGATGTAAACTTCCAAATTCCAGATTTTGAGAGACTCCAAACAGGATAAACCCAAAGCAATCCACACCAAGACACATTATAATGAAACTTCTCAAATTAAAGACAAAGAATATATTTCAAAAGCAATGAGAAAAAAGCACACCTTATCTATATGGTAAAATAATTTAAATGACAGTGGATTTCTCATCAGAAACCATGAAGGCCAGAAGGAAGTAAAAAACATTTTTCAACTGCTGAAAGAAAAGAACTGTCAACCCCAAATTCTACAGCCAGCCAATTTCTCTTTCAGAAACAAAAGGTAAATAAAGACATTCTCAGGTGAGGGAAAACTAAGAAAGTCTGTTACCAGCAGATCTATCCTAAAAGAATGATTAAGAGAATTTCTCTAAACAGAAAGAAAATTATTTTTAAAATGTAACCTTAGAACATCAGGAAGGAAGGCAATAAGAACAATGGAAAGAGCAAAAATATGGGTAAATACCACAGACTGTCCTCTTGAGTTATCTAAACGTTGTTTGATGTGGCTCTCAAAGTACACAGAAGAAATATTTAAGGCAGTTTTAAGTGGGCATGGGTAAAGAGACTTAAAAAGAGATAAGGTGTCTATACTTCACTCAAACTAGTAAATTGTGATAAGTTACTTACATATATTTTAATGCCATAAGCAACCACTAAAAATTTTATTCAAAAAGGTATACTCACACAAACCATAGGTAAATCAAAATAAAATTCTAAAAATAAGTTTAACCCACAAGAAGGTGAAAAAAAAGAAAACAAAGAAATGAAATATAGAGGAACAAACAGAAATCAAAAATATAAAATGTCAGACTTAAGCCTTAACATATAGTCACATTAAGTGTAAATGGTCTAAATACATCAACTAACAAAGATCAGCAGAGTGGCTGAAAAAAATATAATCTAATTAGGTGCTATCTAAAATAAACTCAATTCACATATAATGATAGAGGTAAGTTGAAAGTAAAACAATGGAAAAAGATACACCATGCAAATCCTAGTCAAAAGAAAGCAGGAGGGGCTTCCCTGGTGGCACAGTGGTTGAGAGTCCACCTGCCAATGCAGGGGACACGGGTTTGTGCCCCGGTCTGGGAAGATCCCACATGCCGCGGAGCGGCTGGGCCCATGAGCCATGGCTGCTGAGCCTGCGTGTCCAGAGCCTGTGCTCCGCAACGGGAGAGGCCACAACAGACAACAGTGAGAGGCCCGCGTACCGCAAAAAAAAAAAAAAAAAAAAAGAAAGCAGGAGTGGCTATATTATCATCAGGTAAAAGCAGATGTTAGAGCAAAGATAACTGCCAGGGACAGAAAAGGACAGTGTATAATAATAAAGAGGTCAATCCACCAAGAAGACATAGCAATCCTATTTATGAATAACTGACATCTTTGTAATTTTGTATATCTTTCCATTTGCTCAAGCCTCCTTTCATGTCCTTTTGTAATTTCATAAATTTTTTCATCTAGGCTATGCTCATTTCCTGATTTGTGAGCACCACAGTAAATATTTTGAGACATAATTTGAGGCTATGAAATATCCTGTTTCTCCTTAAAGTTTCATCCACTAATGTTAGCACTGATCTGTATCTTTCCTGCAGCAACTATTACTGTGATGTTCTAATGGATATGTTCTCTTTCCCTTATTCCTTCTACATTTATTAATTGAAATTCTCCTGATGATTCTTTTTTATAGCTACATAGTAGACAGTTGTAAAGCAGAAATCTAGTTTCTAGGAACAGTCCCCTATTAATGGGCACTTAAGTTGTTTTTGCTATAATAGGCACTATAATAAACCAACTGTATCTTTGCATAACAAAGAATTTGTTATGGAAATTGGAAAAGTATATCAGCATTTACCTTATATCTGCAACTGAAAATACTGAAATAATGAGAAAATGCATTTGTAATTTTGTTACATAATGCCAAATTGCCCTCCATAAGGACGTACCACGAGAAATTTGATCTGACAGATGACTATAGAACATTAAATCCAAGTACTAGGGAATACACATTATTTCTAAGTACATGTACAAGGAACACTTATGAAAATTGACACATATTTGGCCATAAAATAAACCACAATATACTTCTCAGTATTGGTGTCATACAGATCACATTCTCTGATCTGCTCAGATCACAATGCAATAAAATTTAAAATTCAATAAAAAGATAACTAGAAACACCCATAGGTTTGGGAATTAAGAAATGTGTATCTAATTAACTGAGGGGTCAAAAACAAAATTAGAATATATATAGAATTGCATGATTAAAAAGCAACTAACATCTCATGTGGGACATACAGCATGTAAGATGAAGATAATTCTATTTTAATAGGAAAATTTCTAGGCCAAAATGCCTTTAAAAGAAAAGAAAAAAGGCTGGATATGAATGAGCTAACCACTCAGTTTAAAAACTAAGAGAAAATGACAGAATAAATCTAAAGAAAGTAGGAGGAAGAAAATAATAAAGATTATAAACAGAAATTAATAAAATATAAAACAAAGCCAATAGTTAGCTCTTTAAGCTCAATGAAATCAACAAACTTCTGGTAAGAATGCTTCCAAAAAATGAAGGGATCTGGCATGAGTAAACATGTAGGAAAGAAAAAAATGCAGCATATATTCATGTGAATACCTTCATGTCAATAAATTTGATAACAGAGAAAACAGACAAATTCCTAAAAAAACACAGCTTGCCAAAATTGACTTAAGAAAAAACTAAACTCTAATGGTCCAAAAACTGATAAATATATGGAATCTGAATTTTAAATACCTCACACTACGTATACACTCACAAAACATAACCCATCAAACCAGGCCCAGATGATTTACAATCAAGATCTACCAAATATTTATGGAACGAAGAATTGCAGTCTTAGATAAAACATTCCAGGGAACAGTAGAAAAGAGAACACCCCCCCCAATCATTTCACAAGGTCTGGCTGACTTTAATTATAAAATTTAATAAGGATATTACTGAAAAATTAATATACTAACAAACTGAATCCAGCAATGTATAAAATATAATATATAATGATCAATATTTCAACAAATGTACAAAAAGCATTTAATAGACTTTAATACCCACCCATAATAATACAATTAAGTTGGCAAGCTAATAACAGAAGGTTAATTTCTTTGACTTTCTATTTAAAAAAATCTACCGGAGACATCCTTCCCTTTAAAATCCAGGCAAGACAAGAATGTCTATTCTCACATCTTCAATTGACTAATGTCCTATAAATCATAGCCAGTGCTGTAAGGCAAGAAAAAGAAATAGTAGATATAAAGTTGAGAGTCAGAAACAAAAATGTCATCATCCAAATGTGGTATGATTCCCAAGGAGAAAGCCCAAAAGAAGTTAAAGACAACCATTAGAATTAATAAGTTAACTTAACAAGGCTGTTGTATACAAAATCAATATTTAAAGGTCAATTATATTTCCAAACAATCCAGGAAGAGTTTTAAAATAAAATTTTAAAATAGATATCATTTACTACACCATCAAAAATATAAAATATTTAGGAATCAATCTAACATAAGATATGAAAACCCTTTTGTGGAGGAAATCATAAAAACTTCACTGAAGATAGTAAACAATGCCTTAATAAATACTTAGGGTTAGAGGGCTCAGTTTTGTAAAAATATCAATTTTCTTGCAAATTTATATATAGATTTAATGCCATTCCAACCAAAATTCCAACTTTTTGTGTGAAATTTAACAAACTGAGTTTAAAAGTTATATCAAAGAGTAATGGGCCAAAAACAGTGAAGACTGTACTGAAAAAGAACAAATAGGGAACATGCCCTACCAGATGTCAAGACAGCATGCTACAACATAGAGAGACAAACTGATTTAAATAGTTTTTTAAATGGAGATCCCAGGAGCAAACACATGCAACCACTGATCTCCTCCCTTTGTCATGCCACCAATCACAAAGAAAAAATAAACAAATAAACACAAAAGTAACATCTTTAAAAACAGAGGAAGGGACAAAGTATTGAAAAGCAGGCACACAGTGATGATGATGATGATGATGATAACGATAGCTAACATCTACTGAACACCAAATCTGTGCCAGATAGTCTGCTAACTAAATATGTGGAGTTATCATATATAATCCTCACAGTAACAAAATAGGGAAATTCTAAATTATTAGCCTCTTTTATAGATGAGTAACTAGCCCAATTCACCAAGTTAGCAGGAGCCCAAGCAGTCTGCAACGGGGACCTAACTCTGAGTAATGACGGGCAGGGTCAGCCTGGTGACAGGTTTCCTCCCTGCCCCAAACCATTTCACCTTAGATCTGACATCTTGCACGTGTATTTATTAAGCAGTTTGAAAAACCACTATTTAAAATGTCATGGGTTAACTAACCCGTACTTTAAAATGCAAATAACTTCCAGGATTATCATGGGCCTGTCAGTCATTCAAGCATTAATGAGAATTCACTCAGTAGAATGCTTTCTTTCTAGCAAAGTCATTTCCATTGAAGGACTGAGAAATGTGGGGAGAGGCCAGAAGCTGGGAGAGCTTCCTGAAGTGTCTGATAAAATGAACAGATATTAGGGATATTACAGAGGTTAACCGCACAGGATTTCGCAACTGCTTTTGTAATATTCAGTAAACTCAGGCAGAAAAAATGTCAGGCAGATCATACCCATCTCAGATAACTGTACGTCGTCATATATGAAGGAGCGGACATGTCAAAAAGACTCACGGACGATACCTCACCTGTCATTCCTGGAAGGAGCTAAACTTTTAACCTTATGCAGAAACATGTACACAAAAATAGAGAGATCATCCTGTTTCTACACCCTGTAGTAGATTCTACAGCACGGTATACGCAAACTCCTGTCCGGTGTAACTAAGGAGCGAGCCCCCCGTCGTCTCCCCTGGATTCTGCTTTTTTTTTTCAAATTCCTCTTCCTGTCCCACGGGGTATCTGGTCATCACACGTCCACCATCATGTCGGGCACTGTACACTCAGCGTCGCTCTAAATGAAACCTGCCTGGTTCCAGAGCCACCATCAGAGCTGTCCTTGCATTCTCTGCTCTGCTGCTCCCTCGACACACAAGGTAGCTTCTGTGTCGGCCAGGAGTAGAGATGGGCTCCTCCTTCACCCCTCGTCCCACTCTTGCACCCTGCAGGGGGAGTCTAGTCTGGCACTGGGGTAACACCTCCCCTCACTTCCCTGTCCTGGCTTGGGGGAGGGGGCAGGACAGTTAACTGCCCATGGTTACAGGCTCATGACTAGGGGTTCTGGCTTCATCTGTTGCTAACCCAGACTAGCTGTTGATGCCCTCTGTGTTGCTAGGAGAGACCAGCCAGGATCGCACCGCAATTCCCACAAAGACAGTGTCCCTGCTTATGAAGTCTGGGGGTAGGGCAGGTGGTCGGTGTTGGTGATGGAAGTGGAGATAGTTTTGCCATCTGTTAGTAAGCTCTGGTCAGGGAGGGGACGGCGGGTGGGCAGCAGTCTCACTGCTTGCTGACAGCTGTCTTTGGAACACAGACTCGACAGTGCCTGAGGGTTTCTGCTGGGGGCCCTAGTGCCAACTGCAGGCTCAGAGATAAAGCCCTGTGGCTTATGTACCCAGGAGTCAGAGGGTAGAGTCATCTCTCTCCAAGGAGTTAAATCTAAAGAGTCCTATTTTCTGCCACGTGGGCCATGCTGGGCACGCAGGGTGAATGCTCTGTGCAGCCCCCAGGGCCCCAAGATCCCAAGGGGAGCCCACGCCTGGGGGTTAATGCTAGGCAGTTGCCATTCTGAAATTCTTTAATTGTTGTATCTTTGAGTTTCGGTTTTCTAAGTGGTCTGGGTTGAGCTCTGTCCTCCCGCAAATTTCTATGTTGATGTCCTAACTCCCAGCATCTCAGAATGTGCCCTTATTTGGAAATAAGGCTGTTGCAGATGTAATTAGTTAAATTAAGATGAGGTCATACTGGAATGAGGTGGGACTTAATCCAACATGTCTGGCGTCCTTATAAAAAGGAAATTTGAACACAGAGACAGACACACACACAAAGAGGATGATGTGAAGGCACAAGGAGATCACCTTCTACAAATCAAAGACCGTCTAAGACCACCAGGAGCTGAGCGAGGGGCGTAGAACAGCTTCTTCCCCACAGCCCTCAAAAGGAACTAACCCTGCAGATATCCAGCCTCCAGAACTGTGAGACAGTAAATTCTGTGGTCTAAGCCACACGGATGTGGTACTTGTTACAGCACCTCTAGGAAACTTATACAGTAATGGAGTCTGATGGGACAATGGGTCATGCAGCAGAGGCTCAGAGACTCCTGCCACCTCCCCGCCTTCCCTGAATGGATTCTGGGCTGTCCCCTCTCCTGTCCCTAGTCAGTGACCCCCTGTTACCCTCCTCCCCACGCAGGGAGGGTGGGAGGGGTACATACATCTCACACACTGAGTCACAGTGCCCACACTAAATGAGGGTCGCGTCGCACTTGCCCTGCAAGTATCCCCGTGCCCTGGAGACAGCAGAATCAAATAGCAAATAAAAAACCCATAATAGGTTTAAAGAAAGGCTATGGACATCCCTGGGCACTTTTACTCCCAGTTCTCTGCAAGCAGTGTTCTTACTTTTTCTGTGGTAGGTAAAAAGCAGGTATTTCCTGCAAAGGGGTGCATAGATTGACCATTAAGCCTTTTTGGAAAAGTTAAGATCCTTGAGAGGAGAAACGAATTCAACCTCTTAACAACGTCCTCATATTAAGGTGGACCTGGAAGGTTTAAAGCAAAGTAGGATGGGCAACTCCCAATGCTGAAGATAGCAGGGCCTACGAATGTCTTCATCGCTCCGGTCTGTAACCTGAACTTGGATGACACCTCCTTCTAGACCCTCACTGGACCGCGAGCTACATGAGACGTAAGACACGGCCCATGTCCCCTCCCTGTGGTAACCACCCGCCCCCACCCCCACCCCCCTGCTACCTAGCACGGAGTCTGGCACAGAGCTTATTATTAAATGTTTGTGGAATTTATTTTTTTTAAAAAGGCTATGTAAATAAGGAAAATCTTTTTTCTGCTCTTTGAACAAAGGGACCCACACTTCACTTTGCACAGGACCCCACAAATGGTGTAGCCAGCTTTGTAGAAACGAAAGAAAAAACTGAAGGAACAAGCACTGACAGCTTGGAAGGCCCAGGTTCCAACTGTTCCTGAGGCCCAGGTACAGGGCCCCGAGGCTTCTCTGAGATACACTGGTATCCTGACAATACAATCCCTCATTTATTTAAGAGATTTTGAGTTAGCTGTTCCATAATCTACAACCAAAAGAATCCTAGCTGATACTAGCATGAATGCTCTGTGAATCTGAATCCTCAAAATTTGAAATAGCACAAAATTTTAAAAATTAACTTTGTATACAAAGTTTGAAACAATGTGAGTCCTCAAACTGTTTTTGAAAATTCCTCTGGGATCACATCATTTCCAAGCTATCTGGCTGAAGGGATTATAAACTATGTTTCACATTAAGATCACATGTTAGAACCATTTTAGCTATTAAGCAGAACAGCCCACCATCT
Organism: Lagenorhynchus albirostris; assembly: GCF_949774975.1. Lineage (NCBI taxonomy): Eukaryota > Metazoa > Chordata > Mammalia > Artiodactyla > Delphinidae > Lagenorhynchus > Lagenorhynchus albirostris. The sequence goes on along the minus strand of NC_083107.1, from coordinate 74,887,614 downwards.
TTTAACAATATCCCGTAAATCGTGCTGTTGTATTTGCGCTCACGACTTGTGTGGGTTCGTCAACGTTTACTATTATTATAACTGAAAATCGTTTTTATATCTTAGAACAATATCATCCAGGCATTCATTAAGTGATAAGCAGCAATAATACCTTGGAACAGAAGTGAGATGTGATAACATCCTATGAAGAAAACCAGACAAGCACCACTGTTCATTTAGCAGGCAGCACTAAGACAATGACCACAGAGAGCGCTAGAAAAGGAAAGGCAGCACTAAGGCAGTTGCACCTTTAAGCTTGCAAAAAATTAGTCATATATATTCAGGGATAATGGAAATTTTTCTGCTGACATGGCCGCCCAAGAACGTCATATAATATGCCCCAGACTCCAAAAGTAGAAATTTACACACTTCAAGAATGCATTCTCTCCACTTTATACACTCTAATAATTTTATTTATCAAAGAGTTATTTATAAGGAAATTAGTCTTGAATTATGTAAGATTTGAATTAGGCAAGGCCTTCAGGAATGTGCCCCTCACATACAATGTGGCCACTCTGAATCGCCTCCTTCTTGGCTTGGGGGCCAAGCACGAGGACACGCCGGGAGAGTATGTCTGGGACACGCTCTCCTAGCTTCTTGGCTTGTCATCAAAGCCTGTCAAAGGGCAGCCTCCTGTCACCAGACTCGAAAAGGCAAAGCTGAGAAAACATCCTCCCAGGAGCTGAGTGGTAGCCAGCACGCCTACCCCCATCTCACACCAGAACAGTTTCCAAGGAGTGAGAGGCCGGCCCTGGACAGGAGGACTGGCTCTCAGCGCGCGCGCGCGCACACACACACACACACACACACACACACACACACACACACACACACACACACACACACACACACACACACACACACACACACACACACACACACACACACACACACACACACACACACACACACACACACACACACACACACACACACACACACACACACACACTGAGGATGCCTGCACTCCAGGTCCAATATGGGGTGGGCCCAGCAGGCTCCTCCTGCTTTCCTTCCTCATCGTAAGAAAGCAGCAACGCCATCACATGAAAAGCCTCGTGGAAGAAACCCATTTTCCTCCTACGATGAGCAGATGCCCCACAGACTTGGTGCATCATTTGTAAACGATTTCAAAGTTTATTTGTCTACTCCAAGGAGATTACTGGAATTTCCAACTGCATTTTAATGTAATTGTTTCCATGCTGCATAGGAAGTTTTTGCAGCCATAGTAATCACCTCTGATGTACAATTAGAGGCTGAGAATCTGCATCCCTGTGGAACACAGCCTCTGTGTTAGGGCTGCTACCCTTCAAGGCTTCAGACTTCTGCTGCGACTCCATTCAACAGAAGTTTACTGAGAGTCTGCTGGGTGCAAAGCAGGGGCTCTGCCTTCAACAAGCTGATGCTCTGTCACTGCAGCTCTCATGCTTCCGTGGCTGCAGAATTCTACCTTCAAATGACTCAACATAATCCCCCACGGACTGCCGTATAAAACAGCAAAACGTACAACTGTGTTGTTGAAATGAGGGTGCAGGGTTCCAGTAATCTCTCCCCCGACCCCTCAAACTCCCCCATCGAAGCAGGACCTGCAAAGGACCCCTCCGTGAGAACAGTATGCACATCCACAGTTCCTAAATTTTGAAAAACTCCTAAAAGATGCAAAACCACGGCAAGCTTAACAAAAATAAAATACCCCCGAAGAGCTGGGCCAAAGATCAATTAACCGATAAAATTAATGCCTGAGAAAATTAAGCATGATTGTTCAAAGCTGAACGGTTCAGCTTCAGGAACATTCAGGTAGCCTAGTGAAGGTGAGCCGCCAGGAGGACCAAAGGAACTCTTTCCCTTCTCTTTTTGACTGAGCCTCCCTTAGAGAATTTTGCACCAAAGATGCCTTACCTTTCTCAGAAAAGGGGGTGAACAGTATTCTTTAATTCTGCCTGCATTCCCTCCCCCCTCCTTCCCAGCTCTGCCCTGGCTCCATCTTCTCTCCATCTTCACGCGTTCCCACGATGATCTCATCCTGCCCAGTTTTAACATCATCTACCTGCTGATGACTCCATTCCCAGCCCTGCCCTCTCCCCTGAATTCCCGAGGCGCGCTTCTAAGTGCCTACTCGCTCTCTCCACCTGGTTACCGCCTAGAATCCGTAAACTCAGCAAACCTAACACAGAACTCTAGATTTTCTTTCCCTTTCCCCCCTCCAATCTTCACCTTCCTTTCAAAGGACACCACTGTCCACCCAGCTCAAAACAGAAGCCCAGACGTCATCCTTGAATCCCTCCTCAATCCACCTGCCAGTCCTGCCTTCCCTGCTTCCAATCGTATCTGGACCCATCCCCACCTGCTGGCTGCCACGCTGCCCCTGCCTCACCTGGACACTGCGGCAGCCTCCCGACTCCTCCCCTGCTTTCACGCCTACCTCCCTTCTCGGCAGCCAGAAAGCTCTTCGGACAACGTCAGTTTCTTAAGAGCAGCAGTGAATTCTCCCTGGCTGTGTCTCTCCATTCCACCTGGCTGCATACCCCTCTCCCTCGCCTTAGCGAGCTCCAGCCACTCTTTCTGCCTCTGTCATTCTCAAACACCCAGAGCTCGTCCCTGCCTTGGGGACACTGAACTAGCTTGCTCCATGTGCCTGGAATGCATGCAGATCTACACATGGTGGCTCCTTCCTGGTACGCAGGTCTCAGCTTTAAGGTGGCCTAGTCAGAGACGCCTTTCCTGACCAGCCCTGAGTCACCCTCCCAGACATCTCCTTATTTTATATTAAACACGGCATTTATCACATCCAATATTTCCTTTCATTCACTGGTATGCCACGTGACCCCTCGTTCTATCAGCAGAATGTAAGTTCCATGTAGGCAGAGAACTCTTCTCTCTTGCCACTGCTGTAACCCCAAGGCTAGAACGGAACCTGGCGCCTAACAGACAAGTAACCAACATTCAACGAGTAAATGGATGAGTGAATAGTAAAATGCCTCCCGCCTCTTTGGGGAGCTGTTGGTCCCCAAGTCCCTGTAATTATGGTGGACCTGTCAATCACAGTAACCCTCAACCCTGGCCATGGCAATGGGTCCAAGGTCTGGGCATGTGAACCAAGAAAAGCAAATGAGATTCCCCCAGAGACCTGTGTACGTGGATGCTGACAAAAGAAAACTTCTTTCCTCTGGGCTGCGATGATGTAAGTCCACAACCATCTAAGGCCATGTCCTCTTCCCCAATCTGTAGAGAGAAAACAACAACAACATCAAGGGCAAGTCTCACACAGTGCTTACGGTGGGCCAGGCACTGCCCTGAAGGTTAACACACACTCGCCAATGTAAGCTTCTCAACAACTCATGAGTGGATTCCCATTATTATCATGATATTTCTCTAGACGATGAAACAGAGGCCCAGAGAGGTTAGTTAACTTGCTCAAGGTCACACAGCAGTCAGCCTCCAGAGCTTGCTCTTAACCATTGTGCTCTACTGTCTCCAAGAGCAGAAAGGAATGAAGCCAGCTAGCAGGAAAGCAGAGTCAGGGAACGGAGGAGAGGTCGCTGGTGGCTGGCTTGGTCCCACATCCAGGTGGCCTGTTTCACCTCTGGATCCTCTAGTCGCTGAAGTCAATCAATTCTCCTGGGTGCCTGTCACTTGCAACTGGAAGGATCCCGACAAAAACACAGGACACCACAGAAGGGGCTGGCACTTTAGAGAAGCACCACAGAACCGGCCACACACTGTGTGCCGGCATCGATTTACTGCAAAGAGAAATTAAGCCTTTTGTTTTCAAATGGGCAAGTCATCTGGATTTTCAATCAGTCGAAAAAGATCTAAATAGCTATTGTTCCCTGCCCTGTTCTAGGTCCTGTAAGGCATGCAGAGACATTTAAGGCGTAATATCAAGAGTACTTCCAAGATGCCATGCAGTTGAATTCCTCCTTCACCCAACTGCCTTCTGTAATGACGAAACCAGCATTATGAGGAAGGTCTACACTAGAGATGGGTGCCACACATTGACCTGAATCCTTCAGGCATTTGTGCAGATTGCTGTGCAGGCAAGAGCAGAGTCAGGGCATCAGGGAAGTGCCTTCCTATCTGCCACCAACCACCACCTGGGTGCAAAGTCCTGCAATGGAGCAGGCGGGCTGTCTCGCTGCCCCTGCCTCCTCCCTGCCTCCAGACGCCCAAAAGTCCCCTTGACCAGAGCAAGGACTAGAGATGCAAAAAAAGCAACCAAACAGCTGGGAAGGAGGAGGACTCCTCAGGCTCTGGCCGCTCAGGCTGCCCACACAGCCCGCTACGTACAGCAGGAGCTGGACCCAGGACACACTGACCAGATGCAGAGGGATCTGCTAGAGCAGCCAGCTCTAGACTTCCAAGACAGCAGGCTCTCAACCTGCTCCTGAGCAGAAGTGAAATTCCCACACGGATGGCCACATCTGAGTCTTCAGTCCCCTCTTACACTAATTATTGGAACTCTCAGCAGACAAGGAGAAACTTCAATAATGTCCTTCTGTCAGGCTGAGTGGAACATGACCTCTACCTGAGAATAATTTCCAGACATATGAAAACATTCAGTAACTCAAAGGGGAAGACCCATTCAGTCAAAGTGGCAGTCACTTCAAAGCCTACATACCCTCTCTGTCCACAATACAGAGAAAATGCAAAATGGGGAACAAAAAGGCAGAGTCACTATGGAAACCAAGACATATTCGTGAGGGACTAGGAGGGGAACAGAAACATCCAGGGACAAGCTGGCTGAGCCTCAGGCTTGTGGAAGCAGAGATGTCAGGACAGGGGTTACAGGCAGGGTCTCTGCTTAAAGGCAGGACTGGGGTAAGGTTCCACACCATCCTCACAGAGTTAAACCTGTTCCTCCCCAACTACCTGGGACTACCGTTTCATAGGAGCAAGATCCAGGATTGCTAAAGAAGGGAGACGATGCCTCAGTCACTAGGAACAGAACCAAACTGCCCACGGGCCTGGTGCCTGGGTGTGGAACGTCCCCACGCCACCCTGGAGCAGAAACCCTGAACTCCCATTAGATCTGATTCTGGACTGGGGACAACTGAGGGAAATCTCCTGGGTGAGCACAGATTGAGAGAGAGAGAGAGACAGAGAGACAGAGAGAGAGACAGAGAGAGAAAATAATAAACAAAAACATCACACGTAAAGTGAGACTGCAAATCCCAATTCCAAAACACAGGAAGAAACTTAACGCTCCAAAGACAGCCAATAATATCAGAGCAGGAATTCATACCAGATGAAATTAATCCCATGGAATAGTCTTTTAGAAGACTTCAAAATAATTGCGTTTAGAATATTCAAAGAGGTAAGCAAGCAAATAACTTCCATTTTTAAAAATGCAAGAAATTTTGAAACACAAGCAGCCGTCAAGCGAGAATAAGGGACGGGAGCTTGAGCACAGTAATCAATGATGAAACCGTTTGCCAGAAGAATGCAAAGCAACACATTAAATGGAAAAGTTGTAACACGTCCCAGGCACAAAGACTTAAGAACACATATATATTCAGTAGCTCAGACTGACTTTGAGTTGAGGGCAGGGAGAAGGGACCAGAGAGAAACCTGAACGGTTTGATCTGGCCCTTCACAGAAGACCCCAAATCTGCTTGGTGCCTTCCCGCTGTGCCCCACCTCCTCTCCCGTGCAGGCTGCTTTGACCTTTCTTGAGCTCCCCTGGATGTCCCTTCTCCTAGAACATTTTGTAACCATTTCTATCTAAAACTGACAAAACAAAGAGAAGCTGAGACTTCGATGGCCAGTGTACTTGGGGTCGATTGACTCCACCACCACTGGCCAGGCCAGCTGCTCCGTGTCACCAGACAGCCCCGCCCTTCACACCGGGAACTCCCAGCATCACATCATGAGGGGCGTGCCTAGCGGATGTTCTCAAGCTCCAAGGAAACCACTTTCTGGAGAGTGTGTTTTTGTCTTCTTGCCTGTGTCCAAACTCAGGACTGCTGGTTCAAGTGAATCTGAATGTTTTCTCTCTTATGCTGCACTTTTAATATTTATACCAACAGACAATGAAGAAAATTAATTATACATATATCTATGAATATATAAATATATGTGTAAGGGGGTATTATCTACACAACATGTGTATGAATACTGCTCTTTGGGGGATACATTGAATATTTGCCAAATTCTTAATTCTAACGTTAAAAAAGATTCCTATTGTCTTATTTACTAAAGAAGAAAATATAAACAAATAGGGACTAGGGCAAAATTTTCATAAGACCCCAGCACATTAGAGATGTTTAAAGATAATTTATTGGTTTTGGCCACCACCATTTTGGAATGCTGAACAAATGATGCTGGTGAGGCACCTAAATACCTGCCTGAAATCATCCAGTGTGTCTGGTTTTTTTCTGTCATCTTACAAACTAAAGTTTCATTTCCTTGCTGAAGGCTTCCTCACCACTCAGCTTGCAGCGATTCAAGAAAGCCTGACCCCCAGTAGCCTAGCTAGAGCTATTCACCCAGCCTTCCCCGAGTGCCTTACAGAGATTTGTTCCTCTCCTACTAAATTGCCAAAACCCTGAGGAAAGTGCATTGTTTTTTTAAAAAAGGAAATACCTTTCAGTTTGCTCTTGTATTTTAATTTCTGATTACAAAAACAATAATACTCAAAGAAAATAATTACAAATCAGTCGCCATTTTATTAACCAGAGATAACGCCATACATTTTGTGAATATCCTTTTCAGCCTCTTTTCTGTGCATATGGACTTTCCTTTTCCAAAAATGTAATCATACTAGACACAACACTGTAGAGCTTCCTTTTTACTTAAAGGTATATCAGGGTATTTTTGCCAACAAATGGAGATCTACCTCCTCCTATAGATACTATTATCATCTTCATTTCACAAATCAGAAACTAAGGGTCAGGAAGGTAAATCTCTCTGCCCAAGGTCACGTGGTTACTACTGAAGGGCAGAGCTGAGAGCTGAATCCAGATCTCCCAAGGTCAAGTCCAGTTCTCCTTCTAATTCTACAACATCACTAGGCTAATTCTCAGTCAGAAGGCCAAGAATGCCATGGACAGGAGATTAGCAGCTCAGAGTCTTCAGGACCGACATGATTCTGTCAGAACACAAAAGTTTAAGAGCCAGCACAATTGCTGGGCAACTTGCTGGGACACTGGCTAAGTTCTTCAAGGGTTCAAGCTGCCAAAAGACATGGGGAACCAGGACCTGGGAAAAGAAAGTGGAGACCTTTTCAAATTAAGCTGGGATTTAAGTTCATGAAAGAAGCCCCTTCTGCTGTCTTGAGGGGAAGAGAAAAGCTCGTGCGCTGTGGTGCGAGGGGAGTGTGTATTCTGCACAGCCTCTCCCAGGGAGCCAGAGCCAGCATCTTTGGTTTCCCCTTAGCCCAGCACCAGAAATTGCAGAGATGAGGTGTTCTTGGAGTTTGATTCTGAGGCAGAGAAGCCACGAGGGGCTAGAGGAGGCACGATGTGAAGTTGGAAACTAGGGCTACGCTTAGCAAGCTGAAGTGGCTGTGTCTCTATTCCTGACATCAGAGCATCAAGAAAGGCCCCTGGGCCCCAGAATCTATCATCAACCTTGAAGGAACCCTCCTTTAATTCTCATCTCGATACTCAATGGTAATAGTGATAAATAAGATAGCATGTTAAGTGCTGTCGTGTGCTAAGAACTTTACCTATTCAATCCTCAAAACAACCAGAGATGAGAATTATTTTTATTCTCATTTTACAGAGGAGGAAACCAAGGCTCAGAGAGATATGCCCAAGGTCACACACTTGGTGGCTACAATTAGAATGCACACGGACGTTTGCTTTCTTACCACTATTCGAGAGAGGGACCACCCACCAGCGCCACCCTAGCCTTGAATTGTTCCATTTCCCCCTGACGTGCACGGGAACACATGCGAAAGTGTTGCCCCCTGCCTCTGTAGTGACTTAATCAGCTGTGATACATCAGAAGATAGATGTTGTGATTATTTCATAGACTGGCTTTTGTACCAGGAAATTGATGGGCTGTTGAAGGCTCAAATTCAGGGACTTCTGGCATATGCTTCCTTAGGATTTTCCATTCAGGGACCTTAAAACATTTTTAAAAGATTTTTATGCATGGTATCATTCAAGATGTTTCTTAAAATTAAAATTCCAGAGCTAGAACTACCCTTAAAAATCCTCTAGTCCAACCCTTTTAATTAAACAAATGAGGAGCAGAGCCCCTGTGTGAGAGCACTGGAGTGTCAGGGGCTGTGCTTCTAACACACGACACCCCCATAAGGATGAGACTGAGAGAAACAATCTAAATTGTACCCAGGTTCAGCAGACTTCTATCATCCATCACTGGGGGAGTAGATATTATATCTGGCAAAATGCCCTCTGAATTTCTGTTTTCACAAAACATTACCAAAACACTAATTAATCCCATGTTTGCTCTTTTCTGGAAGAAGGAATAAAAGCTCTGAGAACTTTAAGGGGAGGGCAACTGTGAGTACTTAGCAATTAGGAGTGACCCAGAAGTAGGCAGGATGGACAATAATTTATACCACCAGAGTTCAGAGATACAGCGAACGTTCTTCCCATTTTTGCAGAGACTCAGAAAAGCTTTAACTTCCAGAGATTAGTGAATTTAAGAGACTGCAGCAAGGTCATCTCTGAAACAGACACTGGTGTCCTCACAACGGTCAGCATCAGTGCTGGGAGCCATGAGCCACCTTCAGGTGGTCCTGAAAGCAACAGACAAAGGATAGAAGAAAAGAACTTGCAGATGTCACTGGAGATTGTTGCTGAGACAAACTGACATGATCTGAGGGGATTTCGTCCCTGATTAACAAACTCTGGGAAGGGGGTGAGGGTTAGAACTATTCTGATTTGGGCTTAAACGGTAGAATGGGACTCTATTTTAATCCATCTCTTACTGAAAATAACATGTCACTTACCCAGCTACACTGTAGCTTCTCCAGAGCACAGCAGAAGGGTGTGGCTTTATATAGGAACAGGAACACAACCATTTTTTTCTATATGATACAAAGCCAGTTCATCGGCTTAAAGAGAGTGTCTTTTGGAGATTTTTAGGGGTAAGAGAAAGTATGAAATTTGAGGTCTGTGGTCATTAATTTAAAGAGAATCCAACCAGTACAGTTATGATGTGATTTTTTTTTTCTCCAGCAGTGTCCAGATGCTCAGGTATGACTCAGTGTAAGTGGACAGCTGGGTCTAACTAGGTTGGGGGTCTCTGGGCAAGTATGATACGGAGGAAAAATGGCTAAGGGTAGGTAAGAACTTTGCAAGGGATTGGAGACGGTGCTGATGAGGAACCAGAGCTTGGTCAGGAGGGAACTGAAGCCATGGGGAAGCTGGGAGTAGTGAGAAAGTAGGAGGGTCGATGGACTGGGCATCTCAGCGAGGTCAGAGAGTCACTCAAGTCAGCAGAGGTGGAATAAACTAAGCGGAAGTCTGATCACTGGGTCCCTTATCTGGAGCCAGATTTAAGAGCAAGTAGTGTGGAGCGTCAAGCTCAGAACGATGGTCCACAGAAAGCAGAGACCCCACAAAGTGAAGCACTGAAAGAAAAATCTCTGAGGATGAAACCTTCTTCATGGACTTAAAGGTCGGCGCTCCCTGCACTCTGCTCTGCGCTCTGCCAGACCAGGCTGTACCTCAGGTCATTTCTCCCTCCCTGCTCTGATCAGCAGGACCAAAGGTAACACGTCCCCTAGTGCCATAACATCTCCCAGTGCCCTTCGGTCATAATCAGTGGGAATAAGCCAGCAGAAGGGACAAAGGCTCATTTTCCATCATAAGCTCCAGAAGATCCTTCTGTTTCTTTTATAGCCCAACTACAGAAATAACAAAAGAGCAGAATTCTATAGTGCAGAAATCAAAGGATGCCTGTTAAATACCTTCCATATTCCAGCAACTATACTAGAGGTTTTCCCACCGGGAACTATTGTAATATTCATAATGACTTTGAAAGGTGGGAATAATTTGCCCTACTTTACAAATGATCAAACCGAAACTTGGAAACCAAGTCACTTACCCAGGACCTCACAGTTAGGGTACAAAGGAGCCAAGACTTGAACCTCAGACACTGATTTCCCCAAGCCCATACTCCTGCTATCATCATAGCATGCTGCCTTTGGTGAAATGGTGGGCGGGGGCGGGGGGGGGGGGGAGAAGAGAAATTGTGGTTTCTTTGAACACGGAACACATAATTGGGGATGTTCACCAGTCTGTTCTGCCTGAATCCACATCAGGCAGCTTCGAATGCTCGCAGTTTCTGGATTATCCTTGGGCCCTTTCTGATTTGTCCTGCCACAGAGGAGGCGGGGCAGGAGGAATATTGGTTTAAATGAATGCCAGACCAGGCTGTAACTCAAAGAAATGCATGAAGAATATCAGTTTCGCTTTCTGTCTTATGTTTAAAACAGGCTTTTCCCCCAACAAATATTTGCTGCTGAAGATGTCCTTAGTAAGCCCCCAGTCATGATTTTGCAACTCAAGAAAACATGTGGTCTGAGGAATTTTAACCTTCACAAACCTACAAATTGCACAGCGTCTTGGCCTAAAACGGGTGAAAATTAAATATTCACTTTGAAATCTGCCAACTCTTTGTGGATTTTCCCCCTTCTTTTAACTCTCTTCAAAATTTTAAAAATTTAAATTAAATTTCAGAAGGTTAATAACCATTAGCCGAGGTATTTTTACTCCGAGTTTTAAGCACTAGCCTTATATTATTTCCATAATACTGTTTTCCTCCAAAAACCTTTTGTATTACGGTTAAATGATTTAGCAATTCTCACGCAACGCACTCGGGGTCATCTGTTTCGAAGGTTTCTCCTTACCAGCATTGCCGGGGTGGGAAAGCGAGGTTGGAGAAGCCTGGAGCTGGGAGACAGGCAGTCCAAACCTGAGGCCTGAGAACTGCAGAAGCCCCAGCCGTGAAGGACTTCTGTTTCGGGGTGATGGTAGTTATCGGAGGCTGAGTGACTTTCCGGTTCCGGGTTTTTCCTTCCTTTTTCTCTCAAGCAGCTTGCTGAGGCCATCTGCTCTTGTGAGGGGTGAGGGTGTCTTAGAATGGCGGAGAGATGGCGTCCGTCTCAGGGACTGACGCTCTAGCCTGCGTCACAGATTCGGGTAGGAGCCCTATATAGAGAAGGTCCACAGGCCGAAGCTAGAGGTGCCGTCTGCACAAACTTGGGGTCTTGGGAACACGAGCTCCCGCAGGGGTCCATGGGAGATGCGCAGTAGGAGATGCGCAGTGGGAGGTAAACAAGGAGATGCGCAGTGGGAGGTGCGCAGAGGGAGAAGCACGGTGGGAGGTGCGCAGAGGGAGAAGCGCCGTGGGAGGGAACCCTGCGAGCGTTTGTAGCTGTGGTGGAGCCGGGGGCGGCCGCCTTTGCATCGACGTCCACGGCCTCTTAGTGACTGCAGTTATAGTTCCCCCATCCTCATCTTTCCTCGCCCCTCCCTCCGCAGCCCCTCCCTCCCAAAGAAGGTTCTTCGTTCATAGGCCATGAGAGCGCCATTCATGAGTTCATGTGTGACTTCCCTGGGATCTCCCAGAAATACCTGGGGAAGTGAAAGGGGTCCTAGGTTATAAGAGCAAAAGCCAGTGAAATTTGGATGGCGGGGGAGTTGTAACTTATTCAGACGTTAGGATCTAAAGTTGGACCCCAAGGGGACAATCAGGTATAGCCCAAATTACTCTTGAACAGCCCTTAAATTGCCCATAAGTATTCTACAGTATATAAAGGCATTTGTTTACAAAAATTTCGAATAGCAAATATACATAGAGTTTTTACAGTTGCATTCACCGTATAATAAATAATATGCGTGCAAAATATAATTTTGCCAAACTTTTAATTGTACAAAAGGAAGCACATAATTGGATGAAAATGAGATGCATGCATGAAATAGCTGCCGTGGTCCTGATGTGGTGACCCCCATTCAACCACAATCTGGTGAGCGGTGGAAATGCAGATTTCGGGAGAGGCAGATCTAGGACTGGAAACCAAGTCCTCTTGCTGTCCTAAATTTTAAACATGAAAATCCCAACCTGAAAGTTCTTCTGTTTCAAAGATTTAGTGCACAAAGTCCAGTTCACTGTCTCTTTATCTTCCTTCATGACTTTAGAGCCTCTGATGAGGGCGGTGGGGACAGCCGTGGGCATGTGGTTGCGACCTGAGAGTGGGGTTGAGGTTTGTCAAGCATCAACACAGTCCTTCTGGCGGTGGAGACCAGAAATGAAGTGTGAGGACATCCACCCAGAGCCCTCTCTGTTAGCCCAGGTGTCGAACCTTTTTCTGGACTCCCTCACCGCATGTGCCTTCCTCTGTGTCTGTACATCTGCCCTGATTCCCATCTTGGACTCCAGCCCGACTGAGGAGAGACAGAGGTGGCAAGTGAACTGGGTCCTAAAGAAAGGGTGCGATGTGCGTGTGCAGAGGTGGAGGCCTGCACATTGTGGGGCGTGGAGCAGACACCCCACAGGGAGTGTCATGAAATGTTAGCACCCGCACCTTGAAATGAAGCTAAAACCGCAGGAACCTTCAATTTATGCCATGTGTGAGTACAAAGCCTCTCCCAAATTCCTGCAAATTGGGGGAGTGGGTGGAGTAAGGGGGGCCATATCCTCATGGTGGGTTCTGACATGTCAAGTCTGATGGAGACTCAAGCAAGCAAAAGGCTTTATTCACTTCCAGATTCTAATTTCCCTCCAGAGCCCAATTCATTTCTCACCCTTTGGTTTCCTTAGACTGTAAGTCCATGGGTGGTGAGGGGGAGAAGTAGAAAAGAGAGGAAGAGAAATTGAAGAGAAGTGAAAGGCAGAAAAGACAGAGATTTCTCATTCAGTGTGGGCTCAGCACTTTACTTCGGTGGTGCTCTTTCCAAAACCCTAATCTAATTGGGAGGAAAACATCAGACAAATCTAAGGTGAGGAACAGCCTACAAAGTGCTTAGCCAAGACTCCTCAAAACTTTCAGAGTCATGGAAAACAAAGAAAGACTGAGAAACTGTCACAGATGGGATGAGACTAAAGAGATGGTCCGGTGGGATCCAGTCAGGGATCCTATGGGATCCAGTATGGAATCCTGAAAGAGAAAAAGGATGTAAGTGGGAAAACTGGTGAAATCCAAAATAAAATCTGTCGTTTAGTCAACAGTAATGTATAACGTTAATTTCTTAGTTTTGACAAATGCGCCATAGTTATATAAGATGTTATCATTAGGGGAGGCTGGGGAAGGGTAAGCAAGAATGCTCTATACTATCTTGGTAACTTTTCTGTAAATCTAAAATTAGTCCAAAATAAAAAGTTTACAAAAAAGAATGTAGCCTTAGGAGAATCAAAGGAAAAGCAAACATGAGCTTTTCCAAAATCAAAATATCAAAACAAAATCAAATATATCCCTTGATTTCTTAGGTAAGAAAGAGATCTGTATAAGACTTGTGTAAGAGGGACCAGCAGTATATGTTTTGCAGTCCATTGACCAAGTTACCTATAAGCTGTGATGTCCTGGCAAAGAGATCTGAATAGTGTAAATAAAAGTAACCCAGAGTATGTCACATGTGAATATTATTCTATATCCATGGGTCATCGGTGGCCCCTTGAAGGTGGGGTAACGGTAGCTCATGGTTATTGTAAGGTTCTACGCTTCAGGAACTGCGCTGAGAGCTTTAGGTACATGACCTCTTTTAAACCTCACCACCACCCTGAGAGGTAAAGAGGCTCTTATTGTCCTCAGAAAGGGGTACTGGGTCACAGACAGTTTAAGTACTTACTCAAGGTCTACACAGCTAGGAGGAGATGGAGCTGAGATTTGAACTAAGCCAGTTGGTACTGGAGTCATATATACCATGATGCTCTTCTGTCTCTCAAAGGGCCATCAACTTCTCCAAGTATCTGAGCCGCTTCCTACGTCTCAGGCCCTCAGCAAGACCCTATGAATACAATGAGAAGGGAAACAGACAAGGTATGTTAGGTATTATAAGAAGACAGTCTTTGTTTCATTTAATCTTCATAACAATTCTAAGATACAAGCAAAATGCTATTTTTACTCCCATGTTGCAAGCAGAAAAGTGAGACTCAGAAGTTAAGCAATGTGCCAGAGGCTAATGATAGGGAAATGGGTGGGGCTGAAGATGGGGAAATGGGTGGGGCTGAAGATGGGGAAATGGGTGGGGCTGAAGATGGGGAAATGGGTGGGGCTGAAGATGGGGAAATGGGTGGGGCCGGGACAACCACTGAATTCCCTTAGCTCCCAGCCCTCTGCGTTTTCCACTCCTTTAGTCTGGTTTATTACTAATGTGTTCCACCCGTGCCTACCAAGCACAAGCCCACTCTGGCTTTAATCCTTAGATATCTCCTAACGAAGAGTTTTAAGCAGGACTTGGACCTACAGAAGGAACCATTCATAAAAGAGTGAGAGACTAATTGCAGAGGCAAGTCTGGGGAACAAGGAGACAGCTATTGGGAACTTCGAAGTGAGCTTCCTTGGAGAAGACTGAGGTCCTGAGATATGAGTTCCTGGTGGGACTTTTAGATCCCTCCAGTCTGCACAGATGGACATAAACCTAATTCCTGAATTATGGTCATCAAAAGGCTTCCCCACCCAAACAAAGGAGACACTGTACCCCCAATGCCTCCCCTCGGCATTTTTAAAGTCTTGTTTGGCAAAGAGTCCGTATTGATTTCCAGAGGCAAGTGAGCTGACAGTCAAACGCAGCAATCGTTCGGCGTATCTGATCAACATCCACGGTCAACGTCAGAAAGTCCAGGTAGGTGTAGCACACAGGTCAGGGAGTTCTAGTATAGGGGGTCTTTATTATTCCACTTGGTTATTAACCATACAGTTGTAAGCTCTCCCTTTTACTCCCGGGATACAAAAATTAATTATTAGGATAATATGAAAAAATCTTTTGAATAATTCTGCTACTTCAATTACATTTGCTTACTTGTGGGTAAAGTACATTTTTTCATTCATCCTTGCAACCAATTAGGACTTAGATGAGTGAATGCCATCCATTCATTCATTCAAGACATTTGCTAAACAGCTCTTACGTGCTGGGTACTAAAATGTAGGAAGAGTCAGCGTAATTAAGGCAGTTTCTGCCCTCAAGGAGTTTAGCTGTAGAAGAGCTCCCAGACCTGTAGAGAACAAAAGCACAATACAGAGAAATAAGGGCAATAATTGTTATGTACCCACAAGGTAGAGGGGACCTCAAAAGAGAGAAGAAACAGCTTAGCTTGGGGAGATCCGGTAGAGTTTCATAGAGAATAAGATGCTTGTGCCAATTTTGAAAGAAGATTGAGTTTTCCAGATGGACTGGGGAGAAAGGGCATTCCACATAACATCTTTTTTGAGGACAAAAGGTGCTGCAGAAATACAAGAATTACCTGTGGATTAAAACACTTGTTCACTAATCTCAAATTGAAGGACAGAGGAAAGTGGGGTATACAGCTGTGTATGCTGAGCAAGGCGTATGCCCCAGAGAAGACAAGCATGGCAAATACGTATTAGGAGGCAGAGGATGGCATGGCCCGGTGTATTTCTGGAAACATTAGAGTCTTGGCTGACTGAGCACCTGTTAAGCATCATGTAACCTGCTGATGCAAGGTCTGGACTATGACCTGAGCCCTTGACCTCTTACCCCTAAAGGACACTGGGCTTCCCATCTGCCCTTCCCCTTCTTCTTTCACACCCTTCTCGCCTTCCTTTCCTCATGTTTTAATGTCTGACCGTCCTCAACTTTTTTTCTCTAGTAACTATTTTCTCAGGAGAGAAGACAAAGCACTCACCTCTTCACTGACTTCTCTCTGTCAGTCTGAAATTCCTGGGACTGAAACTTGGCATGATGCTTCTGCCTCCCAGAGAAACGCACCCACCCCTGCAGACAAAGGGAGGCCAGAAGCCCGTCGACTCTTAGCTCACTCCTCCAAGCTTCCCCTCTCTAGAAGCACTGGAAAATTCATATCCCCATCCTCCTCCAGTACTGCAAACCTGGAGTTGCAGAATAAGCATCCTCTATTAGAGAAGGAAAAAAATGCATTCCTAGCGGCAGTCGGCAGGAGGCAGGGGCTCTTCCAGCTTAATGACTTGCAAATCAAAAGCATAGAAACCAGAGTGCACCTTTTGACCCTCTTTCCCACTCTGCCTAGATGTCCTCATAATTTTCTCCCGTAGCGTTCCTGTTATTTTTGCTACCAGCTCAATAACCTTCCTTGTGCATTTTTAAAATGTTGGAGGAGGAGCTGTCCAGTGATCTCAAAGCATGTGTTTTTGATTCTCATAAGATTATGGATACCAAAGGAATAAAAATGGAAATCACTACTGCCAAGATATGAAAGAAAGTTTGCATAGTAAAATAATTTAAACCTAACATTTGGACCCAATAAGGCAAATGGAACGTTTTTTCCATATTTTTGGAAAATGTGCATTTTCTTCACATTAAGTGGTACCAATAAAAAATAATGATTCTCACTCAGTTTATTTCTATAAATTAGATTGGCTTATAGTTTTCCAGGACATGGTTTTGTATCAAGCTATATGGCAAACACCTGGGCATAAAATATACTAGGCTCTTTGCTTCCATGTAGGAGAAACAGGTCACCATTCCTCTCATCTAAATCTAGATCAAAGGTCGGCTGAAGCCTGTTAATATATTGAGTCCTCTCTATCTTCCGAGAGCTAGTGTTACGTCAACAACTCGTGGAAGTTTGTGAAGTTCCTCCCAGAAGCAGGGCGACTGTTTCCCGATTAGAAACTGGTTGATTCAGCAATACACGCCGGTAAAGGCATTTGACTAATCCTGGAATTAGATAAAGAACGAGAGAAGACCAAATAATAAAGAAGGGTTCAAAAATACTCTTACGTGGAATTCATGCATGACTATGCTAATCTAGGGGGAAGTCTACAAATGAGAGCATTGCCTGGAAATGGTAAGTGGTGGATGGATGCAGACGAGGACACCGGGATAAGGAAAAGAGGTATGGACAAGGGGGAAAGGAGAGAGAAGAAAGGGAAGAGACAGAAAAAAATAGGGGAGAGGGAAGAGATTAAACACTGGGGATCTGGAACTCGTGTTGTTTATTTTTAAAAAAAAAGAAAACATTAAGTCAGAAGATCTCAGTCCAGTTCCGAAGCAGTTGGAAGACCCACTCTCCCGGAACGGTGGCCTGAGCACCCAGTTAGGACCAGAAGTGATGGTTCAAAGCTAGTGATGCTTCAAGCCCCACCACTGCACACGAGCTGCAGCTGCTGAGGCCCCTCTTCCTCAGCAATCAGCTGTGATTCCTTCCTTCCCCATCTCCCAGGCCTGCTAGAAGGCTCAGAGAGAGATGAATGTGAATGAACTGTGATCGCTATAAAATATTCCACACGTGGAGTGTGTGAGGTGGAAAGAGGGAAGGTGGTGCATTATTTATTATCCTCTGGCTCAAGTGTCAGCTGTTTGTAAGTCTTCGTGTCCTCCAGCAGCTGAGGCACCATCCACTGAGATTTAAATAAAATTACCTTGAAGCCCTATTCCACAAACGGTAGGAAACCAAGCATCCCCCCCAATATCCCAGAGGGGGGTGGGGTTACGTTTGTCCTCCCTCTAGCTCGATTTCCTACTCTGGCTGAATTTTCAATCCTGGCTCCCATTTGCATCTCCTGCAGGTGTTGGACTTTCTTTGTCCATCACCGGGGCAGCCTAGGTTGCAGCACTTCTGCCACAGGTTTGTAGACACGAGATTGGGCATATAGAGACTTTCACCAAGGATTTGAAACTCTAGGGCGGTGTTATAGTGTAGCACAGCGAACAACCTAAAATTAAACGCCAGTGATTCCTTTGCTAACAGTCCCTGGCTCCTCTGGGCACCAGCAACACCTCACTGGTCATCTCTGCACAGACAGCACCTGCCCACCACCATCCAGATCAGCTCCCCTTTCCCTCTCATCTCCCACCAAGCTACCAGCCCCCCAATTCTATCACTATTCTCCCTGCCCCCTTCTTGTTTGGATCAGGTGCTGGGGAATCTCAATCCTGGCTGCACGAGAGAATCTCCTGGGGAGTCTTTTAAAAATAGCGTTCCCCAGACCCTACCCCAGACCAATTACATCAGAGACTCTGGAGCTGGGTACATGCACACATCATTTTCCAAAGCTCTATCTGTGCAGCCGAGGTTGAAAACCACCTTCAGCCTAGCTCATCTAAGGCATGTCCTGGGGCGAGCTCACCTTTCATACTCAAACAAGCCATCGAGGTATTCAGCTGAACAAAAGACAATTCTCTCCCTGAAGAAACCACTGGCAGTTTTTGAACTGAACATTATTTTTCCTGCCACCATTATTATCTTGAGAAATTTGCCAACAATCCACACTTCATTATCCGGAGGTCGGGATCTTTCCCCAACACCAGCATTTCTGGATGAGTCTCTTGTTCTCTCCTGCCTGGCTCAGGTTCCCAGGTCACAGGGTAGAAGGGTGGGCAGAGAAGAAACCAAGGAATCCACTCAAAGAGGAACCTGGCTTCTTCACAGAGAGATGTTATGGCAGGTAGAGATTCAGAGCTACAATAGGAAGCTGACATTATTTTGGAATCCCATTGAGAGAGACATTCTCAATCTTAGTGAGAAAAAAAAGTAGCCCCATGGTGGTATTATGTTTTGTTTTGTTTTGTTTTGTTTTTACAGAAATAGACTCCACAGGCATAGAAAACTTACAGTTACCAAAGGGGTGGGGAGGGTTAAATTGGGAGGTTAGGACTAACAGATACACACTACTATATATAAAATAGATAACCAGCAAGGATCTATTGTATAGCACAGGGAACTACACTTAATATTTTGTAATAACCTATATGGGAAAAGAATCTGAAAAAAATATATATGTATAACTGAATCACTGTGCTGTACACCTGAAACTAACACAACGTTGGAAATTGACTATACTTCAGTAAAAAAAACTTAAAGTGGAAATAAAAAAACAACAACAGAAAGAATCCATTGTCAAATCTGGAAATAAATCAATAACAAACACAGAAATTTTTTTCTGAATATTTCAGGAAATATATAGTCTATGAAACAACGTTCCATGTATATCCGCTCCTTTGGTGTTCCTAACAACACTGTGAAAAGGGTAAGCAGAGCAGGAATTATATCCATTTTTCCAGCAGAATAAATTCACATGCAGGGAAGGTAAGTGACTTACCCAAAACCACGCCGCTAGGACATGACAGAGCTGTTGCTCAAAACATAGCACTTATCTTAGTTCTGACTGCGGTAAGTAAGTACTGTAGACTGCTTATAAACAACGGATTTATTTCTCACAGTTCTGGAGACTGAAAGTCCCAGATCAGGGTGCCAGGAGGGTTGAGTCCCGGTGAGAGCCCTTTTCTGTGTTGCAGACTGCTGCCCTCTCATATCCTCACGTGGCAGACAGCAGACAGCAGCCAGCTGTCTTGTGACTCATATGAGGGCGCTAATCCCATTCATGAGGGCTCTGTCCTCAGGACCTCATCTCATCCTAATCACCTCCCAAAGGCCCCACCTCCTAGTCCCATCACAGCGGAGGTCTGACTCATCTCCCAGCTCTCAGACAGGTGAGACCTGTTAGGAGGCAAGCAGCAGGTAGGAGATGGAATGGTCCGTACCGCTGGGCAGCCACCACCTGACCTGTGCACACATCAGGCCCTGTGTCCTGCTGTAGGACCTCCTGAAACTTGTCCAGATGTGAAGACATCCAGTTCCCAACTCCCAAAGGAAGCTGAGCTCCGTTCTCTTTGAAGCACGGACTTGCCATCATGAGGATAAGTGTTCTTGGAGCTGCCAGGCTAAGGAGGTGACCTTGAGGTGTCAGTCTCCTAGTGTGGAATGTGTTTGTGGGTTTGAATTATTTCTGCAAGTTCCTTCAGCTCAAGGCTGTACAGACAACCTTGGGTGAGAGAGAGAAGGAAGAAGATGAGATGTCCTAAAAGTGCCTCTAAAAACTGTTGTTTGACAGGCCCTATATCACCACCTATTGCCAGGAACATAATAACAATCTCTCCTCCTCCACCCTCCGTCCTCCCCCTCATGCTCTCTGAAACCCAGGCTTGGGGACTGAACACATATGGGTCTAGTTGGTCGATCCTGCTTTCCTCCGAGGCCGTAAATTCAGACAGCCACAAATCAGCTTCGGAGAAACTTCAGCCCCAGACACGCACACTCTCCCATTCAAGTCTTGGTATCCGGGCTGAAATATGGCCGCATGTGTTCCCTCCGGCACTGCCGGCCTGCTGGAGATGCCCCTCTGTCAGAGATGGTTTATGGGTCAGCCACCACCCCAGCCGCAGCGCCCCGAGGCTTTGATCTCCTGCTGGCAGCCCCGTGTCACCAAGGTCGCTGCCTGTTCCCACACAGGCCTGAAATACAACTCTCCAAAACACCCGGACAGGGAAGGGGGGCTCTGGGTTCCTCCTGCACCCCGACACAGCATTGCCAGAGCTGACTGCTTTTCTTCCCCAAATAGCCCTTCGTGACATGTCATTGTCACCAGCTAAATACAGAGCACTCCTGGCCCTTTGCCTTTCCTCGTGCTGACAGCTGACATAGAGCCTGCCCACCCTTTGCATGAAACTGCTTCTTCTCAGAGGCCCTTCTCCAAGAATCTGAGCTTGGGTCTGGGCAGGACATTAACTCAAAGCAAATGTCAAACACTGGGTTTCCAGAGTCCTAGGAGGTGTGTTGGCCTAGTGGATCAAGAAAAAATGTACACCTGTCTACAAAGTGGCTTGCGCCATCATCGTGCCTTCCTGGCCCCAAGGTAAGTCCAAAGACTGGTGTGGGTGAGGTCTCACTTGGATAAAGCTCAGAGCATGAACCTGCAGCCTGGGGCTCTCCCACTGCCTGAGCCTGGGTTCTCAACCTCCAGGGTGTGGTGAACTCACTGCAGGGCTTTAAAAGAGACCCACTGGGAATTCCCTGGCAGTCCAGTGGTTAGGACTCAGCGCTTTCACTGCCGAGGGCCCAGGTTCAATCCCTGGTCAAGGAACTAAGATCCTGCAAGCCGTGTGACTCAGCCAAAAATAAAGATAAAAAATAAAAGAAGCATTGATGCCTGGTCCCCTCCCTAGAAGTTCACAGTGAGTTGGCGTCAGGTACGGGAATTTTCAAAGCTCTTCAAGTGCTTCTCCACGTGTGGCTGAGGTTGAGGACGATTGAGTGAAGATTGGTATCACCTTGCCCCCGAGTTTCTCTTTGAGGCATCTCCTGGCAGGCCCATGAGGAGAGTTTGGGAGTCATCCCAAGCGCTCAGTTACCATTCATTCACTCCCTCATTCATCCTCAGCCTTTTGTTGAGCCCTCACATTCTGTGTTAGTCTGGGCTCTCCGGAGAAATAGAACCAATAGGATTTTATGTATATCTAAATATAGATACATATAAATATACATAAAGATATTTATTATAAGGAATTGATTCACACAATTATGGAGGCTAAGAGGCCCCAGGATCTGCAGTCACCAAGCTGGAGACCCAGGAGAGCTGATGGTGTTAAATTCCAGCCGGAGTCCGAGTCCAAAGTCAGGAGAAGACTGATGTTCCAGCTTGAAGAACAGCGTGAATTCTCCTTTGCTCAGCCTTTTGTTCTGTTCTGGCCACCAAGGGATTGGATGAAGCCCACCCACATTCCAATCTGCTTTACTCAGTCTACTAATTCAGATGTTAATCTCATCTAAAAACATCCACAGGGACTCACTCAGATTAATGTTTAACCAAATATCTGGGCACCTTGTGACCCAGTCAAGTTGACAAATAACATTAGTCTTCACGCACTGCTCTAGGCACTACAGGGAATATGGAAAAGTTCTGGACTCTTGCCCTCAAGGAGCTCCCAGTCTCATGAGGACACAAGACATGCAAGGAAGGCTAAAGCCTCCACCATGTGGGCAGCTGCACAGAGAGTCAAGAAAGCAGGAGCTCAGAGGAGAAACAGATCAGACCTGGGATGGTCACCAAAGGTCTGCAGGAGAAACCGGGCTTAATCTGGGCTGGGAGGCTCTTATGAGATGAATTATGTCCCCCAAAAGGTATGTTTAAGGCCTAACCTCCCGGAATGTGATCAGAATGTGAAAATAAGGTAGTTGCAGATGTCATTAGCTAAGGTGGGGTCATGCTAAAGTAGGGTGAACCCTTAATCCAAAATGACTAGTGTCCTTAGAAGAAGAGGAGAGAGACACAGAGAGCTGATGGCCATGTGAAGACAGAGACACAAGGAAACCCCATGTGAAGATGGAGGCAGAGAATGGAGTGATGAGTCTACAAGCCAAGGATTGCCAGCTGCCACCAGAAGCGAGGCGAGAGGCATGGCCCATTTTTTTCCCCTCAGAGCCCTCAGGGGAATTAACCCTGCTGACACCCTGACATCAGACTTCTAGCCTCCAGAATATGAGAGAATAAATTTCTATTATTTCAAGCCATCTGCTTGTGGTACTTGGTTACGGCAGCCCTAAGAAACTTAATACAGAGGCTGAGTTCCAATGGACAAGCAGAGTGGGGAGGGAACCCTAGGAGGCCCAGAGGCTGGAATGAATAATGCATGAGAGGGACAAGGAAAACCCAACTAAAACAAAGAATTTCAGAAAGGAATGCTAGGGAACACGAATCAGAGCTGCCGCCTCACACCTCATTTCCCCAGGGACCCCATGGTACTTCCTTGTCTTGAGGGAAACTTTCTACCCCTCACCACACTCTTCCACCCACATGGTGCAAATCAGAGCTGCCTTCCTTTTCCCTCCTCCCTCCTCCCTGGGCACTTGTGAGGTGGGCGTGTGACCCAGACATCCTACCCCACCCTCTTGGCCACAGTAATTGGCCCAAAGATGGGCACTGAGCCAAGGCATGCCAATTAGGGACTTTCCCTGGGATTTTTTTTTATTATTATTATTAAAGCTGGTAGAATCTTAAGAGCCCTTTTCTCTCTGGTACAGGCTGTGAAATATGAACTTGAAGTTGCCCCCAGCCATGTCCCTGTAATGTAAATAAATAAAGAGAGAAAATGATCCTTATATTAGAATGGATAAACAGCAAGGTCCTACTCTATAGCACAGGGAAGTATATTCAATATCCTGTAATAAACCATAATGGAAAAAAATATGAGAAAGAATATATATATATATATATATGTATAACTGAGTCACTTTGCTGTACAGCAGAAATTAACACAGCATTGTAAATCAACTATAGTTCAATAAAATAAACTTTTTTAAAAAAAGATCTTTATATCATTCAAGCCCCTGGTTCTAGACACTAAAGTTTTGGGCACTGCACATGAATTTTTACTTTGCTCCTTTCTAATTCTCCCATTTATTCTGTGAGCCATCCCAGGAACCTTCCCCTTATCAATAAAAATGAAAATAACTTTGTTTAAACTAATTCAGATGGATTTCTCTTACTTGCTCCTGAAGGAGCCCCAACTAGTACATCATGGGAGAAAGCATATTTCCTCCATGCTAGAGCTTTGATGCCAGGCTGCAGGGTTTATGTTTAACCCTAGTAACTAGAGACTGTTAACTGGAGTCTATAGAACCTGACTTTACGGTTCCCCGTGAAACTCCAGAAATTATGTGCAACATACACAGAATGCGTACTCTTCTGGGAAGAGGCAGCATAGATGCCATCACATTCTCAGTGGAGTTTTTGACTCCAAATAAGATTAAGAACCACTGATGGAAGCAATGAGGAGCCATTACAAACATAAGAATCACAGAACATATTATTTTCCACTAACAATTATTAAACACCCTCAGATATCCAGTCATTTATTCAACAAGCATACTGTCAATCCCAGGGTCAAGAGCTGTTGGGGATGTGATGACATATGTGGTGTAATTTTAGCCTCAGAGAGTTTTAGTTGGCCTAGGGTGGTAATGGACTTATACATAATATTGATAGAAGGCGAGCAAGGGTAAATAATACAATGGCAACTCAGAGGCCAGTGTGTAGAACTTTTCTCACAGCCTTCAATGAGCAGTAAGTAGAGCCCTGGATGGATTCCCCTCTCGTCAGTGGACCACAGATTAGTCAGTGTCTCAGAATCTCAAGGTCATCATTTTCTAAATGGATACAAGGATCCTACCAGACCACCTTACAGGATGTTGTGCAATGCTAACAAGAGCGAAAATATCTGTCAACTTCCTTAGCGCCTGGAAACCCTTAGACAAGATATACAACACCTTCCTAGGAGAAGCCTGCCTCTGGACCTAGCTCACGCAACTCAAGATGTGGCCCCCGGACTAAGCTGATCAGCAGCGTGGACATCTCCTCAGAGTTTATGAGAAACGCAGATCTCAAACCTCATCCCAGACTTTCTGAATCTGCAAGGTCCCCCAGATGATTTGTATGCAAATTAAAGTTTGAGACACACTCAACTAGGTAGTTCTTAGCATGGTGTAATTATAACCTGACAAAGAACAAAATCCACCCTAGGGCACGTTACCACAGGGGACAGAGGCAGGGACCAGAGCTGCCCAGGAGAGCTGTGGGCTTACTGCCACACAGATGGATCCGGGCCTCCTTAGAATAGGAATGTGCACGGGTTATTAGCTGCCTGGAGCACAGGATGCAGTGAGCCACAGTGTGGGAGCCAACCCCAGAATCAGCCTTTGATCCTGCCCATTGCTGCTCCTGCGCCATAGACATATGGTCTCCTTGAATCTCCCGTCAGAGTGACACCAGCATGCTTTGCATACATCAGCGCGCTCAGAGGGGATTAGCAAACATCTGGGGAGCACAGCCTGCTGCAGACCGCTGGTTTGAGGTGCAGGGGGGCATGAGAAAGCTCTTGGAGTACCGAGCACAAGCCCAACCCACCAAGGTGCCAGTGGGGTCGGGGGCTTCCTCTCTGTCAGCAGCCCCATCTCTAGGCTCCAGATGCCCACAGCAGACAAATAGACAGCAGAGCTGAGGGTCTTGGGCAGTAAGAACTCAGGGTCTAGAGCACAGTAACAGCGATTAGGCCAAAAGGATTCTCCTGGTTCAGTTAGCTTTAGAAACACCACATGAAACAAAGTTGAATTTGATCCTTTACAGGAGCACTTTTAATCTGCTATGTGCACCGTGAATCTTCAAGAATAGCACACAGTAGGCTTTAGTTCCCAAGCACTTTTGATCACAGAACTCTTCCTATCTGTGTCAGTCAGCCCAGGCTGCCATAATAAAATACCATAGACTAGATGGCCTGAACAACAGGAATTTATTTCTCACAGGTTTGAAGCCTGGGAAGTCCAAGATCAGGGTGCCAGCTGATTTGCTTTCTGGTGAGGGCTCTCTTCCTGGTTTGCAGACGGCTGCCTCCCATGGCAGAAAGGAAGAGAGGAAGTAAATTCTCTGGTGTCTCTTCTTGTAAGGGTACAAATTCCATCATGAGGGCCCCACCTTCATGACCTCATCTAACACTAATTACACCCCCTCCCAGAGGACCCGTTTCCAATGACCATCACATTGGAGGTTAGGGTCTCAACTTTTGAATGGGGGGGGTGTGCTGGGATAGTCTATTCAGTCCCTAGCACTATCCTACCTTAGGCAGGAAGTCTTCAAAGCCGACTTTGGAAAACACTGGCAAAGATGGAGGTGAGAGAGATCCATTTGGAGAAAGAAGATAGTCCATGAATGTCTGCAGTAGGAGTTCTAAGACTTCCCTTGTTCAGGGCTATTGGCAATCAAGCATGTAGGAATTTGCTTCAAACGTGTTAAGTTCACATTAATAATAATTACCACCACTACTTCTGAGTACTCAGTATGAGCTATAGGCCCATGATGAGCTAGGCTTTATAGACATCATCTCAACTAATGCTCTGAACTACTGTTTGAGGAACTACTATTCTCATCTCCATTTTCAGACGATGAAACTAAGGCTTAAAAAAGCCATTGTATCGCCTTAAGTCTTACAGCTAGTTAGTGGTAAAGCTACCCTAAATTTGACTTCAGGCACCTATTAAAATGCTGTAAAAATCCCCAAATCTTTGGCACACGGAAAACATTGTGTCCCAGGACTTACACTTAGACTTGTAGGGTCATCTTTCAGGTAGGGAGTCATTCCTGGTGACTCTGGAGAGGACACAGATTAAGAAAAAGTCCAGCTTGATATGCAGGGTCCATCTCTCAGTAGTTTTATGTTTTCGATTTATCACCTTTGTCTTGTCACCATATTTTCATATACTTGTTTCTTCAAACTCACCATATAGTGAATTTAAAGATGAGGAAATTCTGGAAGTAGGCATGGAGCTTGTGTTGATTCCCTGGCATTAATCCCCTCCCCTCTACCTCTGTAATTAGCTCTTTAGTTGGGTAAAATGAATAACTTCTGTGCCTTACAAGTCCACCTGTCAAGGCAGTATCTTCATAATTACAAATTTCAAAGAGGAAAACAACTTGTCACTCACTCTCAATCAATAAACCTGGCTTTTTGCAAAGGGACTGCTAAAAAGTTTACCTCTGCACAAAAGAGTGCCAAGGATTTGCCTCAAGCAAATGAGACAGTGTACTTTGTCATGAATGAATCCATGGATTTCCTGCCCTGGCTCTGCTCCTAACAAGCTGGCTGACCTCCCCACCATCCACACGCCCCTTCCTCCACCTCCTCATCTGTAAAGTGAGGCGCTGCACCACTAACACCATAGACCCGCAGCTCCTGATCCCATGGGTGATGAATCTCCTAGTGGCCTTTGTACATCAGTCCCAGTTCAGATTCCTGGGAAATGCAGAACCTGCCTAATTCACTCCAGGGGAGCTCCACAGTTTCAATCAGAAGAATCTCAAAATAAGAAGCTTTAAGCTAAACCATTCCAGACAGATGGAAATTCACTCTCTCTTTCAAGTTCTTTTAAAAGGATATACAGAACACTGCACAGTAGTCAGCATCAGTGTCTAAACAGCTTTCGTGATCCATAAGTTCTTCCTTATCTCTGGCCTAAATTGTCTCTACTAAAATAAAAAATTCAGGCCAGCTTTCCATCATACTCCAGGTTATGAAATTATTTCTATTTGGTGATAGCAATTAAATTGTTTTCCAATCTGTTCCTTTCTTATTTTATTTTTATTATTAATTTTAAAGTAATTCATTACTTAAACATGTACAAAACTGTTTTAAAATAATTTAACAGCAACCTTTGCTTTTTGCTGAAGTTAAAAAAGCAATTGTTTTTAAAATATATAAGCCACTACAGTTACGGTCAGTCACCTCCCTACTCCCTCTCCACTGCTTTTCCTCTGCAAGTGTAACCACCATTAGACATTTTTAAAAATTTTATTTTATTTATTTATTTTTGGCTTCACTGGGTCTTCGTTGCTATGCACGGGCTTTCTCTAGTTGCGGCGAGCAGGGCCTACTCTTCGTTGCGGTGTGCGGGCTTCTCATTGTGGTGGCTTCCCTTGTTGCGGAGCATGGGCTCTAGGCACACGGGCTTCAGTAGCTGTGACACACAGACTCAGTAGTTGTGGTGCACAGGCTTTGTTGCTCCGAGGCATGTGGGATCTTCCCGGACTAGGGCTCGAACCCGTGTCCCCTGCATTGGCAGGCAGATTCTTAACCACTGTGCCACCAGGGAAGTCCAATATATGATTATTACATGAGATTTAGGAAAAACAGAAAGAAAACAAATCAGTACTTTACTAGGTCACTTTAAAAATAATTCTTATCCTTTAAGGAATCAGGGTAACCCTATTTATAGCCCTTTTCTACATCACTGAAAGGAATATGTTACATAGGGGACAGGGCTGAGCTTTGGAGAAAGATCTGGATTTGAATCTTATCTCTATAACCTTCTGGCTTACTTTTCTTGCACATGATATTTATTTCCTCTGAACTTCCATTTTCTCATCTATAAGGACAACAACTCCTCCACTGGTTGTTACATCTATCTATTTATTATATCTGTATCTATCTATTTATACCTGATTTCACATGTCAGACCCACAGTTGGCAACATCTTTTTGGAAAGAATCCTGTGAGCCTCTGTCCTACAATATACCAGTGTACAAAGGTCACTGGAGAAAAGTAAGAACAGAGCCATGGACGTACTTATTGGCTCAACTCTGAGTGATGGGTAAGATCCCAGGAAAGACAAATTCCATGGGGTCAGCGAAGCTGCTACCAAGCCATGGCAATATCCATTTCAGGGTCTGTTCCAATAGTCACTAGACTCCTTCTTCCATTTCTGAAAACGTACTACACAGTGCCTAAAACGGCATGGAAACTAGCCGGAGAACAAAAGCCACGAGGTGATCTCATCCTCAAGTACTTCCCTGCTCAAAGGAGTTAATTAGCAAAGGGAAAAACAATTGACTTTTTCGGTATTATATAATTCCATTGTATTTTTGCCAGGTATCGGATTTCACCACCCACTGCCATGATGTCGCGTCATGAAAGAACTTATTGTTACATACACAAAACAAGAGGAGCTCATAACTTTGCAAGAAGTGTAATTCTACATTCTTTGTCTCATTGCAATTGAAATCTTCAGGTTAATAGGTAATTACTTTTATGAAACACGCTGTGCCTCGAATGAACACAGCTCATGTTGAGATGGCCCCTGCCTGAAGAAAGACTATTTTTAGGAAGCTTGACAAAGGAAATTAATGTTTTCAACCCAAGCATGTACTGCCAAATAACTAACTCCACCAAATTCTTTATTACCGAAAGGAAAAATAAAAGTAACAAAATAATGAAATCTTTCTTTCACCATTTTGGGAATCAACTTTCCATGTCTAACTCCCTTCAGCTTTCAGAATCTCCTTCGCAGATTTGTGAGAATAGCTTCCCAGCAGAGTGGTTGTGTTTGAAAATCAAGCTGGAGGTCATCTGATTAGAATCTCTTGTCTTTCCATGTCTTGGAGGAATCATGGAGCCTTTTTGTTTAAAGTGAAAATCTGATTCAAGCAAGACCAGGTTCACTTTCAAGGACCCCAAGGCTGTGGACTTCAGATGAAAAAGAATCTCATACCATTCTCTGAAACAGTAAAAATCTCTTAAAATATAAAACTGAATTCCTACATGTATTCTTCATAGTTGTATAAATCCAAATTACTTTATTTTCTAATAAAGACTGAGCTTTAAAGAAAACATATGCTTGTTGGGCCAGGATTCTCCCTACTGGAGACAATGGAGTAAAAGTCTGGAGATATGGGTTCCAGTCTTGGCACTGAGACCACTCTGAGCAGCAGTTTCTCCGCACAGTTACACCAGCATCTTTTCTGATGTGGACCATTGCCCCCTGACTGGTCTCCCTATCTCCGGTTTTCACCTCTTCTAATCCACCCTCTACATCAGAGGGTCTCAAAGCATGGTCCCCAGACCAGCAACATCAGTACCACCTAAGCCCTTATTAGAAATGCAAATTCTTGGGCCCCACTCTAGACCTACGTAATCATGAACTCCGGAGTGGGGCTCAGCATCTGTTTGTTTGTCTTTTGCGGTACGCGGTCCTCTCACTGTTGTGGCCTCTCCCGTTGCGGAGCACAGGCTCCGGACGCACAGGCCAAGCGGCCACGGCTCACGGGCCCAGCCACTCCCCGGAATGTGGGATCTTCCCGGACCGGGGCACGAACCCGTGTCCCCTGTATCGGCAGGCGGACTCTCAACCACTGCGCCACTAGGGAAGCCCTCAGCATTTGTATTAAGAAGCCCTCCAGGTGATGCTGTTGCCCACCAACACTGGAGAGCCACTGATCTACATGGATTCCATTCTGTATAAGTCAAAGCTCATTAGCACAGCTCAAAAGACCATCATGATCCGGCCCCTTAGGCCTCCAAGTTCACCCTGATTCTCCCTCTATCTCCCCACTCCACTCTTGCAATGGACTACAGAGCAGCACTCCCTCACAGAGGTGCCGTCTCCTCCATTAAGCTTTTCCTTCTTTTATTCCCATCCAGCTAGTCACTTTGTCTTCTGGTTTCTGCACATCTCCATTTTTACGAGTACCTTATGAAATATTTGTACACAGTGTTCTACCACACCAGCCTGTGAGGTCTTTGGAGACATGCAATCATTCACCCTTTCAACTGTTTATTGAGCACCAGCACATAGGTGGTGCCCAGAATACAGCGGCACAAATGCAACTTCTCTCCTCTGATCTTTGAATCCTTATCACCTAGCATAGTAATGTTGTGATAATTTTTTTTTTTAATAAGCGTGAGGAGACTAGAGTTTAGCAGACATCTACTCCAAACTCTTCAAACTCCTTAGGTTGCCATTCAAGAAACTCCATGATTTGACCCTGCCCTATTTTTCCATATTTAAGCTCCAGGAGTCTCCTATATGATCTGCAGGGCCCTCAGTGGCCTTTCCCGTTTCTTCTGCCCAGCCAGAGCATATTAATCTTTCAAAATCTAGATCAAATCCCAGGTCATCCAGTAAACCATCTCTGACAACCTTAGCTTCTTTGTTTATCATCAGCACTTATTAACTATGTTATTCTATCAACGATTACCTTGTATTATTTAGTCATCATACATGCATTTCTGTTTTATATCCCCAAGATTTTAAATTCCATCTCGAGGAGGACTAAACCTGATTCTCCTCCCTTCCCTGATGGCAGGATAGCATAATGGTTAACAGCAAGGACTCTGGAGTCAGAAATCCTGTGTTCTAAAGAAAGAAGCAACGTTGAGTCCCTAAAGTCCTCAACATCTAAACATCGTGGAATCATATAATACAGGCTAAATCCTTCTTGCCTCAGTTTCCCCAAGAACACCCTTGTGGTATGCTCCCCATAGCTGCCCCGTATGATAAGGGGTGATCTAATGAGATTCCTGAGTGAGTTTCCACGAAGAAAATGGCCAGAGGGGTAAAAATAAACAGGGCGATACTTAAAGGATCCCTTATTTGTAAACTTATTTTATGTGAAGCATAAATGTTGTTATTCTACATGAATGCAAGCAACTGCCCAATCTTCAAACTTAACAACTATAAAAATGGTTCATATCTTTCCTAATAGAGGAAGCAAGCAATTAACCTTTAAATATTTATCCTGATTTCCATTAGAAAGCCAGACATTTGAGAACAGTCAATGACTTTGAGTTTTAGATTTGGATTTTGGCTTGGTTGATTTATTCAACTTTAGGAAGCAAAGTGAAAAATCTTGCCATTAATATTTTGAGTCGCTAACCCCTAATGAAAGATTTTGAAAGAACATGATTTCTAGGCAGGTGTGATACCCGTGGGCAGGTCTTCCCCTGGTGTCTTTCTATCCAGGAGAGTTGTCCTGGAAGCTGCTCCCAAGGATCTAGCAGAGGTTCCAGAGAGGTCGTGGCGGTAGGAACTCTGGAGTGTCGGGAGGGTGGACAAGGGGGTTGATACTTGTGTGGGATTTTCCCACCTCACGTTTGTTTTCTTAGCTGCTCAGAGGTGCGTTTGGAGACCTGGGATGGGGAGAGGAGGCCTGTTCGGTGCACTCCAACTGAAAAGTCTGATTAGTAACGGCCGGGGCTGGGAGCTTTCCGCGGGAAGTCCGCTTTGCTTCGGCGCTAGAAATCAGTGTGACGTCTAGCATAGCCAAGTGTCCCTGCAGGACCCCACTGGGAAATCACTAGAGTTTTACGAGGTTAGCTGCAGTTTTTGTGTAAACGGCATAATGTTTTATGATGGGAAACTTAGCCCTTTGCATTTTATGTAAAAGCATCAGTTAAGCCTTTTTTAATGTTTGAGATGTAAAGAAGGGTGAAAAACTAATGTTGTTTCAGAAATGGGCCAAGGAAAAAGATAACGCAGTAGCTGCTCGTTTAATGAACTTCCTCATAAAATTATGTAGCGGATTTGTGATAAGTGCGGAAATAAAAATGGTTTTGTTGCCTCTAATTTTGCCAGCTATGGGTTAAATGTTTTGTAATGGATAATACCACTACTGTCCATCTTCCTTATTTATTCCATCACTTATTTAATATGTTTTCAAGAGGAATGTCACGAAACTCACATATTACATTCTTTAATTAAAGTATTTTAAATGGCAAGATTTCTTGATTTTTGTGATTTTTTTTTTTTTTTTTTGCCAGGGTGAGGCAGGGAGAGAGTTTTGCCAGAATTACCTCTTACAGGATAATAACCAAATTTAAGTAATAACTAAATTCAAATTGTGGATACATGTCCTTATACATTTGTCAAAACCCATAGAATAAACACCAAGAGTGAACCATAATATAAACTATGGACTTTCGGTGATAATAGTGTGTCAATATGTATTCAGTGATTGTAACAAACGTACCAGTTTGTAACAAATGTATAGGGGAAGAGGCAGGTTGAGGGAACATTTTGCTGTGAACCTAAAACTGCTCTAAAAAAATAACGTCTATTTAAAAAATTCTCCGGTGCGTGCGTGTGCTTGTATGTGCGTGTGTGTGTGAGTGTGTGCGTGTGTGTGAGTGTGCACGTGTGTGTGTGAGTGTGTGAGTGTTAGGACTAGGGGCTAATTTCATTTTCTGGCTATTTGTGGTCTAAGCCTAAACCTCCCTCTCTTTCACTGCTTCACCACATGCTGGAAATCTTTCTAAAATGCACCAGCGCTGGTTGGCAGTGAGCGTGTGGCAGCTCCCATACTTGCTTGGTTGCAGGACATTCATCTCTCCAGAGTCCCACACACAAGACTGGAAGCAAAGAAGGAGACTGGCCTGACTGAGCTGCTCCTAAAGTGTCCGCTGGAACTTGCTCTCTGGACTGCATCTTCGGCATGAGAGTACGTACCATGTTGCTCTTTCCCTTTTTCTTGTCCAAGTAGAGGTTGGAGGAAAAAGGAGAAACCCGGGCACTGACCTTTTCTGAGAGCTGATCCTCAGGTAATCAAGGCCAGAGAAAATGACATGCTGGGAGGAGGTACCCAACAGGGAAGAGCATCACACAAAGAACATGCCTATTTCTTCCAAAGTGGGCAGAGAGCACAGGGAAGAGCCAGGAATAAGACAGGTGAGGACGGACCCTGATAGGGCCACCCAAGCCCTCCACTTCTCCCACACCCCCTACACACACACACACACATTGGCACACATCCTCTTTCCCCAAGGAGTGCTCAGGGTTCAGCCCGTGGTTCACAGAAACTTCCTGATTTGTGCTTTTCCATGACCGGATGGAGATATCAGAGCAGTGAGGTGATGCTCTAACCCTGGCTATAGAAATTCATGAATTCATTCATTTTTTTCCACGTGCCCGTGCTGAGTTAGGCTGGGGGTACAAATGCACATAGGGCACAGACCCTGAGCTCCGTCAGCTTCTAATCTTTGTACATCATCCCCCTTGAGAGAAGCAGAACGAAAGCAGACCAATCTCCCTGCTGTTCGTGGCCTGATAAGTCAACCCAGCCCTTCACCAGGGCCCGTCCCCCCGTGCTCGGTCAGAACTCACAGCTGCCGCCCATCTGCCCCTGATGCCCAGCCATCAACCTGGGGCGGACCCGCACAGACCACACTTATTAAAGGAGGGAGGTCATTTACTCCTGTTCTTGCCGACGTTGGCCTGTTACAGGCCGAAACTGTGGAATTACATGTAGTGTTTTACCAGACCATCAAGTGACAAGGAGCAATGGGGTGACAGTTGCCAAACGTTAGTCCTTGTGTTTTTACTGTGGTCTCCGCAGAATTTTACCCCTCTAGGAGAACAATTCAATTTCTCTGTTTTTCACTTTTTCTTTCATTAAAGGAAAATCTCTTCCCTAGAAAAATACAAACTGAAAAACTTAAATTGCCTCTTTACATAAAAGGGGAGACTTTTTTCAGATAAAAGGGGGAGGGGTGATGTGGAGAGAGAGAGAGCGACAGAGACAGAGAGATACCCTCTTACATCTTAAGCTAAGAGTCAGATCTGGGACTTCCAAAAAGGTATGACTCTTAGAAACTGATTAATTTTTAGACCTTAAAAAGCCATACCATCTCTTTAAAGAGCAATGAAAGCCTGATTCAAGTTGTTAAATTTTATGTTGTGTGTAATGTTGTAATTGATGTCAAACCTTTCACATTTTCTTACCACTGACATTGGACAGTCTACGCCACTCAAGGACTCAGTTACCAGAGTCGAGATTTAAGTAACCTAAGCAGGAAACAAGGGCAGAATGGAATTTTATTACATGGAATTGAGAAGTTCAAATGCAAAATAATTAAGTCTAAGCCAAATATAGCCATTCTCTCTCCCATCAGTTTATTTTGGTGGATAATTGTCTGTATTAGGTATTTCACTGAGCTGCATATAAAACTTTATTGCCCTTGTAAAGTGCACGCTGTGAATTCTGATGCTTCTGTGTGTTTGGGGGAACATAATGGTTCCTTTTGCAGAATAGCACTGCTTACCTAGATCCTGAAACCAAACTAAGGTTTCAGGACGCCTGTGTGGAAAGGCCCCAGTGCCGGGATGTATGTGAGGAGCTCAGATGGAAGCTGAGGAAAGGTCTCCAGGGAGTAATTAGGAAAAGAGCCCCCTGATCTCAGAGTACCGGAAATGAAAAGAACAAGACACCTGCCCTATTTGATACGGGCTTCCCATGTTTGTGTTTGGGTGCTGAGGAATTAAGAAGTCAGCACTGAGTGTGGCTCCCCAGATAGCAGGGCTTGTGACAAAGGGGTCTCTTCCGAGGTGGCCTCACTGCCCCTCCTCCAGCCTTCTCAGAACTGCAGGCCGTTCGTGTACTGCCGAGGGACACCTTTTACCGTGCATCCAATACTAGAAGAACAATATGGAATTGACCTGATTAGAATCCTTTCCTGGGAAAAACAATATGTGACTACATACGGTTTCAGTTAGGTTCCAGAAGCTTTCCCATTCTTCTGACTCCAACAATATGCCTGAATCCCCATCTCCGATTGTTTTCACAAGCAGATTTCACAATGTATTCCCCCAGGTAACCCACATGGCCTTGCTCCTCTGCCTGCACCCTTCCTTGCCTTTCCAGCTCTTTCTCAGCATAGTTTACGAGACCTCTGTGCCCTGAACATAAGAACCCTTGGGCCTCAGGGCTCACCAGTGCGGTAGAGCTGAGTCACCTGAGGAAAACTGTTCCTTCGTTTTGCAACTTACAATGCAGTGCAGCATTTCACATCCTGGTTCTGTGGACCCCAGGAGTCTCTGAACTTGCAAAAGTTATATATTTTTATGTTTATGTACGTTTCTAGGCAAAGGGTCTAGAACTTTCACCGGACTCTCCAAGGGTTCTGTGGCCCTTGCAAAAAAAGAAACCGCTGGTCAAACAGGAGACGCAGCCTAGTCAATAATTATAATGTCGTTTATAAAGAGCTTTATAAGAGAAGTGTGGACCTAGCACAGTTCCAAGCTCCCGCATCAACAGTGGGTGAATGTGTGCCAAGTGCGATGGGAGCTGGGAAAGTGAGAACGATTTTTTATGCCAGGGACAGGGTGGGACAGGAGTTTTCCTGTTTTTAAAGGTCACACTTGAACGAGTTTTAGGGAGATGAGTGAGAGTGTGCCAGGAGTGGAAGGTGCTCTTGACAAAAGCGATCCTACATGGGAGAGAGGGTGAGGGGTTCCAGGAAGGGGCAAAGATCAAGGTCCAGGGCACGAGATGAGAGTGTACGGGAAGGTGGGCCCCAGCTCACAAAAGGAGCCAGCCTCCCCTGAGGACCCGTACGAGGTTCATGCGCTACCAGAACTAAGGAAGCTGTTCAGCAGGGATCCGATGTCTTTCCTTAGGGGGGCAACTGGTGGCAGTCAGTACTGAGTCCAGGTAAATAATCCTGGCACCCTAGAGGCTGAGAAGCGTTGGGAAGGTCCATGCCTTACAGGTTGCCTGGGATAGATCTGGTCTTCCCACTGCAAATCGTGCGTCCCAGGGCAGTCCTGGGCAAGCCAGGAGGTGGGTCATTCTATCTCCAGCAAGATCCTAGGAAGCAGGCAGTCATGGGCGTTCCCAGGACTAGAAACACACATTTCAACCTGTGAGGACAGAGTCGGAGGGGGGACTTGTGAGGGCCCGGGCTTGGGATCTGAACCTTTGAGGAAGATTCTTGTGGAAGGATTTCTCAGGAGGATATCACAAGCCACGTCCCACATGTGTCATCAAGGCGGAAAATGTCCTGAGAGCTGCTGGCAGGGGGAGCTGATATGCTCCTCCCGATACACTGGCTGGCGGCAGGGAGAGTGGTCAGAGGCTGCGGCTGTGACGGCCCAGAGGGGGAAGGGGAGGGTGCCAGGGTGGGTGGTGGCACTGATGGTGCAGGCTTAGGCCGTGTGCAGCTCAAAGACCACGGAGCCTCCAGGCCTGTAGCTGGCCGAGTCCACCCCCAACATTGCAAGGCCTGAGGCTAGAATACGAAAGGAGGCCCACTGACCACAGTGCACTTAGTTAATGGCTGTGAATCACGCCAATACACTGTTGAATAACTCACTTCTCGCCTCCTCCTTAACAAGAATTCCCTCAAAACAACCTGGATGGCCAGGTTCCAGCTGGAATTCTCAGACTCCTCAGACCTCTGCCCCAGAACATGGCAGCGCGAGGAAAGCTGACGACCCCCGGCCGCCTCGCTTCCTGACTCTGCTCAGTCCCCGTGGTCACTGGCCCTCACGTTCAAGCTCGTGTGCTCCCCACAAGCAGCCACCCCTCCCTGGAGTCTAGGGGTACGCATCTCAGCAGCCAGGCCTGCTTCCCCAAAGAGAGGCCCGCACAGGCCCTGGAGACAGGATCAAGGCCATTGGGACAGGGAGTTCTGACGTCTTAGGCAGCCGGAGCATGGAAGGGGGAAGCAGGACACAGGCTAGGGATGGACGTGTGCCATCCATGAAACTGACGTGGACAGGAGGCGCAGAGGCCAAGGCCAAGTGGAGTCCGCTAAAATGCACCGCCCAGGACACGGTGGCACTGGCTGGAGCTGTCCTGGTTTGGGTCGCCCTGGGCTCCTTCCAAGGCCCCAAACGTGGGATCCTGGCTTTGAGCCTTGGGCCTGTTGCTCGCCAGCTGTGTGGCCTTGGGTAAAGCGTTTGTCTTCTCTGAGCCTCTTTCCTTATCTGTGAGAGCATTTAACCCCCCACCTCGTAGAGACCGCAAGAGGCTCACAGGAGGGAACAATGCGGCGGAGTCATCAGATGTGATGCTTTCTGCCTGGTTGGATAGATTGAGCACGGGGAACACAACCATCCCTTTCTCACCTGTACCTTGGCCACCGTGGGATGGGGGAGGGGAAAATCAAGTTGTACTGAGCTGCAGCCTGAGCTTGTGGCTGCGAAAGTCCCAAGAGGACGCACCATGTCGAGTCTTTGCTTACTTGCCAGGCACCTGTCATCCCTCCAACGCAACCCCTAGCGGAGCTTTTCTCCACCCCAGTTAGGGCCGCAGGGCGATGAGCGCAGGTTTTCCCTCAGGAGCTGATGTGGCACATGCCCCAGGCTGAGCGGGGCTCAACTCTAATTTGCCATCTGCAAACCACTCTAAGGCAGCAGGACCAGCTCTTCTCCTTTATACCTTGAGTTTCACCCTGGGTGGATCCTCTGCTACAGGGAATAACCCTCTGGTTTAGCTGTTTGCGGGGAGGAGCCAGTGGTCCCAGTGGGGGAAGTTAAACCCTGGGCTGCAGGTCTCCTGGGGGCTGTCGGCCCCGGCGGGAGCGCAAATGCTAAGAAGGGGTCCGCACAGGCCATGCTGCCAGAGTTCTCTCTGAGGCACTCAGTGGAGATGGGGCCGTTTATCAATGTCAGAGCCCAACCCCAGGAGCTGGGTACCCGGAGACAGTGAGAGAGGTGAGGGATTCCAGGAGGCAGCCTCACGAGGAAACTGGGGACAGCAAAGCACAGTAAGACCCTGACATCTAGCCAGAAAATCTGACGCCGGCAGAGAGTGTAGAGCAGAGAGTGGAAGAGAGTCCACGCTCCCCACCATGGACACTTCAGAGGTCATAGGAGGCCATGGAATTACACAGAACTATGCTTTCTGTCCCGTTCTACTGTGCCAGGGTCGAAGTGTCAGTAAATTATTTAACCTGCTGTGACCCGCCTGGGAATGTCACCATCGGAGTGAAGGTGCAGGCCCTTTTATACAGAGCCTCCTGGCAGTGGCAACTCTGAACCCCTTACAACAGGGCTTCCCAGTCTCAGTACTATGTTTGGGGCTGATAATTCTTTTTTTTTTAAACGTTGCTAGCATCGTTTTTTATTACATGTTATTTTTTAAAAAATCAACAAAGAAATATAATCTTCTCCAACTAGGGGACCGATAATTCTTTGTTGTCGGGCTGTCCTGTGCATTGTAGGATATCCAGCAGCATCTCTGGTCGATACCCACTAGCTGCTCACAATCAGTTGTGACAACCAGAAATGTCTCCAGACATGGCCAGATGTCCCCTGGGGGACAAAATAGTCCCTGAATGAGAGCCACCTCCTTAGACAAGAGCAGGTAGAAAGGGGGCATGACACCCAAAATGGGGGCTTGTGACCTCAGCATCTCCTCTGACCGCGGCACGTTTGCTCAGGGACTCAGCCAACAGTTGCTCACGACAATGAGCTCTAAGACCAAGGGGAAGTGGCGTGGCGGCGGGAGAAGGAGGGCCAGGGGGCTCATCCGCGGACAACAGTGCGACTAACACTCCCCGCGGGCGCGTGTGCTCCCCCTGGGGTGCTGGGTTCTTTGCCTGGATCATCTCAGGGCGCTCACAAGCATTCTATGACGTAGGGATGAAGGTCGCCCTCATCTTGGAGGAGGGGAACCTGAGACTTAAAACAGACCAACAACTTCCTTAAGATCAAACAGCTGGCACTGCAGCCAAGACTGGCGCACAAGCCAGCTCAATCCGGAGCCTGCACACTGAAGCATCAACGCAACAGCCGTCTTAATAGGAAAGATGAT
The DNA here is from genome assembly GCF_949774975.1 of Lagenorhynchus albirostris. Classification (NCBI taxonomy): domain Eukaryota; kingdom Metazoa; phylum Chordata; class Mammalia; order Artiodactyla; family Delphinidae; genus Lagenorhynchus; species Lagenorhynchus albirostris. The sequence goes on along the minus strand of NC_083107.1, from coordinate 74,848,811 downwards.
CATCTCCTGGCCGTGAGCTTAGGGAAGACGTTGAACAGAATGTAGGTGATTTCATCTCATCCTCACTACACCTCTGTAAGGTAGCCAGGGTGAGATGGGGGCCCTAGGAGAGACAGAGCCCAGTTCTTCCTTGACTTTCGCCAGCCCTTGTGGGGAAAGCACAAGTCAGAATGCAGGTGTCACTCAATCAACCTCACGGAGAGTCACAGCTTCATCCGAGAACCCAGGCTTTCGACTTGTGGGCAGAGAGCAGCTTGCTCAGAAAGCCTTTGCCCGGGTGTCTGAACAGGAGATCCGGTCTAGGAGGAGCTCCCTAGCCCCCTCCTAGCCCAACATCCCCTTGGAACCTGGATATTCCATGCCAGGGAAGCAAATACTGAGTGTGTTTGGGGGGCGGGGGGAGCGGGCATTCTGTCTTTGAAAAACAACATGTCAGCAGCTCAGCCCTGGATCCCAGGAAGGCTTCAATCACATTCCAGGGCTCGATTGGTTCATCACACTGCTTGGGGACAGGATTTGTGGAGGAAACTGTTTTTTCCTTTCCCCTTGCTTAAAGGATCTGAAGAGTCATTAAAAACAAAAGACCATGAAGTTTCAAAAGTACATCGAGACTGTCCCTTTAAAAACACACCCAAGCCCGAGATGAATACTCGAAGGACAAGATACTGTACTGATTAATTATTAAGAACACATTTTGTGCGGTTTGACGGCTATGCCAGAGCAATCTGCTTCAGAGTGATTAAACCTCAATAAATGTGGTTTTAATAACGAGCTGGTATTGAATTATCAGACAATGGCAGCCTTAGTAAATCTTAATTAGTTTTGTCTTTTGAGAACTTCATTTAAATTCTGAGTAATACAAATGCCGTCCGGAGCCCTGCGAGGGAGGCATGGCTGCCCTCCTGGGGGCGCTGCCCTAGGCTTGTGACCCCCAGCTCCAGCCTATGGGACCCCTGGGGAGGAACCAAGGACAGAATGGGGGTGGAGGGGGAGGGCACAGATTTTGGGGATAGTCTGCCTTCCAACAGAGAAAGACAGCCCTTCTTCGAACACCTCTGAGGAAGGAGAGCTTCATTAGGCCAAACAGCAAGACTTTTGGGTGAAAGCAATCTTTTCTAAGATGTGGAGCTCTGAACACAGGAAAAAAAAAAAAAAAGGAGAGAAGGAGGCAGGGGGAGGAGGAAAGGGGTTCCTGTGAACCTGAAGCTAGGAATAAGAGCTGGAAGAGTGGGCAGATGGATGACCTGGTGACGGGCTAGCCGCTGGTCCCACGGAAGGCCTTTCAGGGTAAACAAACTGGCCAGGGTGCACAGCCTTGCTTCAAAAGGCCCACGATTACTCATTTTATTGCTCAGAGTTACAAGATGATGGTATCTCGAAAGAAGGTGACAGCAAGTTAACAGATCCGTCCCTGAGGGTGCCTGGCCCAGACGCAGAGACTCCCTTCTCCAAACAGAGATGCAGGCACAATTAGACCCTTTCAAAATGAGACAGTTCTGCTTCAGGAACCCACTGGAAGGCCAGTCAGTGCCCTCCCCCGCCTCCACGCACATTTTGGTACTAATTAACTCCTAATTTGGAAAGGGGGAGAAAGGGGTGTCTCTTTCAAGAATTCCTCCCTCCGGAGATGGCATCTCCGGGCAGCAGCATTTGGCAGTAAAAGCACAACAAATGTCAGAGCGGAGTGGCCGCAGGGCTGGGGATTTACGACTCGGTTCCGGAATGCTGTCAGAGGCACGGCCAGACACTCTCATTCCAGATTGGGACGGATTTGTGTAATTAGGCAAAGTCAGCCAGCCCTGTCCCGGGAGGTGAGAGGCCTGAGTCCCATCTCTGCTGTTAACTTGTTGTGTGAACTTGGGCAAGTTCCTTTTCCTCCCTGGGCCTCAAGTCACCATCTAAAATAGAAGGGTAGGATCTGTCATCTCTAAGGATACTTCCACAGCCCCCAAAGTCTACGATTCTAAGATTCTAAAACTTAGCAGGCTTTTCTCCAGTATACACACACACTCCAAAATCACCGGGAGCCAGAAGGCGGGCGGTGAGGGAGAGAGTGGATCATCGTAGATGGATGAATTCCAGGTTACAAGGCACGAGGGTAACCAAGTGGCCCTGCTTTCATCAGCACCTTTTAGCATCATCAAGAACTCGGTCTTTCTCACTGTAGGCCTTTCTCAGCATGGAAGAAGCGTCACCATCCATCCTCAGAGTGGCCTGGGGCTCCTCCCCACTTCTTAGCCGATACAAAGACCACTCTTCCATTCTTTGGAGAAAGGTCCTCGGAACCTTTCTGTCTGGCCTACTATTATCCTGAATGGTGAAGTACAGGCTGCAGTCATGAGCCACATGTCTTGCTGAGTCTGGAAGATGCAGCAAGTCTTGCTACTTTGCTTCTGTTTAGCACAGCATTGGACCGGCACCCTGGCATCCTGGCCCCAACGGGCTTGTGTTCGTTCAGTACCACTTTAAAAATGCATTAGCTTTTGGGAAGTCCTGGGTATCTGCTCCGAAAGTTGCCACAGAATCAAAGAAAGAACTGCACTTCCACCAGGAGCCTACATCTGCAAATCTGAAAAGGCTGAACTGACTTGGAAAAAATGACACTGCTTTCACAGATGTGTCATTCAGATTTTTCTACTCTTCCCCACTTTTGTTTGTTATAAAGAGTAACACTTGTCCCTCCTATAACAGTTCCTGTCCCCTGAAAATTACTGCACGAACACTATGCAGATACAAATACCCTTCGCTTCTCCGCCTGTACTTTTTAAAATTATTATTGACTATCTCTGTCCCACACAGCAGCAGGAAGCATGTCTATCTCGGTTAATGCCCTCTCCTCCAGCCCTAGTTCAGCTCCAGGTACATAATGGTGCTTACAGAAGAGAGCTGGATGAATTGTCAAGTTCCAGGATCCAGGCTGTGGGTGCTAAGTTCTGAGAAGCTATGGTGAGAACGCAGAAGGCAGGGAAAGCATCCTGGGATGTGGCCTGGGGTGGAACTTTAAAAACCAGCAGCATTTAGAGAGGCAAAGGAAGGCCTCAGGTACCCCTTGGCTTCCTCCCCTCCACACCCCGCCCCCATGCCTCTCTCCTGTTGATGCCAGTAATGATTGCCATGCCCATAGGACAATCAGCAGGAAGACGCCACCTACAGGTGTGTGCGGAGAGAGCACCGGGACAGAGCAGGTCTGCCCAAGCCAGCTTGAAAAAAGTTTAATCCTTCTTTGACTGAAATAGTGCTCACTGATGGATCTCCTTGGGCCCTGGTTTCCCATTTCTACTCAGATCTGCCACATACATCCCCCTTTATCTTTCCTGGCCACACCAGCTCACTCTTTACTAAGCAGCTTCTTTTCCCCCCAAATCTCTAAATAAAACTTGCAATCTTGCCAAATATTTCTCCATCAAGTAGTATTTAGCAACAAGAGTGCCACAAATGGATCACGAACAGATCAAATATCATACGTTTGTTTTCAAATCCTGGAAATACTTTCCAAATCATGTCTCTTTTTTTTGTTTTGTTTTCCTTTTCAGACACGTCATCAACCTCCTGACAATTTTGGCCGGGCCTGCCAGCAGGCAGCCTTAACGGCCCGACTCTGGCAGAAGGCTGGGCATGCATGGCTGAGGGAGGGTGGCTGCTGGTGGAGACCACCTGTAAGCAGCTTGGTGACGTAGTCCCTCTCTGTGTGATGCCCTGAGGGAGCCATGTGTGTGGTCGCGTGAGGACCTATGGGTGGGGTGCATGTCAGGTGGAATTGAAGAAACTGAGGCATGAGACTTCATGGGTAAACGGGAGCCCATGATGTAGAGGGTATGTGAAGGACAGAGGACATGGGTTATGTGTGATGCGGGGGTATCTGAGACTTTGGGTGAGGTCTGTGTGTGCTCTGTGATCTGTACGATACGAAGGATTGTGTAGTGTGCGAGTGTGGTGTGTGGTGACTGTGGGGCATATTGGGTGAGATCTATCAGTGTGGTGTGGTGGGTGACCTGAGGCTTGGTGTGCTCTGGGCACTGGGGAGGGTGAGGAGGATGCTGGGAGGGTGTGTATCCAAATGACATCTTGGCCACCAGAAAGCAGCCCTGGGATTGGCCAGATCTGGGCTCGGCCAGATCTGGGCTCTGAGACCCTCTCCAGGAGCAGGAGAGCTGCTCCTGCTGGGGAAGCCACTGGCAGAGTGGACTCCGTGCAGAGGCTCGGAGAAGCTAGGTGGCTGGAGAAGCTAGGTGGCTGTCACCTGATGCCTGTGCCCAAGGTGACTGAAGCAAAGCAAATGAGGCAAAATGGTAAGCAACTCCAATTCCGGATCAAGGGCCTGGGGAAGACACTGGAGCCCTTGGCCCAAGGGAAGTCTGTGGCTGAAACAAACGTAGCTTCAGTCCCTGGGGCCACATTATCACTAATAATGACCTCAGCCCAAGGGAGACATAGTCTACTTTCCCAAGTGACAGATGGCCCTTCCATGAGGCCAGAGGAGGCACCGAGGCAGGCTGCCCAGGGTCTCGTGCAAAGGCCACAGGGCTGTCCCAGAGGAGGAGCCAGGCTCCGGTCGCGTCTCTTCCCTCCTAGACAGGCAAATCCCATCATCTTAAGATTCAAATCTCGTGGCCCAGCCTCCAAGGCCCTTGGCTCTCTGGTCCCGTTCTCGTGGCTAACCTGTGTCCTCTGTGTGTTCCCCCCACTCCAGCCAACCTAAGGCAAGCAAGCAACCCTCAGTGTTCGCGGCTCAAGACGCTGTTCAGAGAGTCCTTGCTTGGGAGTGGGGGGAGGGAGAGGCCTCTGGAGGCTGAGCCCAGGGGGTGATGGGCAGGACGCAGAGAGTCACAAAGATCTGAGGTGACCCTGATCCAACATTTTCAAATGCTTGAGAAAGCTGTTCATAATTGGCTTTTGAAGAAGGAATGCCTTACTCTTGTCATTTAAAACTGCAACATGACAAATTGCTTCTTCAAAACAGCTTGCAAACCAAGACAGCTTCAGATGTGGAGTCATGTAGAGGAGAAAACGTCTGAAAAATTACTGCCAGGAGCGAATAACCCAAGAAACTTATGCCAGCAAGAGACTGGAGGGTCAGAGAGAGCTGTCAGCCCCACGAGGGGCAAGCTGCCGGCACCCTTCTGCATGGAGCAACAGTGAAACGCATGGAGAAGCCCGTAATGACACAGCTGAGTTGTGCTCATGTCTTCGACAGCCTCTCTTCTCTCCCCTACCTCAAATCCATTGTTCTTTGTGCTTGTTTTTCTGCTGGGGGCCTTAAGTCCCATCCGGGAGGCAGGATGAGAAGAAAAGTCCACTCTTGTACCCCTCTTCTCATCTCTTCTCTCTTTCTCTGAAAGTGGACACCCACCCTTTCATACTGAATGCAGAGTTAGTCCACTTCTCAGCAGGCAACTAGAGTTAATCCATTTTTTTTCATTGATTTAATCTTTTTTGTTTAGTGCAGGCATGGGAATAAAAAGAGAAGAAATTTCACATTAACTAATTTCCTAAAAACGAATTTCAAAGAACAATTGAATCCATTTTGTAAATCCAGTGGGAATACTCAGCCTTGGAATTCACCCCCAAATCAGCTGAGACAGGCACAGAGCGTCAAAATATTCCCAGCCTGAGAGATGAGCCCTCCCAGCTGTCCTTAGAGACTATTGCAACAGCCTCCTACCCAATCTCCATGCCTTCAGCATGGCCCCCAACCCCATCGCTCCCCACACTGAAGCCCAAGTGATCTTTCTGAAACAGTGTTGCTCCCCCAGACCCTCAAATGGCTCCCAAGTCCCAGCTCCTTAACATGGCACCCCAAGTTCTCCAAGTCTTAGACCTGCCACTCCCACTCATTATATCCACCAGAAATCCATGTCCTAAGGAAATCATTATATCCACCAGAAATCCATGTCCTAAGGAAATCTTTTTGCTTTCTCAGTTACATCATGCTTTTTCTTGTTTCTGACCAATTTGCACATGGGGTTCCTTCTGTATAGAAAGCCCTCGCCTGTCTTATCTGCCTAGTTGACTACTATGTCTGCTCCTTCCAGAGTCTACTCAACCATCACCTCCTTTGGGGACATCCTATCTGCCCCGAAACATCAATTCCCCTGGAATCCTCTCAACTAGAAACAGTTTTTTCTCTCACGGGACTGTGGGGTCTGGAAGAGAGGTAGGTGTCCTCTTCGCCCCTCATTGCTTCTTCCAAGTCCTTTCTTCTTCCTCCTTCAAAGCCCTTGCTTCTTTACAGTGCAAGTCATGAGACCTCAGCGCCCAGCACTCCATCTTGCGTCAGCCTCCCCCTTTACTGACGACTTCAGCACTTGGCCTGGCTTATGGCCTTCCCCTCCACCGCCACTCCTGTCGTTCTTGGCAGCTTTAACATCCACAGAGATGGTCTGTCCCTGGCACTCTGGTCTCCCTTTTCTTGGTCCCAACAGATTCAATAATGTCTTCTTCCATCCCACCTCAGCCATCACCTCCCATGGTTGTACTTTACAGCTTTTCAAACAGTTACTTCAACCAATAACTGCATCACCTCTGAAATGTCAAGCAGCTCCTCTCTTTGGCTACCTCTTCCCTTTATCCAGAGCAACCGCTCCAGCAACACTGATCTCACTGAGATGCTCAATCCAGTCTCTTACCCTCTCTCCCGAGAACACACACACACACATTCTCACCCTCCTCCTTACCCAGCTCAGCTTCTTTGATCAGCACTGTATCCACTCTCTTGCACATGTTTCCTTCTTCCGCCCATTTTTCTCTATATATCACACCAGCCTGGAGAGACGTGAACCTCAATAAACCTGCTTAGTCTGTGTCTGTACCCAGCCAGCCACCACTGCAGGAAAAATCACATCAGAGTCATGCTAACTGGATTTGCTTTAGATTTTAAGTACAAATCTCCACACTGCCAATAATCTGACTTTCTTGCCTACTCAATTCATTTTCCAAGTCCCCAAGATAACTGTTTCATATCTTCTCTATTCCCCTCAAAAGTCTAAAATCCCCTCACTCTCCGAAGATGGCCCTCTTCATCCTCCTGCCATAGGGATATGGACAAAGTATGTTATTTCTTCTCCAAGCACAGCAAACCATTCTCTTTTCTCTGACTGGATTGCCTCTCAGCTTCTCAGGACCTTGCCCCTGTAATGATCGCCATATCTCCCATTATCTCTTCAACTCACCCCGGCTGGGCTTCCATCACTACCACCTAACAAAAATGGCTCTTAGCAAGGTTACCCACGACCTGTGTTTTACTAGGATCACCGGTAAGTCTTCTCTCCTCGTGATAATGAACCTCTCAGTAGCAGGAAATTGAAATGCATTCTTTTCTAGATTCCTGGGCTGTTACTCTTGTCTGGTCTTCCATCTACCTCACTGACTGCTCCTTTTCCTTTGCCATAACCTCCTGCTGTGCCCAACCTAGAGCTCTGTCTGCAGCCATCATCTCTTCCCAACTACTGGGTGATCTCAAACGCTCTCATGGTCCTAAACAGCATCATTGTTTTGATGACCCCAAAGCTCCACGATTACAGGCATTTCAAATCTAACCTGGCACCAAAAGATCTACTCATCTTTTTCCTCTCTCTCTCTTTCCCCCTCTTTCACAGAGACACACACACACACACACACACACTCATCAAGTCTGCTGTTCCCCAAGTCCTAATCTTAGTCAACAGCAGAATCATTTACACAGATGCTGAGACCAGTGACCTTAAATCACCTTTGATTACTCTCCTTCATATTCCGTATTTAATTCATCAGCAAGTTCTGGGAACATTACCTCCAAATATATCCCAAATTTGACTTCTTCCCTGTGTATCATCAAAATATCAGTCTAAACCACTGACACCTCTTACCTAGTTTACTGTAAATTCTTTCTAACTTGCTTCCCTTGCTCCTCTCTTGATGTCACATAATCCACTCTTCACACAACGACTAGAGTGGTCTTTTTTTTTTTTTAACAGACTTTATGTTTTAAAAAAGTTTAAGTTCATAGGAAAACTGAGCAGAAAGTTTCTGTGTACCCCTGCCCCCATGCTCACCTAGCATCCCCCACTGTAAACATCTCGCACCACCGTTGTATGTTTGTTACAACTGATGAACCTGCATTGACATGTCATTATCACCCACAGTCCATAGTTTATATTAGTGTTCGCTCTTGTTGTTGTAAGAGAGCATAGTTTACATTAGGATTCACTTTGGGTTTTGAAAAATGTAAAATGACGTCTATCCATCATTATAGTATCATACAGAATAGTTTTACTGCCGTAAAGATCCTCTGTGCTCCACCTATTCCTCCTTTCCTCCCCCAACCCCTGACCTTTTTGCTGTCTCCATTGTTTTACCTTTTCCAGAATATCATATAGTTGGAATCATACAGCATGTAGCCTTTTCAGACTGGCTTCTTCCACTTATCAATATGCATTTATGTTTCTTCCATGTCTTGTCAAGTCTTGATTGCTCATTTCTTTTGCTGAATAACATCTCATTTTCTGGATGTACCAAAGTTTATTTAGCTACTCACCTACTGAAGGACATCTTGGTTGCTTCCAAGTTTTTAGCGATTGCTGTCGACATCTGTGTGCAGGTTTTTGTGTGGATGTAAGTTTTCAACTCATTTGGGTAAATATCAGGAATTCTAGTTGCTGGATCATAGGGTGAGAGTATGTACAGTTTTGTAAGAAACTACCAGACTGTCTTACACACCGTTTCGCGTTCCCACCAGTAATGAATAAGAGTTCCTGTTACTCGCCAGCATTTGGTGGTGTCAGTGTTTTGGATTTTAGCCATTCTAATAGGTGTAGTGGTATCTTGTTGTTTTATAGAGTTCTATTTATTTTCTTTTCAAATAATTGTTTAAAATGTATTTATTGCCGTGCCACACGGCATGTGGGATCTTAGTTCCCCAGCCAGGGATCAAACTCATGCCCTCTGCAGTGGAAGCGTGAGTCTTAACCATTGGACCGCCAGGGAAGTCCTCTAGCGTTGTCTTTTAAAATCCTACATTTGATCGTATTGCTCCTCTTTTTAAAGCTATCCAAAGATTTCCCATTACAACAACTGTCAGGTCCAAAGTCCTTATGATGACCCACAAGGCCCTGCATAATTTGGCCCCTACCCAGCCATTCCTTTCTGATCGGTCTACACCTATGTCATGCTGGTTGTGCACTTTGATTTCCACCCACTTCTTCACCTCATCGGATACCATTCTCCTCATGGCCACCAGCCAGCTTGGCCCTCTTTCATTCTTCAAACATACCACGCTTGTTTCTGTCTTAGGGCTTTGCACTTGCCATTCTTTTTCTTGAGGTGTTTTTCTGCCAGATCTGCCCATGACTGCCTCCTTCTCATCAGTCAGGTCTTGGCTTAAACACTAATCTCTAGGAGAGGACTTGCCTAACTCCAGGCACTTCTGGATGGATGGATGGATGGATGTAGATCCTGAATGGAGTGAAAGAAAACTTGGTTGCTGTGAGGTAGAACGCCACTATATCAAAGGAAGGAGAATTCCAGGAGTCAGTGGGAGCAGCCATTCCATGCCCCTGTCAGAGAAAAAAGACTAAAACAGAAGAGAGAGTACAGGATGGAATAGGGCAAACCTTAGGGAGCTGGCCATATCAAATGAATTAGAACAAGCTTGTGGAGGCGTACTAGAGAGTCCAGTGCCTACAATCACGTTCCTAAGAACATACGAAGCACCAGACCTTAATTACACACCAACATATGAAATTGAGTGTCTGATGTACACACGTCGGTAAATTCCTAGAGCCTTAAACTAGAAGCAAGATGCCTAGGTTAGGGAGTTGCCAGCTCAGAGCCTACTGCCTTGCAGTGTAACAACCATTGTCATCTGCATCTTTAGCTACATCCAGTTAGTTCAGAAATCCAGGCAGAGAATAAAACGCAGCATCACACATTACCAGGAGCATCACAGATCAGCTGTGGGCTGCAGAGAATCCAAGCCTGTGCCATTTGATTTTTCTCATGTATGTAATTTCTTTTTTGATGTTGTGAAACTCAAAGCTTACTATTTTAACATTTATGACCAAAGATAATTGGCAGCTTTACGTCACTTCTGTAATGACTTTTTTCTCAAACCATGTCTGATCAAGACACTGTTTAGGTTATGGTGTCTCAAACTGGGGGTTGTGAACCATTAATTTGTCATGAAATTGATTTAGACAGTTCACAACCAGCATATTTTTACCAAAATAGAGTAGATGAGAATAGAAAATCAAAGTGTATCACGCGTAGTAAGGGTAAGTATTACTTGAGAAAACATATGTTTCAGTTATACATATAATGTATATATACACATATATATGTGTATAATGAGATACAATGTAAAATGTAGGGTCATGGCCAAAAAAGCAGAAGCTATGCTCTAGGTTTCACTTGGCTATATAAATATGCTATGAATAATGTATAAATACATTCTAAAAGAACTTTAAAATTCATGTAGAATTTATTCAAGTCAATGTAGAGCTGTCAGAGATAATAACCATCAAAAATGGTACACAACAGGTGTGGCAATCTAGAGCGTTCTGTATTAAGGCTGGGATCCTGACATTCCACTAAACCACAAGTCTAGAGAACTAGGTTCTGATTTCTTTCCTTTTACTCTCTGGCATGATAGCTTTAGGAAATTCCCCCTCCCTCTTCTGGGCCTCAGATTCCTTACCTCTCTCTAAACTGAGGGACAGATTCATTGGCTTCCGAGAAGCCCTCCATGGAACTCATGCATTCGGAGTCTACTAGAGACTGCGTGAAATGCTCAAGAACTTCAAAATCAAATAAACCGGACTCAAATCCCAGGTACTTACTTACCACTGAGTAACGCTGCCACTGTCCTTCATCAGAAATTGGGAATGATGCTGCATCCTCCATGAGCAGTGATCGTGCAATGCTCCCGGCATAGGAGAGGGTCTCCATAAAAATGTCCATTGTTGTGATGCCCGACTCTGCTTCTCCATGTCTGTACCGATGTCTGTGCACCTTTAACCACGGCCCAGCATTCCTCGCCTCAGTATAGCTCTAGTCTCACTCTAAAGGGTCCCTTTCTTTGCATGGTTGGCATTTCTCACAAATATCCATCAGCAGCATTCCCGGTTTCCATGACCGTGGTCTCTTCCCATCTCAGAAGCATGCCCCGCTGAGCCTCGGCCGCCTACGACTCCCCTCCTCCAGCCCTGTGGGTGCCAGGGTCCAGGTCTGAACTCTAGGTCAGCCCTAAGCCCATCAGAGAAAGTCACTCTTTACCCATCAGCTAAATGCCTTCCTTTATGTCCGTCAATGCTGCATCAGAAAGTAGGAGAAAATGCTCCTCAGACTGTCACCTAAAAAATATATATATATAAATGTTAGAACAGAGTAGCAAGTGCACATGAAGTCAAGTACATAAATTGTGAAATATGGCCTGAGCCTTCATTCTTTTTTTTATCTGTGACAGTATAAAAATTATACAAGTCTCTCAAACAGAAAAGGGAAATGTATAGCGATATCTCAGGCCATTTAACAATGTGAAGGGCACTGGACCACACGAACACTTTAACCCTTCTCTGCTTGTGCTTCTGTCCCATCCACATCCCTCATCTCTCACCCCTCTGCCCCTCACTGGCCTGTGATAGTCATTTGAAGGCGAGCACTCCATGAGGTGTGAAGAGGCCTAGATCCTGGGCCACCCTGTGCCACAGACACAGCCCCTGCTGTCCCTGTGCCACCCCACTGTTCTCTGGGTTATATAAGTTCTTCCAGAACCTTCTAAGCCAGCTCAGCCCATCTCAGTAGCTGACAAGACCATAGCTCTCAGGGAAATGAGGCTGCAAAGTCACTGGGGCCTGGGCTACTCCCTCCTTGCCCTGTCTTGTCAGTTACAGGCCCTGCACAGCCGATGGGCCTCTGCCTGGAGCTAGGGCATGCTGGCTTCCGGAAAGGTCCACTGTGTTCTGAGCTGCAGGGTGTGGGATCCTGAAGCCAGAACCTAGGGGAGGGGCAGATCCTATGAATCCAGGTTCATTTCCATGCCAGAGAGTCCTGATTTCTTTCTGCTGTGCCGTGGCCCCTGTACCCTGATCTCTTCCTTAGGCTGCACTTCTCCAGGGTCCAGCCCCCTCGCTGTGCTCTGTAAAGGCCAGGAGGCCCAAACGGCAGGAAAAATCCCCACCAGGCGTGGCACGGCCTTGCCAGAGCCCGGAGTCCCCTGAGCCCCTGGCTGGGGGACTCCACTCTGTCGTAGAGAGGGGCAGCAAGGGGCAGGAGGGAGGGAGATGTGGGGTAGAGGAGAAAATGACAGGGTAAGATCTCCCTTGTAGGAAACATCAAGACAAATGGAAATTGCATGTGAGTAGAAGTGGGGAAACTTCCTCTGGCCTCAGCTTTCAGAGGCGCTGATTGAGGGGACAGAGAATCCTGATCTAGACTGTTTCAGCTGAGCAGACCACCTGCTCCCCAGAGGGAACTGGACCAACCCAGCAGGCAGGGGCCGTCTGCCCCAAATGCCCGGCTCTCTCCCCACCCCCGGGCTGCCCACCTCTGCACTCCATCTCCCTGAAGCCACACTGGAAGGCGGGGCAGGTGGGTTTGCTGCATTAGCTACAGTCCCACAGCAAGAGCCCCTGGAGAAGGTCACAGCCCAGGGTGTTGCCGCCCGGGAGAGCAGATCTACAGGCTGCTAGTGGGGGCTATGGCCAGACTTGAGGCCTGGGCTTGGTGGGGGGTGGGAGGACCCCTGAAAACAGCTGGAGATACTGATCACAAACCAACTGTACCTTGCAGTTATGCCCGTCCGCAGCTCTGTCTCAGAGTTCTGTCCCCACAGCAAGGAAGGAGCAAAGAAGGAAGGACAGCAAAGAAGAAAGGCAAGGACGGAGGGAGAGAGGGAGGGAGGAAGGGAGGAAGGATCCCCAGCTGCTGTGCTCCAGGCTAAACACAAAATCTCAGGGGGAAACTCAAAGGTAGAGGTACGACCAGCAGTCGGTCACCTGCACACGATGCCAGCCGAGGGGTCAGCCAGCCTCTGACCGCCCAGCTCCCCACCCAGAGTGGAAAGCTCTGCACCGGCAAGTCAGTCCTTCCAGAGGGCGGAAATGGGCCACACCACGATGGCCACCCATAGATCCTAGTTCCACCCACTGGAGCCACACAGAGGCGGCCACAAGATGGCCCCTGAGATACTGAAGATGCTTCTCTGCCACCCCCGGATTCTCCAGGCCACACCCATCTGAGAGCCTTCATCTGGCCCTAGGCTGCCATGATTTCAGGAGAACTCACTATCCCATCAGCCGTATCTGAAAGAGCTGTAGAAAAGCACAGGTCTCACCACTGACGCCCACCCTCTCCCAGGTCCAGGCTTGCTATTGGCTTCTGTTCCTCCCATCAAGACAGACAAAGTGTCCATTCCACTAAATTTGGTTGGAGTGAGGGTGGGTGGACATTTTGGTGACTTTTTTTTTCCCTGAAGAGAACACTAATACTTATGGTTCCTTAAATAAATGCACACTTACCCTTAAACACACCACCCTTGCAAAGGGCTAAAGGAGAGGAAGCAAGTTAACATTGTTGCCTGAATCTAGAAATCACACAGCAGGAGAGAAGAAGAATGTTCAAACAAATGTTTGTAAAAGCCAAACAAATGTTTTGGGATGTTTGATTCCCGTTCACACCCAAGCACTCTTGCTGATGGATGGGGGATACAGGAACTCCCCCAGCTGGGGGTCAGTCTTCATTCAAACCGCCACTGCCGCCAAAGCCGTCTCCGTACAGTGAAAAAGATAAATGACCCTCCGCCCTCACCCACAGATGATGTCACCTAGGCACCACCAAAGCATACAGGCTTTGCACCCAGGCAAGACACATCAGGGCAGGGACCCTTCCTCTGGGTTCATGTCCCCTGCGCTATGGGGCTAAGAGGGAAGGAGCCATGTCTATGCTCCAGTAGCCGAGGCCAGTGAGCACACAGCAAGGTGGAAAAGAGGCAGGGGCTGCCAACAGGGCTGAACATTGCCCCCTTTCCTGAGATGGAGTTTGGATGAACTTGGCAGCTACCAACCTGCTAGTCTGCAGGGTCTTGTACGTGGGGAGCACGATTCCAACAGAAACAATAGGACAAGACCCAGGTCTAGACATGCCCTCCACCTGGGCAGCTGCCTGGACAGCTTTGTGCCTCGACTCATCTGAAAGGGGGCCAGGAATGCAGGAACACAGACCCTTCCCTGGAGTTGGAGGGGGTGGACCTCAGTACAGATAGCTGAAGCACCGCTTCCCTGGCACAGGCAGAGGCCAGAAGTGGGCAATGGGCACCGGCTGACCTGAGAACAGCCTGCTTCCCAGGCCCATGTCTGGGAATTTTCTCTCTCCAAATATGAAAGAAATAAAAATAGGGAGGCAGGAAGGCCAAAATATGTTTGCAAAAACCTAAGTCTGGTTTTGAAACGCTTGCTCCCACCATTTCAAGGCTAAGAATAATGGAAGGAGCCGGGAATCCTGGCCGGGTCCCAAGGTGTGAGAGCACTTGGATTCGAGAGCACACGAGTATCTGCGCCACACCAAGTGCTCTGGAGCTAGTCAGAAGTGTCAAGAGCCTTTAGAGAAATGAATGAGCAGCTGAGTAAGAAATGTGACTGCTGACAAGCAGGAATTACCTCTACAAAACACTGCGAAGTATCAGCGATAGAAACACAGTCTATGGCCGCGCAGTACAGAGGGCAGAGCTGCCCACACATGGCTGAGCTCCGGCAGTGGCCCGGGCCCAGGCGGACAGATTCCACCCAGCTGGACCTTGGGACAAGACCACAGGGAAACTTAGCAAACAGCAAACAAAAAAGGATCGGGTTCAGCTTGTCACTTCAACTCAGCTTTCAAATATCTGGGTTTTCCTGTGACATCTTGTTATGGGCTACATTGTCTCCCCCCCCGCACCAGATTCACAGGTTAAAAGTCTTAACCATTAGTACCTTCCAATGTGACTGTATTTAGAGATAGGGTCTTTCAAGAGGTAATTAATTTAAAATGAGGTCATTAGAGTCCAATATGACTGGTGTCCTTATAAGGAGAGGAAATTAGGACACAGAAAAGTACAGAGGAAAGACCACGTACAGATGCAGGGAGACGATGGTCACCTACAAGCCGAGAAGAGAGGTCTCGGAAGAAACTAACCCTGACGACAACTCGACCTTGGACTTCCAGCCTCGGGAGCTGTGAGAAAATAAACTTCTATTGTTCAAGCCACGCAGTCTTGGTACTTTGTTACGGCAGCCCGAGCATACAAATACACACCTGGTTTGCTTGTTCTGTGTGTTTAATGAAAGTGGACTGAAGTTTTCATTTGTTGTAAGGAAACAGAGGGGATGTGAGAGCTTTCACACACCCGAATCCCAGCCTCACGGACAGGGAAGCTACTTGGTTCTCTGGAGACCAAGAGGACGGAGGAAAGGGGCAGATACTGAGTGAGTCAGGCCTTAGGATACGCTCTTTACACTCACTGGAATCCCCACAACTCTGAGAAGCAGGCACAGATATCCCCATTTCACAGATGGGGAAGGTGGTTCTTAGAGGTGGTCACATGCATTCAATGGCAGAAGGGAGATAAAAATCTGGGTTTGTCTGACTGTATAGCTTATTCTCCTCCCTCCAGCCAGAACCAATGATATAAATTCTGGGAGGCAGTTGTCCCCTCTAACGACCGAGCCCTCTACAAATGAGAACGGATACCACACGTGGCAGGAAGTTCCCTAACTAGAGGCATCCAGGCAGGGGCTGGGAGACGGGATGTTGAGGCCATGGTTTCCAGTCACGTGTCCCCTCCCACATCCAACGCAACCTGGTGAGGTCACACCTTTACACCTCCCGCCCACCACCCCGACAGGCACACGCACACCCAGGGAGATGGTCTGAATCACTGAGGGGTGTAATTTGAAACTGCACCCCCAAGCGATTCTAGTCTGTCATTGTGGGAGGTGTCCCTGTTGGGAATCCTCACAGAAGGGAGTTGGGTTGGATGCTCCCAAAGACTCTTCTAAGCCCTAAAAGTCCACAGCTCTTGAACATCTATGGAGCCTTGACAGGACACACAGCCCTCTGGCCCGGCGCCTCCAGAACATTCCCCAGAGCCATGGTCAGGGTATCCACACCGGATCTTCAATGACCTCAACCTCTTTTTGCAAAACATAGCAGTCTGGCTAAAAAGAGCAGCGGAGGGTGCCCAGGAATTCCCTGGGTAGGTCAACACCAAGGCTCCACAAGGCTGGACTAAAAGTGTGCTGTAATTATTCTCACTTGATCAGATCCAGGGAGGAAAGTGGAGAGCAGCGGCTGGGCTGGCAGGTCGGCACCGCCCCACCCTCCCAAAGTGTTCCAGCTGAGACAGGACAAGCTGTTCTGCTATCATGACCCTGCCAAGGAGCTGACGACAAAGGCCAGGCTCATGGCTCCAAGCCCTGCAGCCTCTGGTTCCAGCTGGGGTCACTGAGGCCCCCATGGAAGCCCAGCCTCATCCTGAGGCGAAGGAAGGAAGGGTGGGCACCCAGCCAGCAGCACACGGGCTCAGAGCCCGGTCAGCGGGGCCACTTGTCCCCTTCTGACCTGGGCCCTGGTGCTGGTAACTGCACTTAGCCCTCCATCGGCCTCCCGTTCCTGCTTCCTCCGAGCCTGGGGTCCTTCGTCCTCCCTGCTTCTCTCTAGCGCTTGCTCCAGGGAAAGAAGACTTGAGTCTGGACTGGCACCCCCTCGGCAGAGAAATTTCACTGCAGGTCTCAGCTGTAACTTCCTCAGGGAAGCATTTCCTGACCCGCCAACACGGGGTTACAGGCTTTACTGCTGTTCTTCTAAAACCTCCTAGGTAATATTTATGACATCATTTATGACATTGCCTTAAATTTATCTGTTTCCTTGCCCTCTGCCCTACTAGAATATAAGCACCTAGAGGGTAGGCACTGCCTCTTATACCCTTCTATTCTTAATGCCTTGCGCAACACAGAAACTCAGACAGCGGTGGTTGAATAAATGGATGGAGAGAGACGGAAATTTTAAGGGATATGGAAGACCTCTCCACCCAAGCCAAAGCCCGTCCGCATTAAGTCTCACCTCAGGGTGCTCGCTTCAGAAGCCCTCTGGGAAAGTTCAGGAAGATCCTGACGCAGGATCCTGGTAGGAGTGAATTCATCCACGGATCCAATGATGCCCTCCCTGGCCTACAGAGAAGAGAGAGGACGGAGAAGCTTCGGGGTCTCCTGCCTGACAGGGAAAAGTCAGCAGCTCCAGGCACCTGACGATGAGAGAGAGGAAAGTGGGGGCACAAGAAAGGATGAAGGGAGGAAGGTAAGGCCCGCAAGCCCAGGGGTAGAGAGAAGCCCCAAAGCCAGACTCTCCCGCAAATACCTCAGCCCCCTGGCCCCAACCTCTGCCCACACGAAGCTCCCAGGAGCACAGACGAATCTTGATCAGGAACGTTTGAGGCTGCTGCAGTCCCCCCGGAGCCAGGACCCGCAGGCCTGGGAGGTAGAAAACAGGGATGTGGGACCGTTAGCGCAAGTCCAGGTGCCTGACGCACAGTGAGGCCAAACAAACCGAAACGTCGGAGTTTGGAGCAGAGAAAGGTTTAGCGCAGGGCTGTGCGAGCAAGGAGACGGGTGGGTCATGGCCTAAAAAGCCTTGAGCTCCCCGAAGGGTTTGGGCAAAGCATTTTTGAAAGCCAGGTGAGGGAGGGGGGGGTCACAGGGTACGTGATCAGATCGTGCACAGTTCTTTTATTGGCTGATGGCGAGGGATCAGGGTGGTGTCACAGGTGTTAACTTTATCCGTCCTGCGGTTCCGGGAGGCCTGGGGCTCTGTGTTCAGGGTCATCAAGTAGTTAACATCTTCCATTTGGTGGGGGGTTTTTACATCTGTAAAACAACTCAGGAAATGTGCGTCAAATACTATTATCTAGGTACATCCTGAGGGGAACTAAAGCAGAGGATATGGGGGAAGGTCAGTCCCGGGAGGGCGCATACGGTCCTCTGCTCCTTACAGTTCCCCCCTTTTCTTTGATACTCCTCAATCTTGAGGAGAACAAGTTTTGAACAAGGAAAAGACTAAAGGTTCAGACAAGGAGGTTAATCATAAACTTGACGGAGGTACACACGGGGTCCTGCTCGGTTACAGGACTACCTTGTCCGGCTCCGTCTTCCCTCAGGGAGCTCCCAATCTAAACTCTACAAGAGCCTAAACTACACGGGGTAACTGGTAAGATACAGACAGACAGCACTAGGGAGGCCCAGACAGCCATGTGTCTGGGGGCCAGGTGAAGCTCCCTCAAAGATGGTCCTGGGCCTCGACTTTGATGGGGGAGTGCGGGTGGGCAATGGGGGTCGGGGAGGGGGGAACATCAGGCGGGGTTGAGAATATGATGGGTGTGGTGTGCTCAGGAGAAGCAGGGAGATGCCGGAAGACCCCTGTGTTGACTTAAAAAAAATATATGCGCGACGCGCGAGTTGCGAGTTCAGTTTTATTCTGGGCACCGTGAGGACTGCAGCCCGGGAGACAGATAACTCAGAGAAACTGCTTGAGGAGGCATTGGGAGGAGCCAGGATAAATAGGGGTTTTGCAACAAACAGCAGGTAATTGGGACCGTCAAAAGATTCTTGTTAAATAAAGAAAACCAGATATCTCAAGTTAAGGAATTCAGCGGCTTTTCTAGGTATGGGAAGATGCAAGAGTCTGGGCTCAGGGCAATCACTCCTTTGATATGCACCTCAGCTATCTGGGGCCTGTATTTTCACAACCTGAGTTTCCTCAGGGCTCACCGCGGGGAGTGGCTGCGGTCTGATGGCTGCTAGATGGCGGGCATTCTTTTCAGCCCCGAGTTTCCTCAGGGCTCACCAGCTCACTTTGGAGGGCTGCAATCATTGGTGACTGTGACATCGTTTATTGATATGGCAGGAAATATTCCGTTTATAAACATTCCATTCCATTTATAAATATTCCATTTATCACCTGAAACACCTGGAAGGATGGTGGTCTCGAGCTGGCAGCCGGTGTGCGATGACCAGGCTCTGGGACAGCTCTGAATACCGGGGCGCATCAAATCCTGGGGCCTGTGTTCACATCCTGAAACTTGCTTGTACTTGCTTCTTCAGAGTTTGGTTTCACTACCGCCTTTTCCTGACCGTACCTGACCCCATTTAGGTGCCATGGTGACGTCTGAATTAGCTTGGCCTGGCCAGCTGAAGGCTAGCCCACCCCTACTCTCCCAGGGCTAGTGATGGGCACAGAAGGCCCTAGAAAGTGGGTTATGCTGGACCAAGGCAGGTCGACCAGACCGGCAACTTTATTCACCAAGCTGCATCTCTAGGAGACGTACATACGTCTGTGGACAATTCAAAAACAAGGTAAAATCGACTCTTGGTGGGCTCTCCTTTTCTTATTACCTTGCTCTCAGCAACGTCGGTGATAAGCCCCCTCCCTGCCCACACAGACTGCTACCACCACCACCCCCATCCGTGGTCTGCCGCCGGGTGTGGACACTCGTACTGTGCAAGGACACAGTGACCCGAGTTAGGTCTCACCCTCTCTGCCAGCAGGCCTGGGGAATCCAGTTCTCTCACTGCCCCACCCCAGTGAACCCTCCCTGCTGCAGCTGGAGGTTCTCCATTCCCCACACGTGGCCCCGTCACAACCCTGCTCAAGAGTCGTAGCGTGGTCCTGTCCCAACCGCTTAGCAGGGCTTGCAAGACTCTTCTTCATTCTCCCAAACCCGTTTGCCTGGCCTTTTCCCCACGCCTCCTCCGAGTCAAGCCCCCATGCCATTGAATGAGTCTTTGCCTGGGCCTCATCTGAACCGCTGACTTCCACCCTCTCATCAAGGCTCAGCGGTAACCTCTCGTCCCCCTCCTCCTGGAAGCTTTCCTAACCATGATTCCTTTTGACAGCGGCTGAGCGGTGCCAACTCTCCTTCCCACACAGTTAGTCTCATCCTCCTTGTCTATGAAGATGTCTTCTCACCTTTCCGCTGAGGCCATAGATAACTAGAGGGCAAAGCGTAAGCCTAGCTCCCGTCCTGCCGGACAACCTCCTCCTAGCATTGTGCCCTGCACCCAGCAGGTGCACTTGAGTTGGACTTTGGTGCCAGGACTACCAGAGGGCCTAGGATATAATTAACTGGTGAACAAGGCCCTCAGGTTATACCCTCTTGGAGAGAACACCCCTCCACCAGAACAATCCTGCTATGCCACGTGGTCCTGGCTGAGGAAGGCCCCAGGGAAAATATGACAACCTCAGAAAACCCCACTTTGTCTCCAGGACCAGTGACAACTTTGCTGCCTGGCACCAAGACCATCTACCTAATTTGTGGGACCCAGTGCAAAATAAAAATGCAAGTCCCTTTTCAAAAAGCACGAAAAATGTGCTATTAAAAGTGCTAAAATACAAAGTTTTTACTTGCTTCTGCAGTCTCTTTCTTGACCTGTTACGGTGCCTTGTTTTGTTTACTAATAAACTTTTTTTTTATAATAGTCATTGATTTGCAGAAAACATGGTGAAGATAGTACAGAGTTCCCAGTTTCCCTTATTATTAACATCTTACGCTAACACGGTGCAATCGTTACAAGTAATGAACCAATATTGATATCCTACTGTTAACTAAAGTCCACACTTGATGCAGATTTCCTTAGTTTTTACCCAATAACTCTTTCTGTGCCAGGATCCCATCCAGGACACCATGTCACATTTAGTCGTCATATCTCCTTAGGCAACTCTTGCTGTGACAGTTTCTCAGACTTTCCTTGTTTGGATGACCTTCACAGATTTGAGGAGTGCTGGTTAGGTATTTGGTCAAATGTCCTCTATTGTGATTCTGTTTGATGTTTTTCTCATGATTAAACTGGGGTTATGGGTTACTGAAAGGAAGACCATAGAGGTAAGATGTCGTTTTCATCTCATCATCTGAAAGGGACACGCTATGCGCAAGACTTATCGCGGTAGATGTTGACCTTGATCACCTGGCTAATGCCGTGCTTGCCAGGTTTCTCCACTGAGAAGTGACTCTACTTTCTCCCCTTTCCATTTGTTACTCTTTGGAGGGAAGTCATCACGTACAACCCATACTTAAGGGATGTAGAGTTGCGTATCACCTCCTTCGGGGTGTGGTATCTATGTAAATTATTTGGAATTCTTCTGCACAGAAGATTTGTCTGTTCTTCCCCATTTATTTTTGTATTTAATCATGTATTTATATCGGTATGAATTCATAGATATTTATTTTATACTCTGGGTTATAATCCAATACCACTCTATTTTCTTGCTCAAACGTTCCAGGTTTGGGACATTTGGGACCTCTTTCAGTTAATTCCCGTGTTCCTTTGATATATCAATACTAAACAACAGTCTCCTGCCCCCTGAGTCCTTTTCCCTCTGGGTATATTGACAGGAAAAGATAGGACACTTGACACTGAGATTGAGCAACAGGCATTGAAACCCTGGCCCCCTCAGCTATGTGGCCTCTACAAGTCATTTTGTCTCTGAGGCCTCGGTTCCTCATCTATAGAATGGGGATCTGATGCTCGCCCCAGAGACCTGCTGTGAGTATTCACTGAAGCGCTTAGCACAGCTCCCTGCTCATAGGAAGTTTTCTGTAAACGGGGGCTGCAGTATCACTGACAGCTTCACTCTCTGAGACCTGGCCCTGAGTTCCAAGGACATCAGAGAGAAAACCTGTTTCTCTAAGCCTTAGAAGTCAGCTTGGGCAAGCTCTGTGTCCCTTATGCCAAAAAAGATTCCCAGGTGAAAATTACATTTGTGACATCTATACCTCAATAAAAGTCATTTCCAAATATTCACCTCATAAATGAACTGTCCAAACAACAGCTAATTGAAGCCACTTAGCTCTGCAGATTTGTCTGCCAACGGGCCAGGGTGGGTAGATGCATGTTGACCTGCAGCAACGCACAGACTTCCATTGGGCAGATGTCTGAGCACGGCGATTCTGGACCAAGAAACTGGTCACACAGCACACCACCTGTGACCTTGCAGACAAAAGGGTGTTCCTTGGCCTCCACTTGCCTCCACCTCTTTCTTTTAGCTCTTTGGAAATCCTAGCCCTGAGAATAGCAACTTCCTGGCCATGGAAGGACTCTGAATCAAGGTCAGGTGCCACCCTCAGGCCCGTACACCTGCCCACACCTTCTGAGACAGGGCTCAGCCCAGCACACCAGAGCCTGGCCTTTTCCAGGAGCGACATGAAGGACATCTTTCTACAGAGAGGGATGGGGTTTTCCCCCACTTGCCCCTTCCCCCTGCCCTGTGATGGGGCTGCTCTGGATTCTGGAAACCCACTTGCTGGCAGGACTAACTGGGACAAAGAAGCCTTGCTGGTGGTCCCCAGGGGCAGGTGGGGGGTCTTTTCATCCTGGCCCAGCTGATGGGAGACTTTACTCAGGTGGGTTATCTGGGGATACAGGTCCATTTGCAGAGACTGGTCAGGGACTGCACTTGGTGCTCCACTGGAAAACCTTGCTTAGCCTAACTGACTTCCACTCACCCACCAAGTGTTTACTGAGTACCTACTACATGCCGGATCTTGAGCTGGGTGCTGGGTGCTGGACTCTTGGGAGGCACCAAGTCTCATGTATATGAGCATTAAGTAGCTGTAACTAATACTTTTGTCTGAGTGCTTATTATGTGGCAGAAACGAAACTAAGCACTTAACGCGTAATTAACATGTAACTAAGCCTCACTATTAAACTATGAAATCATTACTGTTACTATGCCCATTTTACAAATAAGGAAACTGAGGCACAGACCATTTAAGAAGCTTGTCTAAGGTCACAGAGTGTGTCAGGTGGTTCTCTGGGAAGCAGACGCCAAGATAAGTCAGAAATGCCAGAGATTTATTGGAATAACGCCTGTGAAAGATAAACAGGGCCGGGGGCAGGAGCACGAGGGGAGTCTTCACACTGCAATGCAGTCCTGACACCTGTGAAAGGAGAACAGAGAGGAAGGGAGATTGAGCAGAAGAGCGTCACACCGGGGTACATATCTGAGAAAATCTCAATAGCCCAACAGGTAACTCCAGCAAAGGCTGCACACAGAGGGCCTCGCACTGAGCAGAGATGTCCAGGCCCCAGCATCCCCACTGCACTCAGTCATTGGCTGGGGGATGCCCAGGCTGAGAGCAGCCTGGCCTCAAACACTGTGAAGGGCCCCAAAGGTGCTGCAGCGCGAGGCCATCAGCTAAGTGCCTTCCCCACAGCTCCGTGACAAGTTCTTTCTTGGCCGGAAGTCTGAGCAGCCGACCCCCGTGACTGTCACAGAAAGAAGGCGTGGCTCAAAGCAGGTCTTTTGCTGTCTCCAGAGCCCACATCCTTGTCCATTACGCTAGACTGAGAAGCTCATGCATGATTAGGTCTCTGAATGCTCTCTGCAAAACTTATCACGGTGCTAGTCAACAAGCTTTACAGAGCCCTAATGTGTGCTCATCCCCATGAGTTGTGAAGACAAAGCCTGGCCCTGCGTAAAGGAAATCCTCGGCCGAGGAGGGTCACAAACTGACAAAAACAGGTTCTGAGATGAACCAAACACAGTCCCCACTTTCAGAGAGGCCACCTTCTAGATGGAACCAGCAACCGGACAATTCTAAGAGCAAAACAATGTGTGAGGAGGGGAGGCACAAGCAAGGGAGAACCCTAGCCCAGTCCCAGAAGCAGCATGGAAGGCTTCCTGGAGGAAGTGGCTTCTTAATGGGAATCTGGGAGGTGGCTAGGCATGGGCGGGATACAGAGGGGAAGTTGTGGGGGAGGAGTGTTGTGTGTTTCCCAGTGAGGTGGTGGTGGGGAGGGAGGGAGGGAGGAGCAGGGAAGAGAGCGGGAGAAATAACATTTCTGAAAGAATTAGCAGCATCTGCAAGGGCCCAAGAAAAGGGACAGTACTTTCACATAGCTGTCAGTTCTTCTGGAAGGCTGCGGACAAGGAATGCAGCCAGGAGAAGGGAGGTGAGCTAGTGAGCAGCCCAGTCAGGCTTTTGTCCTGAGGGCAGCAGAGGGAAAAGCTGCAGTGAAGGGCTAAGCCATGTGGGATGGATGCTAACTGCAGTGAGAGCGACCAGTGAGAATCGGGTGATTCGGGAAGGTTTGGGGGGGGGGTTGGGGAGACCTGACAGATTTTCAGCAAAAATGACTCAAGTCATGAGAACCGACAGAGCTCCCATTAGGGTTCACACGCCATACTCCCCACCAGCCAGACTTTGCCCCAAGCAGAAGGAGACGTGGGAAACAGAACTGGCAATTCTATTTCTTCATCTCCACCCCCCGAAGGGAAGTTTCTGAGGAATATTGGCTCTTCCTGGCAATGTTGTTAATAATACTGTTAGCCAAGATGTCCCACTGCCTCTGTTCTCCCACCCCAACAGTTCAACCATCTGTTTAATGCCTACATTGACTTCCCTAATTAACTCCACACTCCAGGCAGCTCCTTCCAACCCAAATCGTTGTTCTTAAAATGTATTTTAGAGCTTAAGTAGCCGTGGCTAAAGCTCATCTCCAGGTTGTAGACGGTTAGGACTTCCCTGTGATTTTCATATCGAGCACCCTCATTATTCATTGTTGTGTAAAAAACACTCCAAACTTTGTGACATGAAACATGTATTATTATTATTACTATTATTATTATTACTATTACTGCTACTACTACTATTATTATTATCACCTACAGTTTGGGAGGTTGGCAGGCTCGGCAAGGGGGTTCTTTCACACAGTTTTAGTAAGAGGGGGGCTGGGCTGGAGCCTTCCTCACTCAGATGTCTGGCGACTGATGCCAGGGCTACTAGCCAAAACACCTGCGTGGAGCCTCTTCACACAGCCTGGGCTTCCCCGCAGCAAGTGTCCTAAAAGAGGAAGAACCAGTCTGAACCTTTATCAACCACTATGATCTAGCCTTGGAAGCCCAGAGCCCCACGTCCCCACACTTTGCTCACTGAAGCAGTTGCAAACCCCACCCAGGTTCAGGGAAGGAGGACAAAGACCTGCCCCTTCCTGGTGGGCCGTGACGTCACGTTGCAAAAGGAACATGTGGATGGGAGATATCATCGTGGGCATCTTTTTTTTTCTTTATATTTTTAGTAGATCTTTATTGGAGTATAATTGCTTCACAATACTGTGTTAGTTTCTGTTGCACAACAAAGCGAATCAGCCACATGCATACACATGTCCCCATATCCCCTCCCTTGTGAGCCTCCCTCCCACCCTCCCTATCCCACCCCTCTAGGTCATCGCAAAGCACCGAGCTGATCTCCCTGTGCTATGCGGCTGCTTCCCACCAGATGGGTGTCTTTTTTTTTTTTTAACATCTTTATTGGGGTATAATTGCTTTACAATGGTGTGTTAGTTTCTGCTTTCTAACAAAGTGAATCAGTTTTACATAAACATATGTTCCCATATCTCCTCCCTCTTGCGTCTCCCTCCCTCCCACCCTCCCCATCCCACCTCTCCAGGTGGTCACAAAGCACCAAGCTGATATCCCTGTGTATTCACCCTGCCTAGTGGGAAGCAGCCGCATAGCACGATTCTCAGCTACATGGACAAATGATCTAAAATGTAAAAATTTGCATTTATTCCTGTAAGTTTTCTCCTTTTCATTCTAAGCCCAAATGATTAGCCCTTGGCCCTGGGGAGTGCTAAATGGAAGAGAGATGGGCCCCTGGAGAGGGCAAAGGAAGAAGCTGAGTATTTTCTTGGCTCCCATTGGGGGCACTCGTCTCCACGCGGTCATGGAGCTCTATCAGCAGGCATGTCCTCAAGACCACGCTCTCCTGGCCCAGCCCACTGGCAAATGACCACGCAACGCCAGTCTTATGTCTTCTCTAAATAAGCTGGGACATAGAAGTCGCTTTGATCAAATGCTGGTGCCAAGCGGGGAGCATATGAGTCTAAGGCTGTCAGCAGCCATCTTCTGCAGCCCAAGGCGAAAGCTATCTGCAGAGCAAAGCCAGCGGTAGTGGGGAGCAGAGCCAAGGACTTGAGCAAACAAGAGCCCCGATGATGCCATTTGAGCCAGACCTCTACCCCAGGACCTTCAGCCAATAATAAATTCCCTACTTTGCTTAAGATATTTTGGGTTACATTTTTATCACTTACATCTGACAGTATCCTAATACACACCCATTTTTTCCCCAAGTTCTTTGTTTTCAGCTAAGGCCTGACCTCCCGTGGGCTCTCTTCCTCCTTCTATAAGAAGGAGGCCCCCTGAAGTGTATACATCCATCCTCTAGTCGTGGGGGCCTTCCCATGAAGGGAGGAAAGCCTGCTCTCTCCTTCCTGGATCCTCCAGTTTTTCCAAGCTCTGGAAATAATTGGAAGGTAACCATACCTCACACAAGACAACTGTCTCTACTCAAACTCAAGCCTGCCCTGCCACCTACATTGACCATGACGGTGAACGCACGCACTACAGAGGAAAGTGCTAGGATGGTCTCACAAGAGAGCTGCACGCTTTGTGCAGACCACCCCGGACGCTGCCCCAGCGAGGACCAGCCACTCTCCCAGGGCTCTACATGTCAGCTCCTCTTCTATATGACTTGGAAGCTGCTAGCACCAACATGTCAGCAGGAAATGCCTCTTTAATCACTGCAAAGTCCCTCCTGATTGTAAAGATTAGCTCAACCTTGGGCCTCGGGCCAGATGAACCTGCTTTGGTGACAAATTCAGAAGCCAGAGGCAGGGAGTCTAGAGGGAGCATGCCTGAGCGTCGTGGCCCCCCAGGGGCACTGAGAGCCCGTGTGTGAACACCACTGGCCTCGGGTCCCTTGTTTCCAGCCCCAGATTCCCTCCAGGCACTACCAATCACCTGAGCTTGGTTTGGTTTTGCAGTGAGGAAGCTGTTTTGGGGGTTTGGGGAGGAAGAGGCATTAAATGCACCCGGCTCTTGATTTTTCCGCAATCCTGAGCAGGCTGCGGCTGAAGGCGCTGCTGGCGGGGTTCTGGAGACAATAGGAAAGGTCTCAGCAGCTGAAGTCCTCCGTGCCTGGTGCCCCTGCATGGACTCCAGAGGAAAACGGCCTAAAAATGGAGTCTTCTGTTATTGTACAATACAAATTTGTAGCTCGATTTAATTTAGAAACGGGAAGAAAAATGGGATGACATACTTGATGCGCAGACACTGATGTCATCACCTCACAATAAACCTGTGCCAAGAGGTGTAAAGTTATGAACTAACAGGGAAAACAAAGAAACTCGTCTTGCTTAATCCTAATGAGAAGGATGACACGTCTCACACTCAGACTGTATTCAGGGCCCTGCCCTGTCACACACAGGCATGCCAATCACATGGACACCCCCTCTTGGTCACGTGGGCACCCCTCTTGATCACGTGCACACCCCCTTCCAAAATAACTGGGATTATGTGTGAGAGCGATTAGCCAGGCTGAACAGCAACCCCACTCACAGCTAGGTCACATTACACAC
The DNA here is from genome assembly GCF_949774975.1 of Lagenorhynchus albirostris. NCBI lineage: Eukaryota > Metazoa > Chordata > Mammalia > Artiodactyla > Delphinidae > Lagenorhynchus > Lagenorhynchus albirostris. Next base: position 74,821,398 of record NC_083107.1, on the reverse strand, counting down.
ATTCTATGCCTGCGTAGAACCCAGGGCCTCGGATAACAGGGGTCTGAGAAAGAGCGACAGGGTGGGGGGCAAAGGAGGGGCAAAGGTGCCAGAGGCAGCCAAAAAGCCTGAGTCATAAGCAGTTTGGTGACATGCCCTCTGATGCCCACCAGACTCCATGGCTCTCCCATTCTGCACTTTGAACCCAGAGCAGCCTACACAGGAGGCATGACCCAGGGGAGGGCAAGATGTTTTCTTTCAGACCCTAAACATACGTCATTCATTTGCATGGACACTCCAGTGGGCTACAGGCTACAGCAAGGCTGGGATTCTCTAGGGCCATACCACCTCCCACCATGTAGCTGTACCTCCATCCCCACCCTTCTGCCCAAGAAAGTATTGTCCACTTCAGCAGGTTAACTACTGTCATTAACAAGCTCCCCGTGGCTCAGCTCACAATAGTTTCTGATGCCCAATATGGCAGACATCACCATTTGAGTGGCTGATTCCACCAGCCGATGGCACAGGCCTATTTCGCATGTTTATTCCACCAAGACTTCCCCTCCGGTCCTGTGTTCAGAGCCTCTTCAACCTCACTCTCCCCGTCGTAGGTCCTCAGCCTTTGAGCGTGAACTTGAAAAACAGTGGATCCTCATTTATTGGAAAGCATGTTTCCAAACAATACCCAGTAGATTCTCCAGCGCCCCGTGAGGTGGGGTTAACTACCATCCAATCCTCTTAAGACAGATTCGTTTATTTTTTGATCACCTACTACGTACCAGGCACTCTTCTGGTAGTGACCAGAACAAAGGTCCTCCTCAGGGAACTTACATTCTGGTGGAGAAAGAAAGACATTAAAAAATAAGCCTAATAAATATGTACATTAAAACAGTACATCATAAGGTAATAAGTACTGTGGACAAAAGACAGAAGGGGCAGGTAAGAGCATTCAGTTTGCAGAATTGAATAGGGTGGTCGGGTTTTGCTTCATTTGTTTGAGCAAATACTCGAAGAGAGTGAAGAGTTTTAGACGAGTGGGCAGAGAGGGAACAGTGTTCCAGGCAAAGGGAACAACCAGGGCAAAGGCCCTGAGGCAGGACACGTGTGGTACCTGTGGGGAGCGGCAGGCGCCACTGTGACTGGGACAGAATGAGCCGGGGGAGGTCAGTGGAGAGGAGACGGAGGGGAATAAATTGTTCCAACTAGAGGGAGCGAGTTCCACCCAAGGCCCGAGAGGCAGGACCTCGCATACGTCGGGCGGAACACAGGCCCCTCGCTTAGAGCCCCAGGTGCTTCCCCTGCCGATTCAAGGCGCATAGGCCTTCGGCTTCCGGTAGCCCTCCTCCCGCCTTCGGTCCCCACCACTTGGCCAGCAGACCCAGGACCCGGCCACCACACAACACAACAGGCTGCATTCTCTGCACCCCCAAAGAAACCATCCCGCCTCACCCCTGCCCCTGGCCCTGTGCTGGCAGGAGGGCTGACAATGTGAAGAACTGAATTATAAAACTCACCATGTTGAAGTTCTTCCCTTCGATCCAGGCCCAGAAACCTCGGATTACAGATCCAAGCTCCTGGGATCTCCCAATCAAAAGCTGGCGCCCACGAGGCAGGGGCCAGCCAGGCCCGGGAGGTGGAGTTCTCACTTCCCAAGCAGCCAGGACCCAGCGGCCATCTGGCTAGGCTCCGCATAGCCAATCAGACAGCAGGCAGGCTGACACCAGCACTGCCAGGGCATAGGGGCTGCAGGAGGCATCTGAGGCAATGCTCCCCAAGTGCTCACGCGTAACTGAATCAGGCCTTCACAAAGACGGAAAAGAGTGCATTACCAGGCCCTAGACGTGCCAAGAGCTCCTTGGATCCATCTTCTTCCCAAGCCTCACCCTCTCCTTGGGCTCAGCCTGTTATAGCTAAATGCTTCTATTTATTGCCATCCAAGATTTCTGCTTGGCGGGGCCAAGTGGTGGCTGACCTAAACCAGCAGTGACAAGTGGCCACACTCAGCCTGCAGGCGCCCAGCTCGGCGCCATGTTTCAGCGTCCCCACTTTCTCCTCTTTCTCACAAATAGACATCTTCCATGCCATGGGCAAATTGGAGCCTCGAAACCACTCTCAGAGGCAAAAGGACGAGTAGAAGATGCTTAGATGAGTCACTGGGATTATGGCAAAGTCACTGATTCTCTCTGGACCTCAGTTCCCCTTCTTATAAAATGATACGGTCCAAAAGTCACCACTGGAAGGGCTGTTACAGCTATGAGATTATAGAGACAGTTCAGTGCCCTGCTTTGAGAACAGGAGGAGACTTTGAACCTCGGGGAAGAACTGAGGGGTTCAGAGGCCTGGATCTGAATTGCTTCTCAGAGGTTGCTGCAAGAAATAAGAGGAGCTGAGAAAGAGAAAGGGAAACCCTCCCTAGAATTACCTTTTGGTACAGACTCCCAGTGGATGCAGAGTACGGGACCGAAGTAAAGTTCTGACATTGGGTTTGGCAACAGAATGGCACACACCCCGTTCACTGGGGTCAACTACAGCAGAGTCGGGGACTTAGAGCTCTGATCGCTAGGAGCACAGCTGTGAGCAGAGAGGGTAAAGTCCAGGAGTCTACTTCCAGTGGCAGAAGGCTGATGGGAAGGCAGCTGCAGCAGAGAGACTAGTCTGGGCCTCCAGCATCTCTGAAGTAGGAAAAGAGGTGGAAGGGACTGACTTTGGATGAGACGGATGAAGTGTCTGATTTCGTGCATGTCTAGTTAATACTGGAAGTCAGGAAAGAGGTCAGGGTGGAGATACGTATTTGGGAAATGTTTGCAAAGAAAGATAGAAAATGGAATGGCATGGATGAAGGAGAAAAGCATCTAGAGAACATATTGGAATATATTGGAGAATGTTGCATTTAAGAGTTGAGAGAAGGCCGAGTAAGTCAGGAAAGGATGCGAAGAAGGGGCATCCAGAGAAGTAGGAAGACCCAGGGTGACGCTGAGTGAGGCCAGTCGTGGGTGCTGGTCATCAGCTAGTCCTGCCTCCCTTCTGGGAGCCTGGTGGGACGGGCATTCCTGACTCCTGTTTGTAGCTAGTGGACACATATGACTGTTTTTGGCCAATGAGCTGTAAGTGAAAGCAATATGTCGCTTTCAGCCAGACATTTAAAACTGATGTGAGGCACTCGAGAGCTCCTTTTCCTCTGCTGCAGTGACCACAGTTCCAGTAGGGGCTGCTCTGCGGGTCCGTTAGTGAGAGGATATGGCGCAGAATCAGAGATCATCAAGAGTGAGAAACCAACCTCTTTGCTTTAAGCCACTGGGATTTTTGGTAACCGCAGCACAGCCTAGCCTTTCCTGACCGATACGCTAATGGAGGAGTTTCTAGAAGGAAGATGGTGGCCAGCAGTGCTGAATGGAGCTGCAGTATGGGGACTAGGAAAAGTTGTTGAGTCTGGCAAACAAGTGGACATCAGTGACCCTCACGCTTGGGTCGTGGGGCAATAACCAGACTGCAAGGCATTAAGTCTTGAAGGCAGGAAACGTAAACTTTTTAAATATTTGGGGGAATGTCAGAAAAGAAATGGGGTAGCATGAGGGCCAGCTGGGTAGGGGAAAGGCTTAAGTTTTTATTTTTAAGAGAACCCAGTGAAGAAGCAAAGGGATAATATGAATGGTGGTGTGATTGCCCAAGCTCATAACTTCTCTGCCTGTCCGGGAAGCAGAAGAAACAAGGAACTAGATCTCCTGGCCCTGCAATGTTTTCCTTTCCTTGTTGCACACTCACTCCAGGAGCCGACCAAGTGTCAAGGGGACTGAGCTGAAATTGGCAGAGGTGGGGGAGCACAGAACAAGAGAGGAGTCTCCTGGAAAGAGCCTGGTAGTAGAAGGATGGAGGGGAGAGGGAGGAAATCGATGGAAAGGCGATCATCTCAAGGAAACTGGCAAGTTCAGGAGCCCCTAAGGATTGACCTCCAGGACGCGAGTTCCCACGTCTATAAAATGGGGCTAACCCTTGTGACACAAGGTCATGGGAAAGATAAGAGAGGATGATGCATACATACCAGCCCGTTACAAACTGTAACGCTACATGCACATGGGATGGAATCATGGCTGGAAGCCACCGTTTGAGGTATCTTTACCAGAGAATCCATCCCCTCTGGTTGCTGCCAATGAGGCTGAACTCCCAAATCAGCCACGATGGCTTGCCGAAGGGACAACCTCAGGTCTACACCGGCTGCACACAGAGTTCTCGCACACTCCGGGGTAGGGAGAGGAGGAAGACCCGAGTTCCATCTGTAGCCTCACTCCATGATCCTGGGCTAGTCAGCTCACCTTTCTAGGCCCCAATTCCTGATACATCGAATGGGGGAAATGGGACCAGACAACTTCTGAGAGGCCTCCCAGCTCTGACATTTTAAGATGCAGTGTTTCCATTAGCCCTCTAGCTGTACTTCTTCGATAAACAAAACATAAAACTATTTGCAATCAAATAAACCTGCAACAGTTACTATATTATTAAGTAGACGAACGGACACACAAAAATAACAGAAGAACTAATAACCGTCAGGTGATATTTTTGATCTTTAATCCCTTCGACTCAGTCCTCAGCCCAATGACACACGTACTTTGGCCACACTAAAAGCCCTTTACTGCCAAGGAAGGCTCCAGTTGGGCCAGCCAGCCAGCTCAGAGCGCCCCTGTCTCGCGTTGCCTCCAACAAATGGGCTCCAGCTGTCAGATGCCTGCGACAGGCAGTGCACATGTGTCCGAGCCCACCTGTGACTGCAGCCCACCCCATGATGGAGAGAGTGTGTCACTGAAACAAAACACATAAAACTAGCGCTTGGGTCTGTGCTTACCCTGAGCTTCCTAATCGTTACCAAAGACACGTGCTAAGATGCAGGAAGAGGAATCCTAAACTCTGACCTTCCTTAGCCCTTAGCGCAGTCCCTGTCAATCGGCTCAGTGGAAAGTCAATCCTGAGACACCCCGGGGAGACTGATACCCAGGAAAACTTCCCCCAACCTCTCCCATCGGTGTGTGAGCCAATCAACCTCTCTCTCTCTCTCTCTCTCTCTCTCTCTCTCTCTCTCTCTCTCTCTCTCTCTCTCTCTCTCTCTCTCTCTCGCGCGCGCGCGCACACACACACACACACACACACACACACACACACACTTCAGCAAAGGCCACCAGGAAGTGTTGGCCATGGTACTTGGAGCTGATCCCCTGCCTGGGTTTGATTATTCCTCCTCTCTCAGTGGCTTATGTGGGGTGAGACAGGCTTGAAAACTTGGTCATAAATTAGCCGATGCCCATGATAGTGGAACCAGTTTGCACTGAAGGCAGCATCCAGGCCCCGCTGCCTGTTGCGGACCAGCTCAGCTTCGCAGGCAGGATGACGTGTGTGTTCTCAGGCAGCTGTGTCTCATTTCCACATCCAGATCAAGTTGGCTACGGTCTTCTGGGAAAAGCAGAATTCTGGACCGAGCACACCCCATCACCCCAGGCGCCAGCTCCCCTCCCCTGCAGTTGGCGGCTGTGAGACCCCAACGGCATTGAGGTGAGCCTCACTGAATCCTTGGGTGGGACAAGCGAGGCCCGGGGACAGGCAGGGGTCCTTGAGAAGTCACCAGGCCTAAGGCAGCCCTGCCTGTGCTGATAGTGTGCTCCTCAGCAGCTGCCCTGAGAGGCTGGGGCCGAGCCGCTCTGCCTGCATTTACTGAGGACGTACGCGGCCGGCAGCACACACAGGCTCTGCAGACTGAAATCCACGGGTCTGCTGCCTGGTGTTCCACCTTCAACAGCGCGAGAGCACTGCACAGTCTGGGCTGAGGAGAGCATCGTGATTCAGCCTTCCGCAGCCCCGCCTGCGTCCCCCAGGGTCCTGCCTTAGCCAGGCCTGCCTCTGCTCCCAACACTGTGCCCTTAGGACAGCAGTGCAGAAGCCACGCGCTAGGGGTACGGAGGCCTGGTTCTCATCTTACTTCCTTCACATCTGCACAACCTAAATGTAGGAGGAAAGGTTTAGTTCTCTGAACATCACTTTTCACCTCTCTAAGATGAGACGTTTGGACTGGACCATCTCTAGGGTCCCGGCTTCCATACCTACACTTTCCTGTATAAACTTACTTCAGGGGCCAAATCTTACAAACAGTCATAGAGAGAAGACTAAAAGCAGGGGGACTTCAAGAGCACTGTGGAAGCTCCTGGCCTTCATTGTTGCCCTGGTCCCCCACTAGGGTTCTAGAAATTCCACTGGAAGAGACTCAAGTCCCGGCACAGGGCACTCACCCAGACTATGGCTTCTCCACCAGAAAAGGAAACACCGGGGCAACTTTTATTCTTTCATCTCTCTGTCTCCTATTGAAGAAAGCTACACTCTTTCACCTACAATTTAAGGGCTTCAGAACAATCTGGCCTCATTTTGCTTTTCCTCCTTCCACCCCAACCTGCCCTTGGTGCATCTTCAGCCCAGACTCAGGGGCAGACTCTCTATTCCCTGAGCTTCCCTTCCATCACCCCACCTTCTCTTTTCAAAGAAAGAATATCATATGCCCTTCACAGCTCAATCTACCTCTTCAATGAAGAAGGTCCTTAAGGGCTCCCACAGGGCACTCCCTCCCCTGGGTGTGAGAGGTTGTTCTCACCGACAGGGAGAGGGGTGTCCTCACCCTTAAGACCAGAAGGAAAGGAAGGAGGGCCAGGGAGAGGCTCTGAGTATCCCTGGCAAACGTGGCCTTGGCCACAAGAATGTGAAGATGTCCAGGAAGGAATTCCTTTATTAAGATAGAATCTTCTGGTTAGAGTCCACCTAGAACTAGAAACTGAAGAACTCAGGCAAGGTGTCTGAGAAACTGCCACCTCTTTAGGACCAGAAGGCAGATGACAGAGATCAGAAGCCATGAACTTGGAGGAGGTGCTGTAAGAGCCATGGCTTCTGGAATCCTCCGTGCCATTTTTCCTTGTTCTTTTCTTACTGATGAGTAATCAGGCACTGTCTTCTGAAATGTCTAGTCTTCCCCAGCTGCTCCAGGGAAAATCTGGGTAAACTGATTTTCAGGGTAAATCCAGGACCAGGGTGCTCAGTCAGAACGGCTATGTTTATTAGAATGAATCTCTTGATGAGACAGACAATTTTTTAGGAATATAAAAGTTACTAAGATTGACCCAAGAAGACTATTCTCTGAACACACCATCAACCATGAAAGAAGTTGAAAAAATTTTTGGAAGAATTATCTCTATAAAAGGCGATGAGTTCAGTTTTATGGATGAGTTCTTTCAGATTGCTCTAGAGCAGAGAAAAAAACGGAAAACTTCCTAATTCCTTTTATAAGGCTAACAAAATTTTATGAGAAACCTGTCAAAGATAATATACAAATACATGTATAATGTTATACATGTAATACTGTATGTGTAGACACACGTACACATATATACACACACATACAAATACAGACCAATTTTACTTATGAGTAGAGATTCAAAAATCCTAAGTAAAAAAAACCAATAAATCAAATCCAAGGGCTATTAAAAAAATAACTCAATATGACTAATGCTATATTTGTTCCTGGAATGTAATGATGATTTAACATTTGGAAGCATATTCTAGTTCACATCAATTAGTCACAGAAAAAAAAAGGTCATAAAAGATTCTAAGGATGTATTTTTTAATGTAATACTTTTTGTGAATTAAAAAAGAAAAAAACTTAGCAAACTAGAAGCCTTGAACTTATACCTGTAATCAACATCCTACTTATGGTGAAACAATGGTTGCATTCCCGTTAAAAATAGAAAAAAGGTGAGGGTGATTTCTATTACTTTCATGATTAATTTCTAACTAATAACATGAAACAGAAACATGATATTTTTTAAAATCCAGGAGATCTAATTATCATTATTTGCAGAAGATACTATATTCTACCAAAAAAAAAAAAAGTAAAATAAATCCTAGGAGAAAATCTACCAAAACTAATAACATTTAGTAAGGTGAATAATTACAAGTTAAAAACACACAAATCCACAGGTTACCTGTATGCCAGAAAGAGCTAGTCAAAAGTTAATAGACAATATAATGCGGGGGTGGGGGGGGTGGGGGGGGGAGGATTCTATTTAAATGAGCAGAGAAATAATAATAATAAACCTAAAAGTAATCTTAATGAGAAGACATGCAAGGTCTATTAAAAATATTTTTAAAAACTTTACTCTGATACTTCAATTAAGATGTTTCAAACAAACAAACAAACAAACAAAACTTTACTGTGAAACAAAAAGCAGATTTGAAGAAAAACCATGTTTCCAGGGGGAAAACTGAATTTTTGTTTTCAAATTCTTTCCCAGCCATTTTTCAAGAAGAGTTACACACAGCAGGAGGGGAAGAGTGAGTCTTGCAGACCGTGTTCTCACAGGGACTCACATCCTCACGCTGGCATGGGAGAACAGGCCCCACTAGCCACGTCCATGTGTAAAGATTTAGTGTCCCTGAGAGAGGAAAGTTCGTAAGCTTTAGAAACATGATAGAACATGAAACACGATGATAATACTTGAAATCAGCCTTGGAAATTGTGAACCATAAGTTCTCTTTGCTCTGTGACTGTTCGAAAATCACTAGTGAGTCATTAAGGTAGGAAATTAAATGCGTGAGTCATTAAGGTAGGAAATTAAATGCGTAAGGCTGTGAGTGCCATCTCATGGAGAAAGCAACTGATAGTGGTGCCCAAGTTATCGCTGTCACAATCTTTCCCCACCGTGTAAAGGCTATACCATCTGATGTGGCATAAAGCCACAGCGATAAAAGTAGTGTGGGGCTGCTATAACAGTTGTTAGATAAATCACTCAGACAGAAGGTATAACCCCAAACATAAGACTAGATGAGGACTTCCCTGGTGGCACAATGGTTAAGAATCCCCCTGCCAGTGCAGGGGACACGGGTTCCATCGCTGGTCCGGGAAGATTCCACATGCCGCGGAGCAACTAAGCCCGTGTGCCACAACTACTGAGCCTGCGCTCCAGAGGCCACGAGCCACAACTACTGAGCTCGCGTGCCACAACTACTGAAGCCTGTGCGCCTAGAGCCCATGTTCCGCAACAAGAGAAGCCACTGCAATGAGAAGCCCACGCACCACAACGAAGAGTAGCCCCCACTCGCCGCAACTAGAGAAAGCCCACGTGCAGCAACGAAGACCCAACACAGCCAAAAAAAAAAAAAAAGAAGACTATATCAATGTATTACTTGATAAAAGGGGCGTCATGCATCCATCAGTGAGGAGAGGAAGGGTTAATTAATTAGTAGTAAGGGCTAGTGGTCTACTTTTGAGGGGGGGATAAATTCTCAATTCGCTCTTATGTGAAAATAATTCCAGATGAATAAAGAGTTTAGCTGGAATTAAATGAATGAAAATCTTATTAGAAGAGGATATAGAAAGATAGCAGAAAGCACTGAAACTCCACGAGAGCAGGATGTTTGTTTTCTTTGCTGCTGTATCTCCAGCATCTGGAATAGTGTGTGCCACATAGTAAGTACTCTATACATTTAGTGGAAGGATGAATGGATGAATAAATGAATGAATCTTTTTTCCTTTATAAATTTTCTGGTTACATACTTCGTCGCTTTTTCTGCTAGGGCGTTTTTTTTCTTAGTTCCTATAATTTGTCTTTTTAACTTCTTATGTCTCCTTACATATTAAAGATAATAACTGTCTGGACATTACATTTATTGCAAATAATTTCCCAAATTTGTCTTTTACCTTTTCATTTATTTGAGTTGTTTATATCCCCCGCAAAAAAACTTATTTATATGAGATCTGTTAATTCAGTCACATTTCTTTTTTAACCTCTTTTGATTATTATTATCTATAGAAAATCCTTCCCAGTCCCAAACTGCTGAGGGGACTGAGGCCACCCTGAGTGGTCTGGTCCAAGTTACTTCAACAGTGGGGCTATTCCATCCTTTTCCGGGGCCTGGGGACCTGTTTCAGAGGCATCTGATCCAGAGGGTTTCCTATCCCAACCAGACCCATCCAACCCCCAAAGCTCCCTTTCCAGCTCACTCTTTTGCATAACCACACAGTGAGGTCATGTGTTTAGGACACCATTGTTCCATCACCATGGAGATGGCGAGATGTCAAAGCACTGGCAAGAAGCCTCCCGTGCAGGATGAAGCCAAGGAAGAAGATGGAGAGAAGAGAGGAAGCCAGAGAACCCAAAACATCCCAAGTAGCTCATGAGGTCATCCTCACACACAGTTTCCCAGGTGTCAGATTTGTTTGGAAAGCACACAACCTCCAGCCCAGCCCGGCATGTAGTGACAGCTCACAGGCAGCACCTAACCTCCAAAGAAGAGGTTCCCGTCCCTTTTAACCTCTGGGGCTTCCAGCCTGACTGAGCTGACTGATGGCCTCCTTTGGAATTCTCAGCTTAGCTGTCCTGTTTTTCTCAGAATATAACTCCGTGCTCCCAGTCACTTTGCTATGTCATCCTCCCTGCCCCCTTCAGATTCAACTCCTGACGTACTCTCCCCTCTGCTTCCAGGACAACCATTCTAATGCAAGAATCTGATTGTCTTACTCATCTTCTAAAATTAATTCAGTGATTAACCATCGCCCTCAGGGAAAAAAATCTGAATTCCTTAGGAGGCTATTCAGCCCCTTTTCAATCTGGCTTCTGCCCCTACTCCAGCCAGCCTCTTACCACACCCTTCTTCATACTCTGCTCCAATTGTATTCTGCCTGGCATCTGAAAATGCTGTTTTTTCCATGTAAATAACTACCTCTCACTGATACCTACGGGATAGGCAGAGTCCTCTGAAGGTGGCATATATGTCCTCATGTTTGAGATAATGAAATTAGGGTCCAGAGTGGTTAAATAATTAACCCAGGGTAACACAGCTTTTAAGTAGCAGAGCTGGGATTCAGATTAAGATCTTTCCAACTTTAAAAGTCTTGGTCTCTCCGGGACTTGCCTGGAGGTCCAGTGGTTAAGACTCCATGCTTCGACAGCAGGGGGTGTGGGTTTGATCCCTGGTCGAGGAACTGAGATCCCACATGCCGTGAACTATTTCCATTTTTGGCACTGAAAGTCCCATGTCCTGGGAAACCCCTCATTCCCCAGCAAACTGGGATAGCTGACTACCCTGCCGTTGCCTTTTGCTATTGATGCCAATTCATCTTTCACTCATGAGTTCTTCGTCCGCCTCCTCCAGGAAGCCTTCCAAGACCACCTCACACCCCCAGAAGTATATTTCCCCTCTCCTGTCACATTCCTGGACCTACCTCTAGCCTGAAAAATCACCTGTGTCAAAATGACGTGTCTACTTATTAGTCTGTCTTGTTACAGGATGAATTTCTGACTGTTGGAACCCAGGCCTGTTCATGTCTGTGGCCCCAGGGCATGACAAGGAGTAGGGGCTCAGTTCAATTCGTGTTTGTGCGATAAATGGGCAAATCTGACCAGGGCTATGCTATGGGTAACCAGGAGGCCAGGATCTCCTGAGAAAAGTGGTTTCCAGAAATAATTCTGCAGTTAAAAAATTCCAGAGTGGGTCCTGTCTGGAGTTCCCTGGTCAGCAAGCGTGACCAAAGCATTTGCTCTGCTTGACACTCACAGGCCCTATCAGGTCTATAAGTACAAATCTGACCCAACCCCTCTGCTGCTGGCTTTTAAGCCCATTGGCCTGTCCAATGCCCTCCTTACAAACTTCTGGGAATGTTGGGTTGTGGACGCATTTATACAACTGTCCCGGGAGAGGAAGAGGACGGGAAGGAAATATGCAGCGTTTACAACTCTCTGCGCTGAAGTCTCGGAAATGATAGTGCTTGATCTCAGCACCCCTTGGAGGAAACTGCTTCTCCACCCCGCACCTTTCACCCCCACTTCCCCTCTGAGGAGACCCGCTGCCCAGAGACAAGGAGAATGAAGGTAGCTTTGCTCTAACCTGGATGTTCCGGCCCTGGTGAGCAGGCAGACGTGAAACAAGAATGACAGAAGAAGAGATGCCCCATTGTTCGGTGTAAGAAAGAGTTCAGATTCAGACTTGTTCTGATTTATCCAAACACGTCCCACTGCTCTGACGTGCACCTTCCGGAATCAAAACCTGACATGTGTCAAAACACCAGCACCACCGCCCCCCAGTAGCACTTGACATCTCTCTCCCTGCAGAGGGGACCGACACTCCATCCAGCTACCACCTCTCCTTTCTGCCTTTGCCCCATTATGAAAGCTCTCCTCCCACAGAGACACTCTGGAAGCACTTGAGGAAGTAATAGTGAATGATAGTAATTTTAGCTCTTGGGACAAATACAGAAGAGGAAAGTTCAGGGACGAGAAGAGATGATGGAAGTGGGGAAAACTGGTGCCCAGAAAACTCAGGAGTGAGGCCCACAGCTTCCTGGGCCAACCATATATTTGAATTGATAATCATCAGAAGGAGAGTAGGTTTATTATTCCTCAGTATGCATAGCATTTGAGTCACAAATGTTCGTTAGGTCCTGTTGAGCTCAGTACCCAAATTTGGGGTAGGAAGGGTCGTGATTATTAGTCCCACCACGTAGATGGCAAATTCGAGGTGCAGAAGGGGTATGCAATGTACCAGGTCCACAGCTGGTGAGAAATGGAGCTCACACTTAAACCCAGCTCTGTCTCACTCCAGATCTCTATTGTAGGGCAACACTCTTGTAACCCTTACTGTGCTGCAGGCATTGTTCTCCTGTTCTCTCATTGAATCTTTCTCATGGCCCTGGGCTCCCCTCTTTGCTCCACTGGCATCTCCTTCGGCCCCTTCCCGCATTGCCAAACGTCCTGACAGGCGTCTGTGACAAGTGAGCATTACCCAAATTACCGCACAGCCTCCCTGAGAACCAGGTGGATGTGGGAGACTTCGTATCTCCTAATTGGGTTTCTCCACCCACTTGAGCTGGTACATATTCTGAACATCCTCTGTGTGCCAGGCCTGGAGTCAGGGACCATGGAGCTCAAGTCCAGACACACCCCCAGCCCCACGACCTTGGCCAGTTCACCCCCACGTGCCATCTGAATCCCAGCAATCCAGTGAGCCGAGCTGGAACCTCCCAGGAGGGAAATGTGGGAAAGTTCAGGCTGCTGGGAAAGCCTGAGGGGGAAGCAGGGGGATGCTGAGGTCAAACACGAGATAGGCTCAGAGGATCGTATCCAGTGGCCCGGCTGGCGGAGAATTTAGGTGCCCGCCAGCCAAGGAAGTGGTTTGGGCATTTGTGACGGCACTGCCTGTTCACACCACAAGATGTAAACATCCATTCGGCAAGATGGACAGCCTCTCACCACATTTGGAAGACTTCTTTTCACTGAATCCCATTGGCTTTTAAAACTTTTTAAAATACGTTATGACTTTGCAGGGCATTTGAAAGAGTTTAAAGCAGATGGGCCCACAGACAGGACAATGGTCTCTCTTCTGTAAGGGCAGAGCAAGGAAACTCCTACAGGGACCCTTGCCCACCTGTGGGGACTGAACTGCCTCATTGCCAGGACTCTGCCAATCCCCCTCCCTCCTTTAAAGTCTTCCTCGGAAAAGCCAGCACTCAGCCAGGCACTGGAATGGCAGAGTCAGTGGTTGCTACGAGGCGACTCTGCAGGTGCAAGGTCGGCTCTCGTGTGGAGGCAGCCACCCTCCAGTCCGGTCCCAGGATTCGGCTCACTGTGGAAACTCTGCTACGCAAGCCTCATGGTCTCCCCAGTTTCCTTGGTTCAAAGAAATACAATCTCCCTTGCTCCAGGAGAAACCTCTGCTCAAAGAGGAGAAGAGTTTGGTCATGGGTGTGAGAAGCTCACCAGGCTTCATTTCTTCTCCACACCCTGCCCACATAGCCACCCTCCCCCAGGGAAGCCCAGATGGAGGGGCTGGACCTTTCCAAAGGACTCTCAGGTTGTCCAGAGTCTGAGGAACATTCTGCTGCTCTTCTGGCCCTGGCCTAACCCCTTTCTGGTTTCTCCAGCTGCTGGAGATGGGGATATAATGATTACCCCTCCCTCAACAGTCAGGATCTAGGAGATCATGATTCCACTCACTCTCCAAGCACTCCAGCCTTAGAGAGCGTAATGTTTAAAAACTAAAAATCCTGTAGAGAAAGTCCTCATCTGCAATTACGCAATCACCCAATTCCACAGGTGGGCATTTGCCTGGCTTGTGGGTTACCCACAGGCCTGTAAGGGAGCCCGGAGCCTGCCCTGTCCCAGCACCATAAGGGGAAGGGTAGGAAATGAGTCTGGTTGGTGTCAGAAGGCTGCTCGTTTATCTGGAGCCTCCCTCCTGGGTGGCTGGAGAGCGAGTTCTTGGAAATGGAGGACCACACCTTGTTGGGAAGAAACAGCAGAGCACCGAGGGGGATGCTGCAGGGAGGGGCACCCTCTGACTCCAGGGCGGGGGGCGGGGGGAGGAAAGCTGTTGTCTGTACAAACTGGGCCTCTGACGTGCTGACTGCCAGGACACTGATGTGATTTCTGAGGCAAGAGAGAGGCCCTGAAAGAACCCACCACGCCCACCTGCCCTGGTGATGGAGAATTCCCCAAGGAGGGCTGCCGCTTCACGCCTACAGGAGAGAGGAGCACAGCCACTTAACGCTTTTCCTAAGGAGAGTGAGCAACTTCTGAAAGCAGATTTTATTCATTAGAAAGAGGTAAACTCCAGAATAATGTCAAAGAGGACCAGAAAGGTATACAGAAGTTGAGACACAACCACTTTATCCATGGGATGTCCAGTGTGTCCCTTACCTAGAAGTAAGGGCTGGAATGGCTACAAAGTGGGGGCAGGGTGGGTCTCTGTCCCAAGAACAGTCTCTGGCATTTTGTAGGCAAGGCACAGAGATCCATAGAAAGCTAGCTCTAACTGAGAGAAGAGAGGAGGGGAGAATTTTAAGAATTTCTTGAAAACCCTACCACCGGCACCCTACTTATCCATGAAATGCCGCCATTGGCAGTACAATTCTTTGAGATATAACAAGACTGCACCCCAAAACCCAACAACACTACCTCAGTTGGCACCCAGTGGTATTATTCCCAAATTCCTAGCCCCCAGAACCTTGGAATTAAGATAAAAGCCACTGATAATACCATTATACGTTAAGTTTCCCTCTGCTGCATTTCCTTAGCAAATCATTTCTTCTTGGTGTGTACCTGACTTAAAAATCTTTGATTAGGGCTTCCCTAGTGGTGCAGTGGTTGAGAGTCCGCCTGCCGATGCAGGGGACACGGGTTCGTGCCCCGGTCCGGGAAGATCCCACATGCCGCAGAGCGGCTGGGCCCGTGAGCCATGGCTGCTGGGGGAGGCCGGAGGCCGCGACAGTGAGAGGCCCGCGTACAGCAAAAAAAAGAAACAATAGTGTAGCCTTGGGGCAGGGTCCTGGTTCCACCTCAGGGATACACATAACAATATCTTTGAGCTCTTTACAGAACTAAAAAACCCCCAACAACTGAAAGGTGTTAGTATTCTTCATTCCAGATTAAAGGAACCAGAGAAGCCCATCAAGATTAGGAGACCACCTGAGGCCAGAAAAAAGGAGCGCAGGCCCTGCACACACGGTAATCTCATCAGCAGCCCCACCCTTAAATATTGCTATAAAACTGCTCACCAAGTCCTCCCAGGTTGGGACACACAGTTTTCAAGGGCAGGAACTTGCTGTGTGCCCCTTTGTCTGGCAAAGCAATAAAGCTATTCTTTTCTACTTCACCCAAAACTCTGTCTCCAAGATTCAATTCAGCACCAGTGCACAGAGGCAGAGTTTTCGGCATCAGTTCCAAGAAAAAGGAGCACAACTCAGGCTAAGTCTTGGGATAAATGAAGCCGCACCCTGGGAGGAAAGTCACATATTCTCCTGGCGTTGATTCAGCCGGTCCAGAGCCCCAACACATGCTGGGCATTCAGGGTAAAACGAACAAGACAGGTGCTGTTCCCACCTTCTCGGACCCATATTCCAGACATCCCCCAAAATATTTCCACCAGTCCATGAGACAAATTACACAGGATGGCTGGCAGAGAACCTCTGGGAATTATTCATGCATAAGACTAAATCTGTCACATAAGGGACAGCAGTTCTGACTTTTATGGTTCAAAACCGATTGACCAGGACTTGTTGGAAGAGGGTGGATAAAGCATTACCGATATGTATGGGTGATGCGGTGGGGCGGAGGTCAGAGTGGAGAACAGAGTGTCTGACTACTGAGCAGACCGGACCATGCTCATTAGCAGATCCATTGTTTGTATGCACGCGGACAGATTCTTCCAAAGTGTATCCTTATTCATCCAAAGTTAGATCAGAATCCAAACTTTGCACAGTGGGCACAGAAATGACTTCATGTGCTATTTATTTTTAATGTGTAAATAAGCCAGCAGACAATAAAATAACACAGAAAATGTTCAAGCCTGCACAAACATAAGCAAAGTATAGACTTTAAATTTTTTTCAGGTCATGAGGGCAAAGCCCCTGCTCAGTCAACCTCCTCCCATGTTTAGGAAGCACCCCTCAGACCCACACCAAGTGGCAAAATGTTCAAATCCAAACTGCATGCTCCTCAGTCATTCGGTCCCAGTGAATGTTACGCGAAGATCCTTTGGTATCTCACAGCCCCTTCCTGTCATCCCAGCTCCGCCATCACGTGAACCCAGCTTAGTCTAGTGTCTCTGCCACTTGACATGACATCACTAGAAGAGCATGTCATCTGCGCCTTCACGGCCACCCGGTGCTCTGAGATGCCCCAGGGCTCCAGCTTCGGGTGGAGCCAGGTTGCGGAAAGAGTGAGTGATTATGAGTGGCTGGTTGAACCCAATGTAACGGATGAAGGGGACCCAGAACCCCTAGGGCTTTGGCCAGGGAATACTCCACCTCAGCTCAAGGTCACTGGTTAGCTGCCCTGTAGCTGTTCGCTGGATTCAAGTGCAGGGGTGGCAGGGAGAGAGGTTTGCCCAGGAGCCTGTTGGGGGTTTTGCACAGCAGGTGCTCGCCTGGTGGATAGCGCAGGCGGCAGCCTCGCTGGTGGCAGGCAAAGTCCCGGAGCTTGGGCTGGGCCCGCAGAGCTGGGTCTTCTTCATCATCCTCCTCGCCTCAGGGGACCAGCATAAGAGACCGCATGCTGAAGAGCGGCCAGCAGGGCCAGAGGAAGGCACATGCCACCAAGAATGAAGCCAGGCATACGCCAGACTGCTTTCCCCGCCCCGCCCCGTCCCCTCTGCGCCGCCGACTCAGGGCTCATCCGCAGCCCTGAATCCCACTCTCGCCGACTGGGGAACTCTTCTGGGCCGCGGCATTCCCAGCAACTAGAGCTCACCTTCCCTACAAGTCCGCTGCGTGTGCCAGTGGGTAGGAAGCCTCTCACCCAGAAAACACAAGGGCACCCGCTTTGAGGCTCACTTGGGGGCTGCTTGGAACCAGTTGCAGGGGAAATCTCGATATCTGAGTCTCCATCAGGCACCCTTGGGGTACATGAATCAGGGCCAGATGGATTAAATTACCCTTGAAATGTGAGCAAGATGACGGTCCAGTCTGGGAAGGAGGGCATAGGCATTTGGGGTGGAGATGCCTAGGCGTGTGATGCTGGGCACAGCCTGAGAGAGAACTGCTGAACGTGGTGACAAAGCTCCCAGCTGAGCCAGGTTTGGGAGTTAGCACACGGCTTTGGGCTGGAGACGCAGGGACGCGATTACCAGGAGGCATGGCCCGAGTTGGGGATCAGAGCATCCGAAGGTCTGGTGCCCAGGCCGTAGCCTCCACTTCAGGCGCGGCGGGCGAGTGGGTCCATGTGCCTTGTGTAGAACCCTTAGCCAGAAGGTGGACGTGCATGCTGCAAGAGAGGCAGTGACGAGGGGTGGATGGCGGCGGGGGGCAGCAGCAGCAGAGCCCAGCTGCAAGGAGGGCGCTGGGCTCTTAGCCAGATGACAGTGAGCAATCTGTCCTTCCTCTGGCCCAGCCCCACGCTTTCCCCACTTGCCTTTGCCCCCCTGGTTCACTCACATTTCCATGTCTGCCCCACCAGACAGTGTGTGTGCATCCCTGGAAGAGAGCAAACCTGAAGTGGAGCTGGTACTCAGTAAGAGGGTGTTGAGGGAAGGAATCCATCAGACTGAGAGCCTCCGGCCCCATCTCAGGGCTGAGGCCTGGAGCATCTGACACTGGAGTGTGGGTTCTTAGAGCTTCCCTCCCGAACCCCCGCCAGTGATCCCAGGACTAACACAACCTCTCCAGCCGCCATCTCTTGCAGAGCTCGGCGGACACAGAGGGCCCAGGGGCTGAAGCCGCACAGCCTCCACTGGCCAGGCAGGTGGGCCTGGGGCACGATGCTCCTGATAAGAAGGTTGCCCACAAGAACTTTTCCTTCTAGCTTCCTTCCTCAGTGACTTCCTTCCTGCTAGCTTTAAATGCCATCTCTGAGGGACTTCCCTGGTGGCACAGTGGTTAAAAATCTGCCTGCCAATGCAGGGGACACGGGTTCGAGCCCTAGTCCGGGAAGATCCCACATGCCGCGGAGCAACTAAGTTCATGTGCCACAACTACTGAGCCTGTGCTCTAGAGTCCACGAGCCGCAACTACTAAGCCCACGTGCCACAACTACTGAAGCCCGCACGCCTACAGCCCGTGCTCCACAACAAGAGAAGCCACCGCAATGAGAAGCCCACGCACTGCAACGAAGAGTAACCCCCGCTCGCTGCAACTAAAGAAAGCCCGCGCACAGCAACGAAGACCCAGTGCAGCCAAAAATAAATAAATGGATTAATTAATTAATTAGTTAGTTAGTTAAATGCCATCTCTGAGAGTTGATGACTTACAAATACCTATCCTCTGCCTGGTCCTCTTTGATGAAATCCAGACCCAACTAACCAGCTGCCTACTTGGACGCCTGGGAGTCTAATGGCATCTTAATCTTAACATGTCCCTGCCTAGCCAGCCACACCTGTGCTCCTGAAGCCTTCCCCTTCTCAGTAAACAGCAACACCACTCTTCTAGCTGCCAAGCTATGAGGGTTAATTTTATGTGTCAACTTGGCTGGACCACAGCGCCCAGTTATAGGCTCAAACATTATTCTGCATGTTCCTGTGAAGGTGTGTTTTGGGTGAGATTAGCCTTTAAGTCAGTGGACGTTGAGTGAAGCAGATTGCCCTCCCTAATGTGGGTGGGCCTCAGCTGAATGCCTGAACAGAATAAAAACAGACCTGCCCCAAGCAAGAGAAAATTCTGCCAGCAGGTGACCTTCAGGCTTGAACTGCATCATCCGTTCTTCCCTAGGCCGTTAGCTTGATGGCCTACCTGCAGATTTTGGATTTGCCAGCCTCCATAATCCTGTGAGCCAATTCCTTCACGTCTTAACAGTTCTGTTTCTTAGAACCCTAGTACACAAGTCACAAGTCCTGAGGTCGGCCTTGACCCCTCTCTCCCACACCCGAGATCTAATCCAACAACAAATGGTATCAGCCCAACCTTCCAACTGTGCCCAGACTGACAGCTTTGTGTGACCTCCACTGCTCACCACCGCAGAGCGGGCCACCGTCATCTCCCACCTGGATTACCACACCTGTTGCCGGGGCCCCCTGTTTCTGCCAAAGTGATTTTTTTAAAACCCAAGGCAGATCATGTCACCCTCTGGTCAGAGACCTCCATTTCATTCACTCAAAGCTGACCTCCTTACACAGCCCTAGACAATCTGCCCGCCACCCCACCTAGCACCTAGCACCGCTCTGAACTCACCTCCTGCTCGTGCCCTTCTAGCTACATCCACTTTGCTGTTCCTTCAACACACCAGGCGTGTCCTGCCTTACGGCTCTCTCTTCCTGGTACTCTCTTTCCTCGGAGACTCCGAGACTCACACACTCTCTTCCTTTAGATCTTGACTCAAATGTCAACTTCTCAGTGAGGCTGTCTCTGGCCATCCCACCTGAAACCGAATCCCATACACACGCCAACACTCCCCAGTCACCACCTTGTTTTATTTTCCATCAGCGTCCGTACTGATATTTAATAGACCGTACACACTGAATTTATATCCTATTATTCGCCCAAGTAAAACAAAGTCCCCGCGGAGGACTGGGAGCTGTGGCTCCGTTGCTTACTGCTCTATGCTCAGGGCCTGAGCAGCACCCAGCAGGTAGTAGACATGCAATAGGTATTTGTTTAACAAGTGAATAAATGAACAAATGAACCAGCTACCTCGGACCAGCATTTCAGTTTCTTTTTTCATTAATTTATTTTATTTGTTTATTTTTGGCTGCATTGGGTCTTTGTTGCTGCGCACGGGCTTTCTCTAGTTGCGGCGAGCGGGGGCCACTCTTCATTGTGGTGCGCGGGCTTCTCATTGCAGTGGCCTCTCTTGTTGCAGAGCATGGGCTCTAGGCGCATGGGCTTCAGTAGTTGTGGCACATGAGCTTAGTTGCTCTGCGGCATGTGGGATCTTCTCAGACCAGGGATCGAACCCATGTCCCCTGCATTGGCAGGCGGATTGTTAACCACAGCGCCACCAGAAGTCCCAGCATTTCACTTTCTGAACGTGTGTGGCCACATTATCTTTCTCCCAAGCCACAGAGGACGGGCGAGCTCCAGGGCTGGACTGAGCCTTCCATTCTGAGTTTCGTGCTTGGCTGTGAGCACAATCAAAGTTCCGAGTGTCGCACGCAGCAATAATTAGCGTCTTGGAAAAACCTCTTCCTTAGGCCTCCTTCCTCATCTCTGGGACGTTCTGAATGCTCAGCTGGCAACGTTGTACACTGGAGGGTCTTGATTGGGGTTTTAAAAACAAAGCGATGATGACAACATGTGCTCTTCACAGCCCTTCCCCCTCCAGGCCCTGTGTGAGCAGCGGCTGGATTGCAAGGCCCTCTGACCCCTCAACTCCCAGGAGAACGGGTCTTCCCTCAACATGCGATCGATGTGGGAAACAGAAATCACAAGTTTTTCTAAAGCTGGGGGGCAAGTTTATTTTTAAGTTACCTTATTCTATGAGGCAAGAAACACAGAGATGCCCCGAGGCTGAAGAAAAGAGCCAGGACCTGAGAGAAACACCAGAGACAGAACTTTAATTAATTTTAAACCAAAGTCCAAATTATTCCATTTTATTCTGTTGATAATTAACTTTTTCTGTCTTCCCCTGTTGCCATGATAACCCGTCAACAAACAAGCGCTACGGGAGGAATGGGATGGGCTCGCGGCGGAGGCTGGGCCTTCAGGCCAAGGAGAGCCGGTCCCCCAGTCCAACCAGCCTGTCCTTCACCTGCTCCGTGGGCCCCTGCATCAGGGACTCAGACAGCAGCTTCCTGCCTGTATTCTGGACACTGTCTCTGTGCCCCCTGGCCTGTGTACTGTGACTCCTCCCTCTGACTGGTATGACCATGCCCGCAGACCTTCACTTCCCCTCAGTCTCAGTTCCCGTAGCCCATCCTCAGGGAGGCCCCCCTGACCATACTCTAGACATTTCTACACCACCTGCCCACCCACTGGATTGTCTGCACTTACTATTGCTTATTCTTTGTTGTAATCATCACTATCTGATATGGTCTTGCTTATTCATTTGCTTACATACTGTCAGGCCCCTCCAGTGTTTCAGTGAACTCAGACTCTTCTGTTTAACCCAGCGAAATACCTAGTACCTAATCTTATGAATGTGTGCATTAATGATTCCACACAAGAGAATGAAGGCCCCAGGAACAGGACTCTGGCCTGCTAGCAACACAGAGAGCACTGGGCAGTAAGGCACAAACTCAGAATCACCGTTGCAGCTACACCAAGGAGTAGAAGGAGGGCTCTGTGTAGCCCTTCCCACAGCTGGCCTCTTCCAGCCCCAAATCATATGTTTGCTTTGGTGCCTATAGCGTGATGTCCTAGATCTGTACCACCCAGTCCAGCTACCAGCCACATGTGGCTAGGAAGCACTTGAATGGCTGCTG
This sequence comes from Lagenorhynchus albirostris, assembly GCF_949774975.1. NCBI lineage: Eukaryota > Metazoa > Chordata > Mammalia > Artiodactyla > Delphinidae > Lagenorhynchus > Lagenorhynchus albirostris. The sequence goes on along the minus strand of NC_083107.1, from coordinate 74,799,555 downwards.
TGATTGGGGAGCTGGACTTCTCATTTTATTTTAATTAATTCAAAATTAAAAACTGATACTCGAGTCATCAGAAAACGTTTAGCTATATTTGGAACAATTGGGGTATGTGAATCTCCTTCTTCAACACTCAATTGTATGACCTCTACCTACAGATCAGGTATTGCCAAGAAAAATTTTGCATTTGAGTTGAAAAGTGCTCTAAGTATAAAACACACACTGGATTTTGAAGGCTGAGTACCAGAAAAGAATATAAAATATCTTGTTAACGTTTGGTACAGATTACATGTCAACTTGATAATATTTTGGATATATTGGGTTAAATAAAATATATTGTTAAAATTGATTTCACCTGTTTCTTTTTAATGGGGCTACTAGAAAATTTTAAATTGCATCTGTGGCTCCCATTATATGTCTGCTGGACAGGGCTGCTGTCCTATAGAACTGAACTTCTGACTTAAAAACAGGCCCCATTAGAAATTTAGCAGGAGCAAAACCGCAGACCCGTTAGAAAGAAGAGCCTTGTACTTATCAGGCTTGACCCTGGGATAGTGGGGAGAAAGCAGGGGTGTGAAGGGCAGTGGGGTGTCCTTGGCCCACCAACCACACCATGGACACAGCCCACACCAGCAAACTGACCAGAAGACTCAAGTTCAAAGCTCAGAGTCCCCCAGGATCAGGTCATGAGTCTGTCCCACTGTCTCCCACAATCAGACCGTTTCATTTCTTCTCCTGAAAAGAAATATTCTTCCCCACTGCAATATGACATGCTGGATTTTTTATTTAGGTTAAAAAGAAACTCTCAAATTAATCTAGCTGTGTAATGATGGGCTTCCACTTACAGCCGAGAGTTCTGCAGAGGCTGTTTGACCATTTTACCGAAAGCACCATCTAAAGCCAGTGGAAAAGAAAGGCAGCCTTTTGAGCTAGAGCCCCGCCTTAGTGGGGAGACTTGGTGACCACCTCCTCCCACGTCCACTGATGGGTGACATTCCTACCCCTCTCACTGGCTCAGGACATCTGGACATGAGAGAAATAAACCACCAATCCCTTAGGAACATCTGATGCTTTTATTAGGGGAAGAGAAAACCTAATTTAAAAATTAAAAAAAAGAGAGAGAAAGCCAAATTACTGTACAAACTCCTTGATGCTCCTATTTATATGAAGCTCTTTTTATACCACAAAGCTCCAAAAATAATTAGCCATGAAGAAGAAAAAGCAAACAAATGAAACCTGAAAGCAAAATTCTTATGGAAAGGATTAGAAAAGAGGCTTGAGAGGCAAGAGGGGTCCAGAGTCTGGGAAACCTTTTATGGCATCTCTCAGACAATAAATTCTGCTGAGGAAAACCCCCTGGTAAGCAAATCATGACCCCTTGTTTTGAGATGTTGATGTTTTAAAGGCAGTTAAGCCTCACCCAGCAAAGAAAGAGTTAACGGACTTCACTGGGTCCATCACGAGCCTGTCTCTGTGGAATGAATGAACTGGGTTCACCTGCAGTTTGGACCTCTCCACCTCTGCCTCCTCACCAGCACCCCCACACCCCCAAAAAAGGTAATGGCTGAATCAAAACTCTCCTTCAGCCTGGGACGGTTTGTTTTCCAGACATCAACAGGCCTGGGCCCCCATGCCTCTTGTTTCACACTTACCTCCCACCCACCGGTGGAACCGAGGGAGAGGGAAGCGTTATGAGCAAAGAGAAAAAAATACACAATTCCATTTTCTCTACTGAATGGTGTAGGCCAGGAGCCAGTCTTTTCCAACTGGTCCTTAGGTATACTCATTCCCCTCCTTGCTTCTACAGGTGAGGCTGTAAGGCCTTGAAATGGCAGGAACTTCCTCAAGGTCCCAGAGCCAGTTGATGGCAGAGCTCAGTTAGCACTCCAGGCCCTGGACTCCCAGGCCAAGGCTTTACATACCCCTGTTCTGTTCTCAATCGGTCTTCCAACCAAAGATTTCTGGAAACTTCCAAGCCCTACAACACAGGGGAATGGCTCACAAGGTTAACGTTCCCCTTGCCCTTCCCATCTCCTTCACCTGTTCACCCTTCCCCCCAGGGCTCCCACCACTGCGGGTCATCTGGCTTCAGTCCCTCCCCCACGGTTCAGGGCCTGAGGCTGTCTGGGCTTAAGCAGGAGGCACAAAGGGCTTAGGACACATTAGCTCCTGGCAAGAAAGAGCTGTCGTAACCACACCCTTCAAGAAAACTCAGTTTTCCGGCCTCCTGTCTCCCACCCTTGCAGCTGGTCCGGCAGAGGCCTTAAACCCTCAGCGGCCCCGTGCCCTGACCCCCTTCGGGATCCTGGTCAGGGCTGAGCAAACCCTGCCTCTCTTCCCATGCCACTGGGGCCCTGCCACCTCCCACCATCAGTGAATTTCCTTTAAACATCATCATCATATCATCAGAGGCCTTGGGAGGCTCATCCCATCTTGCTGCAGATGGAAGATTCCAGTCTGCAGCCTGAGCTCGGAAGCAAAGCTCATTCTTCTTTCAAAATTAAACCTGCCTTAGGGCAAGTGGGGCAGCAATCCTTTGAAGACGCCCAAATTCACCTAAGGCAGGACTGCTTCCTCCTCTCCAAGCTAGCAATGGAGGCTTCCCCCTGCCAGCCCTCCCCCGGCCCGCCCCGTGCCCGGAGCTGAATATTCGAGGCCACTGTTGCCCGGTGTTCTGAGACAGAAGTGTTGGAGTTATTTGCATCTGACCTTCCCTTTGCCTGCTCCCCACCAAGGCTGCTCCCCCTTCCTCTTAATTATGCAGTAACGACCAACAGTGCTAACCGAAAGTGGGGCGGCTACTTGCCTCTAAAAGTCAATAATTAGCCCCATGGGAACAACAAATACTTGCAGAGCTGCCCCCCTTCCCATGGCTGCCGCTGGAAGCAGGCGGCCACTCCAAGCCCCGCTCTGGCGGGTCCAATCTGGAATGCATATGTTTCCCTTCCATCACTCACTCCATCAAACGCAGGGCAGGCCCGAGGGTGCGGGGAGGCCGCTCGACTTCCCTGAGAGTCTCCCTCAGCCTGAGCAACCTCGTTATAAAGGGATGTTGTGTTCCCAGGTAACCAACAGCCCCCTGAGCATCTGGGAACACTTTGAGTGATTGCTGGGGAGAGAAGAAATTTGGGTCATAACTAATGATCAACATCCCCTTTTAATCAAATGAAGCCGTCATAATGTGTCTATCCTCCAGGGGAACAAGGCCCTTTCACCTCTTGGAGGTCTGCGGTAGCATTAACCTCTTCGGGTAAGACTCTTGCCCAGGTAGGAGGGAAGATGGACAGCTGTCAGACACTGAGCACCGACTGTGTACGGCCTCTGTCTGAGCAGCCTCCCGTGGATTCTCTCCTTTCTCCCTGGGCCCGTATCAGATCCGTGGCTCCCGGCCTTAAATCACCTGGAGGGCTCATCAAAGCCTAGGGTGCTGGCTCCACCCTAGATTTTAGCTTCTGTAAGTGGGGGATGGGGCCTGAATATCTGCACAACAGGTAAATTCCTGCATGATGCTGGTACTGCCAGCTTGGGGACCATACATTGAGAACCAGTGTCAGAGGATAAAAAAGTACCTCTATTTAGGGTCTTCTATGCAAAACAGCCTTTACAAATATCGTGTCATTTAATCCTTACAGAAACCCTATGAAGTATGTGTTGTTGTTCCCGTTTTTACTGAAGAAAAAAACTGAGGATCAAAGAAACGTGAGCACTTGCCTGAGACCCTGTGATCGCACCGCTGGGGCGAAAGAGCCATGATTTAGAACCCAGCTCCCTCTGACGTCAAACCCTTGGTCCTGCCACAGAGGCAAGAGAGATTGCAAGTGTCAGAAGGGTTGAGAGGGGCAAGCTCGTCTCTCCCCAGGGGATCGGGAACACCGTGCCTGGCCTGTTTTCCCATCTGCTTGTGGAATACTGCCGCTGCAGCCCTGAATCCTTCAGGAAACACTCCCTAATCTTCCCTCTGATCCCCTGCTGCCGAGAGTCAGGGCCGCCTCTCCATCCTCCGCGCTCAGTCGCCTGTCTTCACTTGCCCTCACTCGGCTTACGTGGGAGCACCCCCAGCCCTCGCAGCGCTATTTCTCCTCCCTATGTAGTTCAAGAAGGAGCTCCTCCAATAACCCAAGGATGCAACCAGCACCCCACCTCAGGGTCTCCAGGAAATGGCCTTGGATTCTCCGTCATGGCCAAGCTCAGAGCTGCTTGCCCAAAGCGTGCACTGGCTTCTCAGGGGCGGTTTCTGAAAAAGCTGCTGTCCTCACGCCCCTGTGTTCCCAGGTCCCCAGACAACCCCTCAGGCACATCGCTCACCACTCCTGATGCTTCTCCCCAGTAAGAATTGATGAGAACCTGCTGAGAAAAGGTGCAGGAGGCAGAGGAGAAGGAAGGAGAATTAAAGGGGCACCCCATGGGGCTCTTGCTGTGTACCAGCTGTTGCTCCCAGTCTGTTCAATGTGTAGTAACTCGCTCCATGCTCACGGCAACCCTGTGAGGCAGACATGCCAGTATGACCACCATTTACAGGGAGGAAATGGAGGCACAGAAAGAGTAAGTAACCTGCCCCGTGTTGCACAGCTAGTGAGTGACAGAGCCAGGAACCCGGCTCCAGAGCCCACGCCTGCAACCATGCTCTCTCGGCAGAGGGAAAGAATGGGAACGAAGGATGAATTCCCTGATCCTTGCCCTCCAAGAGGCCCTAGCCCAGCCAGGGGAAAGTGAGAGCAGTCGTCCTGGCTGTGGATCCTGTAGCAGCAGCAGTAGTCGTGGCCATAGCAGGAAGTAGTAGCATACCATTGGCATCAATATTGAAATCATTACAATAACAACAGCTACGGTAAAACAACTGCCATTTGTGGGGTGCCTCTAGCTACAGCGCGACACAGGATTGCACGGTGGGTGGGCGTGAAAATCCCAGAGCCAGGCTGGGTTCACATCCCAGCTCCTTTTCATAATAGACTGCATGACATGAGGCAAATCGGTCAACCTCTCAGCCTCAGATTTCTTGTTTATGAAATAGGGCTGAAAATACTACCTACCTCCTGCATGTCTTGTAAAGACTGAATGAGAAAATCCATGTCGAGTACTTAGTACAGTACCTGGAACACAGTAGATTCTCCCTCCATGTTGCTAGGTAGGAGGGTGATAGAGGCAGAAGTGCGTTAGATAGGGCATCTGCCTCTGAGTCCTGGCATTTGGTGAGGGCGACAGGCACCATGTGAACGCAAGGAAAAGCCCAGAGAGGACAGCATGACTCAGGGCAAACGCCTCTGAGTGAAGGATCTGGGAAGGCTTGGAGGGGGGCATTGAGATTGGATTTGAATAGGACCTTCAACGTGACACCTGGTGAGGGACCGCCTAGCTCGTCAGAACGAGACTGTGCAGACAAGGTGCAGGTCACTCCCCCAGCTCTTTTCCCCACTGTCCGCCCACCAGAGCCACAGCCACCAACCCTGGCCGCCCAGCCTCCCTGTGCCCTCCTGCCCTTGACTCCATTCTCCCTCCTCTCTTAAATGTCCTGCTACCCGCCCCTTTGCAAAGAGCTAAAGTCCCTCATACAACCCTAGTACTCTTAGATGGTTTTATGCGGGCAAGACTGTTAGATCAGCTGGTTAAGAGGGTCCCAGCTAGGCTCACTGCTACCATGTTTTTGAGCCCCCAGGGCTAGGCCATGCTTTGGAGCCAGCTGCTTCTCTACTGTCAGTCCTGCGGGGGCTCTGAGGGCCCTGGCTGCCATCCAGGAAAGAGAGGCGAGAGGCTTCAGTCAGCTCTCTTGACACAAGGCCTGAGTGCACTGGCTTAGCCTCCATGGGCCTGGCTGTGATGTGTCAGCCTCCTGGGCCCTGCACCTGGAAGCCCGTCAGGCTTCCTTCCACGCAATCGTTCACCCACTCAGGAACTTGAGCTGAGTGTCTCTCGATCCACCCTGTGCAAGGCACTGTGGAGGATATGAGATGAGTCCCCACCTGCCAAGAGCAAGAAGCCTATGAGCAGAGGCACGGCAGGGCCTCAGATAAATGTAACTACTTGAAGGTAGTAAGTGCCACATAATTACTTGAAGGTGGGAGAGAAACATTCTGAGTGTACCTGCCAGGTGCCAGATGTTGTGCTAATAGGTTTCGTCTGCATTGTCTCATGAACCTGAACAGCCAACTTGTAAGGTAGGTATGTATGTCCCCATTGTACAGATGAGGAAACTGAGAATCAGAGAGGTTAAGAATGTCACCTGAGGTCACACAGCAAGCTTCAAACCCAGGGCTGTGTGACTCTTCCCAATACTCCCATTGCCTCTCTGTAATGTCAGTGTAAAATCAGGAAGGAGGAAGGGAAACACATGGGGCTGAGATGATCAGAGAAGGCTTTTCGAGAGGGGTGAGACTTGTTCTGGACAAGGGAGTGAGCTGGATGAAAATGGGTGGAGGTGAGGGCATGGCGGAGGAGAAATGCTGGGAAAGGTAACAGCAGGAACAGAGATGAGAGGGCTGAGAAGCACCAGGTGTGTTAGGGGGACAATAAAGGCTCCCCACCTGGTAGATGGGGTTGGAAGTGCTCACGGGGCTGGTCAGGAGGGTCTGCCTGATTTGACTAATGGTACTTTCTTCTGGATGCAGTGGGGAGCCACTGAAGTCCTTTGACCAGAACTATGCGATGGGAAGTAGCCCCCAGGAAAATCTCCCTGGCTGGGCTGCGCTGGCCGGATGGGTGAGCAAAGACCAAGGAAGAGATGCTACTTCAAATGTTACAATCACCCTGAAGAAACAGCAGTTTTGTTTAACAAATTTCAAAGTTATGAACAGACAATGTTTGGGTGGGGTCTTTTTTAATCCAAACTACATTTCATTAAGATACGATTTTCTAAATGTCAGGAAAAACTGTCCATGTTAACCTCCAACTGTGAACCCATGACACGGGCTGCAAAGCATCTTACTGCTGCCCAAACTGCAATAAAATAGAGCTCTTGGTTCAAGATGTCAGGGCAAGGAGTGCCTTCTGAACAGCCTTCCACTTAGCGATGCAGCGTTCCGCTCGAGAAATCCTTCACTGGATCTATTTTAATAACATAATGAAGGCCCTGCAACCCTGTCCTTCAACCTTCCCTGAGAATGCACCCCTAAGTGCCTCAAGATGTCCAAGGAACATCAAAGGAAAGGAGAATTATTCTTTGGATATACCGTAGGATACAAATCCTGATATCCCACTGCTGGAAACAAAAAGCCAGGGCAGCTCCCGCGGTGCCCATAAAAATTATGGACTCAGAAGATTAACCGGCTCCAATGCTACAACGCTCTAGCCAACCGTAACCTGGCATTTTACATTGAAGAAAGGAAAAAAAAAAGATGCCTTTATTAATACTGCTTGCCAAATTTCCCATGAGACCTGAGGAAGGACTCCCTTTGGCCTCCCTCTGCTTGGAGCCCTGCGCTAGAAACTGTTGCACCCTCATTAAAGTGGGGCCAACCGGAGGTGTCTGGAGAAGGTTCCCCGCGGAAAATGAAGGGCCTGCTTTCTGCCAAAACATTTACCTCTTTGTAACTCGCATGCCGCACGCCAGGTTGAGTGCACAGGCTGGACCTCATACCTTCTCAGAGCGCATCCCACGAGGTCATCTGGTCCCCACACGGTGCCTGTGAGGCAGGGGAAAGACAGGTGTGACAGGGACGGTTTTATAGCCGTGGCGGCCCAGTCTCAGGATTGCCGCTGTTGAGATGTAGATAGAAACAGCTAGATGAACAGTATTCCTGGCACGAGCTGGAAAGAGGACAAGCAGCTCTGGCCTCAGCTGTCAGGTGGCTCTCAGGGTCCCAGTTAGAGAAGGAGACTAACGAGTGTGAGACAAGATGAACGCTCTGCCGTTCCTGCCGCCGCTGACAAAGCTGGTTAATCCTGGGACTCCTGTTCCTGCCTCTGTGCTGAGATCCCAGCAGCTGGGAAAACACAACCGGCCTCATCTAGGCAGCAAATCTTTCTGAGTAGCCACTGTGCACCACGTTTCCCAGAACATGCATTGTGGGCAAAAGGATGTTCCCGAGTCAAAGGGAGGGATAATTTTCTTCAGAAGAATATACACTATAAGAAAAGAAAGTGAGTGAGACAAGTAATATAGAATCTCCTTTAATGCCAACCACTTTTCTTCCAAATGCTCAAATTCTCAAGTGCTGCCTTGAGGCCCCAAGCCTTCCCACTTGCTACGCACATGTACACACACACACACACACACACACACACACACACACACACACACACCCCTGAATGCCCGCCCCTTTCAAGGGCACACAACACAACGGTGGCCGCACCTCGTACCACGAATGCGGGCACTGCTGGAAGGAGGACAGAAAAGTCACTAGTGCCCTTGAACCCAGCAGCCTCCTGCCGCCACTGCGTCTCCATTGCCTCCTTGGAATCCCACTCCTTCCCAGCTCTCTCTCTCCCTCCGGGCCTGCGGCATTCCGATCGCTTTCCGCTCCAGGTTACACGTGGAGCTATACTTCTGTTCCATCGCCCTCATTGCCTGCACCACTTCCAGCTGCATTCTTTCATTGGCTCGCCCTGAGCTCAAGGGCAGAGACTGTTTCGTCCCTCTTTATATCTCTAGTGAGAGAAAGACACAAGAAAATGCTCCAGAAAAGCCTGCTAAATAAATGGATGCAGGGGTGGATGAGGGGGTGGGGGGGTGGATGGATCAATCGATCAACCCATGGGTGGATGAATGAATGCATGAATTAATTCCCGTGGCAGCACCGAAGCCCTGGTGGTCAGAAAGTTAATGTCCCTGGGGCTCGTTCGTTGCCATACATGCTGTCCGAATCAAAAGGCCTTCCCTGGAATGCCACAACTACCTCATTACATTGTCGTGACAGCAGCTCAAGGAGGGGAGCAGCTGGTGCGGCCTCTGGCACCCCGGCCCGGCGCAGGTCTCACTCTGCTCTCGGAAGCAAATGCGGTCTTTCTGTTTGGGGGCTGCAGTCTCCTTAAGGGTCATCTTCGGAGATTTGGGACCTTTTCCACCTCCTTTGCATCAGGATCCAGAACTCAGTTTCTTAAGGAGGTCAGTGTTCACCTCAACTGTGGACACCAAACAGGGGCCTTGAACTGGGCCTGCCCCTAACCAAGCCCACCCTCGCCCCCAGCGCTTCCAAGAGGAAGAGAATTTGATTTTGGAGGTAGTGAATTTTTCCCACGTGTGGGATGGAAGTTTTCCCATAAAAGCAGCCTGTGAAACAGAGCTGCCCTCAAGAGCTGGCGCACGACCCCAGTGATGGATATGAAGCTAGAAGACACACCTCACAATGCTCTTCTAGGGGACAGCAAACCTGTCCCCCCAGCCACCTCAACCTGCACCTCCCTGAACTTCCCCAAATCCCTGGAGCAATGCATAGCAGTGCCAAAGACACGGTTCTCCATCGGGGCCTCTCCAAACCCAAGAGTTACAAAACTAAAGAATGGCAGTGTCATGAGGATATCACAATATTTGTCACTATCTCCCAACCCACACCCCCATTGTACAGATGGGGAAACTGAGACCCGGAGAGCATGAAATCTCCTGCCACCAAGCCCAGGCTCTCTGCTGACAGCTGAGGCTAGACGTGGTTCACAGCATGGGGGTCACCAATGGTCAGGGGCTGCGGCTAGGAGGCCTAGAAATTTCAGAAGGCCACCATTCCCCAGCATGGGCTTCCTGCTGAGGCCACTGAGTGGAGGAAATAATAATGGAGATTGAAAGGCATTCTGTATTTGACCTTCTGCAACCCACCGTTTTTCAGTAGAACCCGATAGGAATCAGTCACATCTGCTCTCAATAGCAAATGTAAAAAATGACCTGCAGCTTTAAGGTCTGAAAAACATAAACTTGTGTTAAAAGACTGACAAAAAAAATTCCTGCACTCCCTAGCATGATGTCATTCAAGTGCACACACATTGCAATAACAATCGTCCGTCAGGGCCCAGGCCCTGGACCTGAGCTCTCTCCTCCTGGGAATCACAAGCTGCTCTGGTCCCCCTGCATGTCAGCCGTGTGGCTGGTCACATAGTGGGCCTGTGTAATCAGGGCCCAGCCGCGAGGCCCCACTAGGCCCTGAGCTACAGCGGGTATCAGCTTAACTCGCTCCCCACTTCAAATGTTCTTGTGAGCTGTGGGAAGGCTGATGGGAGGCGCATTCTAGAAAGCCCAGAACAAACTCAGCTCTGCCAGAGATCTGGGGAGCAGCCTGAGCTGGCCAGAGGTCAGTGGGTCTCTAGAAGTCAGGAAGCTCCTTGTCGGCCACGTGGGCGAGGCCCTCCAGGCCACTGCTCCGTGTGCAGTGCCACCGCTCCGTGGAAGTACAGTGATGCCGCCGCATCCCCACACTCTCCGGTCAACCCCACTTACGTCATCTGGAGTGTGGGAAGCTCCTGACTGAGGGAAACTCGGGAAGACAAACTTAGGGGACACGAGATAGCCCACTAGATCAGCGCCGGTGACCTTCACCCCACACTTGTCCAAGACACTGTCCTGGGCCAGGCACTGTGCCCGGGGCCCTGGAAATTGGCAAGGGTCTCGGCCTTCAGGAACTCACAGCCCAGACAGAGAGGCAAGATTCGCCCAGATCACACATGTCCAGGGCTTAAGCGGGACATCCAAGGACCAGAGAAGGGAGAATGCAGAGCGACCAAAGAAAGGAAATCCACAAACTCCAGACACCAGCAAACACCGTGATGAGATCAGTTTGCTAAGCTAGACGACACTTCACTGCTTGCCTCGACGTTAAATCATAACCCACAGGGGCCAATGGCTGCATGTTCTCATTTGTTGCCCTCAAGATGGAGACAAAGGCAGCCAGCCTTCATTTAGCACCTACCGTGGGTCACCAGGCTGGGCACCTGCATACCCCTCTCCTCCTTCAGTGCTTCCGACAGCCCAGGCAGCAAGGTGGGACGTGGATGCCTTGGAAGGCTCATGAGGCAGATTTTGGGGGTACATTTGTTTCTGTTCCACCTGGAAGAGCTCACTTGTGCTTCCCAGAAGGAGCAGAGCTCAGCCAGGCCCTAAGAGGCAGGAGAGCAAATTCCACACCACCTACTGGTCCAGCCAGTGGAGTCTGTTTGGTGACACAGCTGACTGGGCTCAGAATGATGTGTTGGCCTGGGGGTTCCTCTACTGAAACAGAACTTCAGTGGCCTGGTGGTTCCCATGCTTGTGGAATATGGTTTGATCTGTCAGTTCATAAAAAATACAGGGATGCTAAGATGATTTAGAATGCAGTCTCTGTCCTCAAATTCTTCATAAATTGTTAGAAGGAGAGAAACCTGTAAACAGACAAGTGCCCTGGTGTATGAGCACTAGGGAGACATCTACACAGAGAAGCAGACACAAAGGGCAGAGTGATCAATTTGACCTGGAAGCAACAGGAACTTTTATAGTGGGGGTGGCCCTTGGACCGTCCATAAGCTCCTGTGAGGTGCTAAGTGCCCGGGATGATCAGCGCTGAATGAGGCACGGTCTCTGCCCCCTCAGGCCCCACTCTCACTGGAGAGACAACACTCACTCATCAGAGTAAAGTAAAAGATCGGCTGGGGAATCCAAATGGAAGATATTGCTGGAGGCCAAAGGAGGGAGAGGAGTAGGATGACATATAATAAGGCCACGATATGATTGCAGAATTGAATTACACTGGGTAGAGGGAGTCAGGGAAAACTTTCTAGAAGAGGTCACACAGGACATGTCTCCATGAGTGAGGTCTGAATGTTAAAAAGGGCTGAGAGAGAAAGCATTCCAGCAGACATGCCAACAGAGCCCAAGTTGGATGCTGACGCATGGACCAGCCCAGCGGATGAGTCAAACCGGCTTCCAGAGGGCAGGCCGTGGAGCCAAGCTCTGTTCTCAGGCCAGGCCTCGGTCACCTCGGCCAGCACCTCAGAGCTCACCCTCCTGTCCCGAGCCTCCCCAGTGGCGAGTAGCCTCTAGCGATGGACAGGAGCTGAGCTCTGTCCCGGCCCCCCAGAGAGCTGGGGGCCATGGAGACTTCCCCAAATTTGGATTAAAAAAACAGCCCTTCTCTCCCTTCTCCACAGGATACATAGCTTCTCTCTAAGTCAGCAGGAACCCATCACTAAGGCTATGAGAAAATAAACAAAGGGAATCTAATTTCAAGGGACACGCAGCCTCCAAGAAGAAGAACAGAGTGCTCAGACGGGTCCTTTTTCTCCAGGGCATGCTGAGTTGTGGGAATCTCACAGCTCCGGTGTCAGCAGATTCAGGAGCACTGCTGCCAATGATAAAGTGATAAGAGTCACACTCAGGCCTGCCCCCGGACACTCTGGCACTAGGGGCTCTGGGGCGTGGCCACAAAAACCCAAAAGAGAAGCCAGGGGACTCCAGCCTTGCACTGAGCCAAGAGTTCGATCCAGCAAAAGCTGCCCCCGTCTCTCCTCGACCTGGGCCCCCTCTATCGGGCTCATCAGCGTCGGCTGACACCCGAACACCAACTGCCCTGCTTATAAAACACCTGTGCTCTCCTTGGACAAACCGGCGTCCCTTTACTGATTGTTGGCAGGGTCTACTTTGTAGGAGGGAACCCCCAGCGTTCCATCAGGATCCAACAAAGTTGCGCCTCAAACAAGGTTGTGTGGCATGCGCGTCAGTAACAAAGCATGGATCTCGGGGCTGGGAGCTGAATGGGTTCTTAAAAAGAAAACATGAATACAGAAAGCATCAAAGCCACTAGAAAAGCAGAGGTTCTTTAACCTGAGAAGTTTGTTTAGCAGAGCTGTTGGCCAGACTTAGAGTGATGTGTTGGCCTGTTTCCTTATTGAAGCAGAATTTCAGCAACGTGCTGGTTCTGCAGCAGGTGGAGAATGACTTGAGCTGTCGGTTCATGAAATTCAGGGAGGCCGAGGTCACTAAAACACAGCTCCTGTCCTCAAACAACTCATGAGTTATTAGAAGGAGGGAAGAGAGAGGCTCTGACGGCTTAATGATTTCAATAATCTATAGAGGTAGATTAGCAAGGGCTGATGCCCCATTACTCTAACCCCACAGAGGACTCACAAATGGCAACAGCATCAAAAAGCATTGCAAGACCCCTGAAACGCAGAGGGAGGGAGGGCTCCCTGGCTCTAAGGGAGTGGGAGGCAGCAAATGGAGAGAGCTCAGGTCCGGAACCCGGCAAGGTGGGCTGTGCTCCTGGCTCGGCCAGTAACCTGGGGACATGGGACAAGTCTCTTCCCCTTTATGGGCCTGTCGCCCATATCTGTATAATGATAGGCTTCGCCTGGCTGATTTCAGAGGACCTGCTCAGTGCCGACCTATAGGTCTACAGCTTAGATAAGAAGAGTGTTGACAAATCTGCCAGCAGCTTGGAAGAACTGTCCCTTGCCCGGCCCTATTGAAGCGCTCAGGTTGTACCGTCAAGCTCTGTGAAAGCTTGAATCTGTTAGTAACTCCTAAGCCCAGAGATTTCTGGGACAGATATGTAAATAGATGAGAGAGAGAGGGAGGGAGGGAGAGAGGGAAAAGAGAGACTTAAAAATAGATATAGATTATAGATTCAGATATAGAAATAAAGATTTTGCTTTAGAGCTTGAGTTAGGTTTAGATATAGATTTTTATTAGATATAGCTATTTAGATTCAGTGTAGACATAGCTACAGATATAGATATGTGTGTATAGACATATATACGCACATATATATGTGTGTGTGTGTAGATGTGCGTGTGCATGTGTGCATCTGTATCCCACTGAGGACAGAGGTACAGTACTGCTGATGTTATCTGAGTTCATTTCCTACATTTATCACACCAAAATCCTCTCCATTCTTCAAAGCCCATCTCAAGAGCCTCCTCCAAAGAGCCTTCCTTGACCCTCAGGAAAGGCTCTCCCTCATGCAAATTCCTTCAAGTTGCCATTTGAGCCATCCATGACCACAGGATAATGACTATTTAATTATCACCACTGGAAGTGCACCCACAAGGTAGAAATTATCATACACCTGCAGAGGCTGCCAAGGACCGCTGCACTTCGGGCTGCCCTCGGTGAAGGAGCCGGTGACCAGCCCGCTTCCTCAGCAGAAGAGGTGCCCAGCAAATGCTCATGTGCGGAATTTCTCCATCGTGAAGTGAACTTTGACAGATGCCTCAGACCATACACCAAAATTAACTCAAGAGTTTTTTACAAACTTAAACGTAAGAGCTAAAACCATAAAGAGAAAAAGAAAACCTAAGAGGCTGGAGTTAGAACTGGGAGGTAGGCAAAATTTTCCTAGACGGAGTACAAAAAGCACTAAGCATAGAAAAAGCAATCATGGACTTCTGCTCATCGAGACATATAAAAAACGAAAAAATATTCACAGTATGTGTGTCCAACAAAGAACTGGAATTCAGATTACATTTTAAAATTCCTGTAAATCAATTTTTTAAATAAATTTTATTTATTTATTTTTGGCTGTGTTGGGTCTTCATTGCTGAAGTTGCCGAATGCGGGCTTTCTCTAGTTGCAGAGAGCGGTGGCTTCTCTTGTTGCGGAGCACGGACTCTAGGCACACGGGCTCAGTAGTTGCGACGCACGGGCTTAGTCGCTCCGCAGCATGTGGGATCTTCCCGGATCAGGGCTCGAACCCGTGTCCCCTGCATTGGCAAGTGGATTCTTAACCCCTGCGCCACCAGGGAAGCCCCATAAATCAATTTTTAAAAGACACTCTAAAAATAGGAAAAGACAGATGCTTAACGAAAAAGAAATCCACATGACTAATAAACATATAAAAGGTGTTCAACATCATCAGTGATCAGAGAAATGCAAATTAAATCTACAACGAGTTACAACTACACACCCAGTAGAATGGCTAAAATTAACAAGACTCTCAATACCAAATATTGGAAAGGACACAGAACAGCTGGGTCTCTCATACTTCTCTGGTGGAAGTGTAAAATGGTACAACCATTTTGGAAAACTGTTTGGCAATCTCTTTTTTTTTATATTTATTTATTTAAGCTGCACGGGGTCTCAGTTGCGGCACGCAGGATCTTCGTGGTCGCATGCAGGATTTTTAGTTGCAGCATGCAGACTTATTAGTTGTGGCATGCATGCGCGATCTAGTTCCCTGACCAGGGATCAAACCCAGGCTCCCTGCATTGGGAGCGCGAAGTCTTACCCACTGGGCCACCGGGGAAGTCCCGGCAATTTC
Source organism: Lagenorhynchus albirostris (assembly GCF_949774975.1). Lineage (NCBI taxonomy): Eukaryota > Metazoa > Chordata > Mammalia > Artiodactyla > Delphinidae > Lagenorhynchus > Lagenorhynchus albirostris. The sequence continues at coordinate 74,784,415 of NC_083107.1, read as the reverse complement.
TTGCAAAGTTAAACATACACCTACCTGATGATACAGCAATTTCTCACTCCTATGAAATTACTCAAAGGAAATAAAAACTTGGGTCCACAAAGAGATTATTTGTGAATACTCCTAGCAGAATTATTCATAAAAGCTCCAAACTCAAAACAACCCAAAGGTCCTTTAAAAGGAAAATAGATAAACAAATGTGAGGTAGACTCAGATGACGGAATAGTACACAATGATAAAAAGAAATAGATGCTGATACAATGTGAATAAACCTCAAAAATAGTATGCTCAGCTAAAGGAGCCAGGAAAAAAAAAGAGTTCATGTTGTTTGATCCAATTTTTCTACCAATTCCAAGAACAGGCAGGATGAACCTATGAAGATAGTACTCAGAACTGTGGTTTTTCCCATGGGGTGGGAGGACATAAAGGAAAGGGCCACAGGAAGCTTTCTCCCGTGATGAAAATGCTTTGCACCTTGATGGGGGTGTTTGTCACATGGGCACAGACATTTGCTAAAATTTGTTGAATTGTACACTTAAGTTCTGTATATTTTATATTATGTCATTTTACATCAGTTTAAAAAAAACAGATTCATTCACTTAATAATAATTTATCAAATGCCTCCTATGTAGCAGACGTCAGTCTATGGGCTAAGGATGTGGCCATAAGCAGGATGCACCTCCTCTCTCAAGAATGAAGGTGTGGAAAAAGCACCCTGTGAAATTTCCACATGCCTAGCTTCCCAGTGATTGACACCACTTCTAGGCCTTGTCAATCACATTTTGCACGCAAGCGCACACACACATGTGCGCACACACACATACACACACACACACACACACACAGAGGGAGGGGCTCCTCTCCTGCTGTTCTGGGTCTCCAATGTGTGGCAGTGCATACACGTTTGGTTGCAAGGAACCCACCAGAACGGTGGGTCCAAAGTCGCCTGGACAAGAAGCTTCCAGAATCAGTCTTCCCGAAGGAGCCAAACTCCAGAACAAAGCCCAGAGCCCTCAAGCAAGCAGTCCTCCTCCTCTGGCCTGAACTCCCAGGGAAGGCACTAGCTCTTCTCCTGGGGCCTCGTCTACAGAGCCACAGAGGGAGGCCTCGGGAGGAGAGGAGGGGGAGTCCTTGACCTGCTGGCTCCCAGCTTCCCCACCTACCCCCCCAGGGAGAGAGAAATCCAAACAAAAGCCCATTCTCACAGGCAACCCTTCCAAGAAAAACCAAGTCCTAGAGATGCCGGGTCTGGTGTGAATAAGGAAAAAATGCTGAATTCCAAAAGACAAGGTCCAAAAAACATTTCTCCCGCTGAGTGTGCTATGAAAAGAAAGAGGACAAGGAAGTGGACGGGAAGGAACCCCGAGATCCCCGCAGCCATCGAGGGGGTTGCCCCCCAGCCGTCACTAATGCTCCTGGACACAGTCTGATTTTCAGTGAGCCACAGGCACCCCGTTACTTTCAAAACGTTCAATCCTACATGAGAGAAACTCTTACTTCTGAGCCGGGCTTCCTCGCCTGTGAAATGGGAATAGCACCCCCAGCCCTGCCCGCTTAACAGGGGTGATATGGGGCTTCACAGAGACCATGAGTGTGAAAGGACTTTGCGGACTCTGAGATGCCCTACACCCCAGCCGTGATCAGCGCGCATGCCATCTCAAGGTCTTTGGATATTGGTATTTTATAAGAAGAAGAAGAGCCTGGGTGGCAATTTCGGCTCCAACACGTTCTAACTGTGTGGATTGGGAAACTGACTCTCTCTAAGCCAGCTTCCACATCTGTGGAATGGGAACGTTAAGGTCTCCCTCGAAGCTTGCAGCAAAGATTAGAAAGATGCCTGTGAAGCTTTTAAGAGAATATCTGGTACAAAGTTGGCCTTCAGTAACTGGGAGCTGTTACGATCCTTACTGTGGAAAGGGGTTCACCCACTCTTGCCTTCGGTAGCCTTTCGAGGGGGAAAGTGGCAGAATGCTTGGGTTGGCCAGATAAAATCCATACACATAGACGCAGATTTTTCTGGAAGAGTTCGCTAAGCATCCTGCAAACATTATGAGCAAGTGCTATACACTGAACCCCTCCTCCGGGCCAGACACTGTGCTCAGAGATGTAGCCTGCGTGAGGGCGTTCGTGAAAGGCGAAGGAGGCAGGGGACGTCCGCTCCAGTGTCCAGAGCAAGGGTGCTGAAACCCAGTGCTCGGGTTCGCACAGTCAGAGCGGCAGAACACACACATGCAGGACTGTCGGAGTCCAAAGCCTATGCCCCAGGGCCGTGGTGCACTGGCATTCTGACCACGTGTGACCCTACAATCCACTTAGAAACCCCAGCCAACCTCGGGGACACTGCAGTCTCAGAAGCTGGGCAAAGTCTGCAGCCTGGGGGACCCTTGATCAGCGACCTGCATCCCCCATGTTCTCCACCAACCTCTGGGAACCATGTTATCTTTCTCTCCCACTTTCCAGTCTGTAAGAGACATCAGTGAGGGCACAGCCAAGCAAAGGCAGCCAAGGTCCATCCGCGTACCACCAGATGGGCAGAAGGAGCCTAGGACAGTCCCTGATGTTTGGGCTCCTTGCTCAGTCTGGTGGAAGCGGTATAGGTGGGGTAGACAGGGGGTGTGGGGCAGCGGGGAGGACAGGTGGTGCATTACATCCCAGATAACCAGTCAGTCTTTGGAACTGCGGCCCAGAATGGCATCCAAGGGCACAGACCAGCGTAACTCTGTCTCCTGGGCAAGAGTCACAGCGGGAAAGGGGAGAAAAACAGAAGAGGAAACGGTGGGCTGTCAGTCAAAAGGCATGACCCCCTCCTTTCCTAGCAAAGTGATGCCATCAGGAGAGGAGACCCCCAGGAATCCAGAAACATCCCTGCTTTGCATCCATCTGCTTCCCAAGACATACGTTGCTGAGGAAGCCCAGTCCTTCCATGTAATGATTCAGCCAACGCTCGCTGAGCACCCAGTGTGTGCAGGATGCTGAGGCATGAGCAGGGGCCCAGCCACAGGCAGAAGACAGCTCTCACCTCCAGCAGGTCGCCATCCGGGAGGCGAGGAGAGCGCTAAGGATACAGGTGACTATACTGGGGGTGGGAGGGGCCCCAGCAGTTGCTGTGGGAGCACAAAGCTGGCCCCACGTCAGCCTCGGGGAAGAGGGCAGCTGCCCAGGGTGGGCGAGGCTTGCACAGAGGATGCATTCAAGGGAGCGTTTCCAGGCAGAGGAAACATCGTGGGTCTAAACAGTGTGCAGAAGAACAGCACCCATGTTCAGGAAGCTTCCAGGCGTCCAGTAGGTTGAAACACAGAAAGCAAAAGGCCAGCTGCACAGCATGAGCCTGGACACGTGGGCAGGACCACGTACGTTGTACTGTGAAGGCTAAATTTTCCTCACAGAGCAACGGGAGGGCATGGTGGCAGAGGCATGGTCAGGTTCACGCTTTCCAATGTGGTAGCCTCTAGCTTCACAGGACTGTTTAAATTAATTAAAATTAAATAAAATGTAATGTACAGCATGGTGACTATAGTTAATAATACTGTACTGCATGTTTGAAATTGCTAAGAAGGTAGATCTTAAAAGTCCTCATGGGGCTTCCCTGGTGGTACGGTGGTTGAGGGTCCGCCTGCCAATGCAGGGGACACGGGTTCGTGCCCCGGTCCGGGAAGATCCCACACGCCGCGGAGCGGCTGGGCCCGTAAGCCGTGGCCACTAAGCCTGCACAGAGCCTGTGCTCCACAACGGGAGAGGCCACAACAGTGAGAGGCCTGCGTACCTCAAAAAAAAAAAGTCCTCATGATAAGAAAAAACATTTTTGTAACTGTGCATGGTGATGGGTGTTAACTAGGTTTATTGTGGTAATCATTTCACAGTGATTCTGAATCAGTGTGGTGTACACCTGAAACTAAAATAGTGTTGTATGTCAATTATATTTCAACAAAAAATTTTAATTAAAAAAATTAAATTTAACGTAATGCAGTGTCTCAGAGGCCCTGGCCACATTTCAAGCATCCGACAGCCTCCTGTGGCTAGGGGCTACAGTACTGATCAGTGCAGACCTAGGACGTTTTCATCATCCCAGAAGGTTCTGTTCTAGAACAGTCCCTCTGCTTCCATGGTACAGAAAGTGAAGGGGAAGCAAGGAGGCCATGGAAGAGGAGCAAATGGTGCCACCCGGGCACTAAGGTAGAGACTGGAGAGAATCAGATTGGAGAGACATTTAAGGAGAGATGGGCTAGGGCTTGGTAACCAATGGATTTGGGGTCGGGGTGGGAGAAGGATCTGGTGGGGGGCGGTCAGGAGCAACGGCCTGGTCAGCTGGGGGCTGAAGGGGGCGGTACTCACTCACAGAAGGAGAGAAACAGAGGAGCAGGTGGGAGAAAAGCGGTGATGCGCTCAGTCTGGGACCCGCTCGGCGTCAGGTACCAGCAGGACTGCCCGCCTCGAGCTGGTGTCCAGAGACAGGGGCTTCCAGGGCTGCAGCTTGGGCTGTGAGCTGTGGGTTGGTGGGTGAAGGGGAGAGGCTGGGCCCTGGTGCTTGAGACTGTGCGCTTAGGGGCTGGCAGTACCGAGAGTTGTGAGCTGGGGGCCGGGGGCTGGGGGTCGAGGGCTGTCCTGTAGTGCTGGGTGCCGAAGGGGCCGAGGGTTGCGGGGCAAGGAGCGCAGCAGTGGCACTGCGTGCTCTGGGGCCGCGGGGCTGTAACCTGGGGGCTGGCATGAGCTGGGCGTCCAAGGCAGCGGGGCAGGGGGAAAAGGGGTGTAGGACTGTAGGATTGCGTGCTGGGACCGCGGACACGGGCAGTCCAGGGACCATGGACGGTCTTGGAAGAGCCCCCGTCTTTCCCCCAGGGTGGAAACTGTGTCTTTGGGGCACCTGGGCACCTCGGTAAGCCCACAGGAGGCGCTCTCGCTGGAGGCAGCCCGGGAGGGGCACAGGTGGCCGGGGAGGGGAGAGGGGGAGGGGGAACGGGGGGAGGGGGCGAGAGGGGCAGCGGCAGGCACCCTCGGGCGCGTCCCCACCTCGTCCCTAGGACCCGGGCGGGGGGCACAGGAATGTTGTTCTCCAAAACCACAGGGACACTTCCTGTCGGTCCACGTAACTGAGTATTACAGTATTTAAATCACAAATTGAAGATTATTTTTACAGGTGTCATTTTAAATATAACGCGAAATTTCTTGACATTACATCAGCCTCAACACACAAACAGCTGCACCGGGCCCGCCTGCATGTGTCAGGCACATGGCTCACACTGGCCACGCGGGGAGAGCGTGCATGTGTGTGAGTCACCCACCGGGGCGTGCGTGAAATGGGTGTGAGCGTGCACATGACAGCAAGAACGGGTGAGGGCGTGTGTGGCTGGGAGTGCGTCTGTGCGTGGGTGTGCACGTGTATATGGATGTGTACTTGGTGAGTTATGAGTGAGTGACAGTGAACACGTGGGTCCGTCCCTGTGAACGAAGATGTGGGATGCGTGTGAGAGAGCGAGCGCGCGCGCTGCCGGATGCTCAGGCCCCGCAGGTGATGCCCCCAAGCCTGGCCGATCTCTGTCTCCCTCTAGAGCCACCAAGAATGCCAGGAAGTGGACAAGCCCCGCCCCTGGGGCCGGGGGGCTGCACAGGCGCCCAAGGTGGTGCTGCAGTGCCCTCCAGTGGACACTGCCCCCACCCCATCCCCAAGCCGACCCACGAGCCGGCCGTGCCCTTCCTGTGCCCGAGACCCCAGGTCCCAATGCCTCGCCGCCCACCCGCCTTGAGTGGGGCGGGAAGAGCCTGCCCTGAGGCTCCCTTAGCCTCCAGGGGCAAAGGCTTGGGGAGCTGTAACCACACCTCCACGTCTCCATCTGGGGCTCTCAGCCTTTCTGCCTGCTCGGCCAGGCACACCCAACACACCCCTCTACTTCCCGCCCTGGCGACGCCCTCACCACAAGGACCCGCGCCAGGTTGCCCCTTCCAGCAAGTCCCCCCTGAAAGCCCCAGCAAGAGGAGCCCCTTCCCCAAGGCATCTCCTCAAGACGCTACAGGCTCCCCACACAGTGGGCACAGCACGGGCAGGACGGAGAGGAGATGACTGACAAAGCAGAATTTACCGAGGTGCCGAGGTGCCCCAAAGACACAGTTTCCACCCTGGGGGGAAGACGGGGGCTCTTCCAAGACCATTCATGGTCCCCGGACTGCCCGTGTCCGCGGTCCCAGTGCGCAATCCCACAGTCCTGCACCCCTTTTCCCCCTGCCCCGCTGCCTTGGACGCCCAGCACATGCCAGCACTACTCATTGGCTGCTTCCAGTTAGAAATGGCAGGGGTCTGCGGAGAGCGATGGAGGGAATGAGAAAACCCAGGACCGGTTTCCACCTGGCGAAGTTAGTGCTGCTCCGGACGCTTGTCTGCAGAGCAGGGCGCTGCACTTGAGCAGTGAACGAGCAACTGTTCTAGGAGGATTTCGTCAGAGTGGCAAAGAGGGAGATCTCAGGCAAATACTTAAACCTCACAAAAGAAAAACTCCCTGGGCTTCCGCACTGCACCATGTTACTCGTACCGTCAGGGCCTGCAGGTCGGCTGGGCGCTGGGGACGAGCAGCACGACGCACTGTCCAGCCAGCTGCGCAGACACCGGCCCAGCCACGGCCGGTCTCCCAGCCCAGAGGGAGCTGTCATCGTGATGCCCCGGAGGATGGAAAAGCAGGGCCACCGAACCCCAGGGAGCAGGAGAGAACCATGGGACGGTTACCTGTGCCCTGACTGCCCTCTCAGCATCGCTGGCTACATTCGTACAGGTGGTCCCCAACTGACGATGGCTCGACTTAACGATTTTCCCAGGCAGCCGTGCGATCATGAGGGTAGACAACCAATAAGCTTACAGCCCTTCTGTACCCAAACAACCCTTCTGTTTTTCACTTTCAGTACACTTTCAATAAATACCTTTGATGACATATTCAACACTTTATTATAAAATAGGCTTTACGTCATATGACTTTGTCCAACTGAAGGCTGACGTTAAGTGTTCAGAGCACATTGAAGGTAGTCAAGGCCAAGTGATGTTTGCTGGGTTAGGTGGATTAAACGCATCTTCGACTTATGACACTTTCAACTTATGATGCGTTTATCGGGACATGACCCATCGTAAACCGAGGAAGATCTGTACCAGTACTGAGCTGGGTACCCTCCGGACTCACTCCCAGCAGCTTACCGGGCCAGGTCTGAAGGCCTAGTCCACGCAGAGGCCCAGACCTCTCCTTGCCTGGCCCCCTTCTCTCCAGCTCAGCTGGCCTTGCTCCACTCCCACATCAACACCCCAGGCTCACTTTAGGGAAAAGAGCGAAGTCAGAAGCATCTGCGCAACATGGAACAGAAGAGGGGACAAGACAGAGGAGCCAGCTGTCCTGACAACGCGTAAAATCCACAACATGTGACTGAACGTGCGAACCAAAGGGCTCCAGGGAGGAGTTCTCTTGGCTGTGTCCAGGATGGCTGTGGACGCTCAGCCCTGAGCCAGGTACCAGCCTCTCTCCTGCAGGCCTGAGGGGTCCCTTTCCAGGCAGCGGGCCTGGGCTTCTCCACTTCCGGCCACTGCACAGGACCGGGCACTCCCGAAGTGTACCCTTCCCTTGCCCTCTCCTCCCCTCCCATGAGAGCCGCAGGATGTCAGAGCTGAGAGAGACAGGTCCGGGGTGGAGAGGGGAGACCCAGAGTGCCCCATTGCACAAAAGAACCCGAAAATGAGCATGAAAAAAGATTTGCCCAAAACACGCAGCAATCCGGTGGCTACCACCTGCTCCGACTTCCGCTCCCCCATTACTTTCCAGGTGGCCTCTTCCAAGTCTAGGCCATTTCTGACTACAGTCTTTTCTGCCTCTCTATGTTGCTATCTCTTGTCTCCATCCACGTATCTATTATGGGAAGTGCCCGAGAACCTTCCCATGCTGCAAATACATCAGATGACATCACAGTCTCAACCTTGGCCTCCTTGCAAAGCTCCGATTCCACACCTGCCATTTTTCAATGTGCATCTCACTGCTTTGAGGAGCTGCAGCTTTTAAATCTGTGTAAAAGTTGCTGATGGCCTTAACACCAGCAGAGATGGCTGTAAGACAGGAGGCTAGAGCCACAGAGGACGGCAGTGTGCACATACAGTCTAGGAAGACAGAAATCAATATCATCATCATCGTCGTCATTGTCATCTCTCATGGTTATCGATGTTCCTGTATGTCAAGCCCTGTGCTAAGCACCTTACACAGATTATCTCATTTAAATTTTACAGCAAATCAACGAGGAGGGTCTGACTATTTTCCCACTGAGCAGATGAGAGAGAAAGGCCGTGCCACAGCTTTGCCTGCTCCCCATTCCAACTTTTTCACGCCCACAAATGTCTGACCCACATTTTTTAAACTGTGAGAAGCAACTCATTAGTGGACTTATGAAATAAATATAGTGGGTCACAAGAAGCACTTTTAAATGAAAGAATAGAATAGAATGTTCCAAGTGCATCCTACATAGTAGGGGTAAGCATTGTCTCATGACACTTTTGCTTCAGTTATATGTGTGTAGACATCGATGTATATGCATGCTCACATAGGATGCAATGGGACATGATTTTAAGCATACTTCTTAATGTGAGTCACAGTCAAAAACCTCTAAAAGCCGTTGTGTTAGACTCTCCACCCGGCGTCTGAGTTTTCTATCCGGGTCTCCCCACTCTGCACGCTCTGGGTGTTACCTCACCACCCTGCATGGTACCCTGCTGCCCTGGTTTGCTGAGGAACAGCTGCTAAGTTCCACAGACGCTGCAAGCCTGTCCTGGGGGCAGACTAACGGGCGGGCTGCTGGGACAGAGTCCTAAGGATGTCTTCACCATCTGCCTCCTGCCTCAGTGAGGTGCTTCTGTCTGCCCTGCAGGATTGATGTTTCCCAAAAGAGACTTAATGGCCCCTTACTCTCTGAGCTGTCAGGTAAGTGCCTTTGTCAGAATTAGCACAGGTGCACCTGCAGGTGGGCATCCTCATTAAACTATTTTCTGCATCTTGATCCCATAAGGATGGTTCCAGGGGACCTTTCCGAATAAGCACTTCATTTGCAAAGCCCTCTCCAGATTGCAAAGGGTGATCCCAGTTCCATCAGCAGAGGCAGAGGGAGACCTGGTCCCCTCTGAGTTTTCCCTGCCAGCCAACTGCAGTTGGACCAGCTCACAGAAGTGGAGAAGTCAGGAGAGGGAGGTCTCTCTGCGCCTTCTCTTTTCGTTGCAGCTCCTAACCTGTTACCTGCTAGCATAGCAGGGGTTCTCCTAGCCATAGACAAGCCCCAAAGAATAGCAGGACCCTCTATTTTAGGCTACTCCTCCTTGTCGGTGGGAAGAAAGATTCAGTGATGGTGACACTCCAGATGGGGTATATGGTATTGGATGGAAGGTTCCTAAAATCACCCCATATCAGTGCCCACCTACTCCACTTATGGGAACCTCCATCCCTGTTCTCTGTGCAGCTCTGGGCCCAACTTTCCCTGAGCAGCCTCTCATGATGACCAGTCCAAGGAAGAAAAGACTCCAAATATCCCCTAAGCACTTGCCAGGAACCAGGCTGAGGAGTCAGGGGGACACACTTGGGTCTTGGACTAGCGATTCACTTGCTGTTCTCCTGGGGATACAGGACCCCAAGGGGGGACATCTGCCAATGACAAATTGGGAATGTTAAGAGACAATATGGAAGGTCAGAGTTAGAACCACCAAAATTCAGAGGCGAAGGCAACTTTCGGGCAGAGGAGCTGTAGAAGTGCAGACTTTCTAGAAATAGGGGCTGGACTAAGGTCTTAGAAAGAAGGACATGAAGAGGGTCTGCAAGCAGTGAATTGGAGTCTAACATGGAGATCATACCCCATTCCCTACAGCTGCCCCCCAAAATCAATAAATCAGTCACCCGCACTCTCTAACATACACAAAAATATTTACTAAGTACCCAGTCTACTGGTATTGTGCTGAGATTTGGAATTCAGCGATGAATCAGACGCCACCTCTGTACTCAAGGATCTAGTAAAGAAGACAAGCAATACAAATTCCATTTCAATGGAACACAATCAGAGGTAGGACGGGGGTATGTACAGGACATGATGGAAGCTCAGAGGAGGCATCTAACTCAACCTGGGGGCCAAGGAAGAGTTCCCCAAAAGCTGCTAACTGAATTGAGTCTTAAAGGGAGAGGGGAAGTCAGCTAGGGAACAGGGAGAAATGGACATTCCAGGTCAAGAGAACAGCATGTGCAAAGGCAAGGTGTCCAGGAACCATGAGAAGTGCAGAAGGACCTAGAGACAGGTCAGGGCTGCTGGAGGGAAGCCAACGCTGAGGGCTGCCCTGCTGAACAGTAGAGATACGTTGGAAGGAGGGAGATGGGGGAGCAAGGGAGTCTTCCCCAGTGCCGGATCTATTCCTAAGGAAGAGAAGCCCGCACCGGAGCCAAGGGAAGGTGGGCATCCCTTAATGGGGGAGGGGAGCCAGGTGGAGTGGCATTGGGCCCCCAAAGGCTGGGTTTGCTGCTGCTGCTGACACCCCAGCTCCCCTGGAGGGTGCAGTCCCCACTGAAGGGCTCAGGCCCAAGCACGCAAGAATCCTTCCAGAAAGCTTATTCTTAGCAAAGGTTTTCCTATGACCTTTCTTGGAGAGGAAAAGACAAACACTCTTCACCAAACTGTTCCCTGTCCAGCTTTCCAAAGAACTACTCCCCCGCTGGCCTTACGAGGGGGTGAAGCCCCCAGGGATCAGGGTTAGGAGAAGTAACTGCAGGAAGATTTCCAGGGAACATAGAGGAGGGATCTGATTAAAGTCTATCAACTACGAGGTTGTCCTCAGGGCCAGTGCACTTGGCAGGAACATTTCAGTTCATTTAGGTTGTTCCACTGGCAGACCCTTTTTTTAAAACAGGGAAAAAAATATCCAGAGATGGTGAAATGTAATTCATTAAGACCACCGTAGAGCATGTATTGAATTTAGAGGGAAAGTGAAGAAACCCCACCAATTTCACACACGGAAAAGCAAAAGCAGGTTTATCTGTATCTCTGATACCTAAGTATTTATAAAATCTAATATTTGGGGGGATAACCTTATTTTTTGACGGAAGGTATAAAATATGGGCAAAATACGAATAATTAGGAGAAATGAAAGAACAGCAGATATAAAACCAAGACTAACTCACCAGGGAAAGTGGACGCCTCAAGGGCATGTGGTTGCCAGGTCCCGGCTCAGCTCCATCATCAGCTCCAGCAGATGCCGTGACAAGCAGCTCCGATGGGATCCGAAAGAATCAGCCCCTTGTCTGAGCTCCAGAAGTCCCACTCGCTGTGACACCCTAGCCTGTGTGGCTCCTTCTCTGGTCACACATCTGTGCCCTGCTTCCCAGAGGGACAGTAAGTACTTTGAGAGCAGGGGTCATGTGGAAAAATGAGTCAATGTGGGTTTCCAGCCATCTAGTCCCGACCTGGAAGCTCAGATAGACGCATCACACAGACACACTGGACAAGCCCTGCTTCTTCTGCCAGGCCTTCTGCCTGGCCCCCAGGTCTTCCTCCCGGTGCCAACATCCTGGTGCCTGTGGAGACGGTTGTATTTTCGGGTGGGATGGCATGTGTTTGCAGAGAGGAGGAACTGCAATTCCTGCACCAGGAGGGAACTGGGCCAGCAGCGGACCCCTAAGCCTCTTCATTCCAACCTCCTGCAGTGGACCTTTTGATCGGAGACCTCAGTTTTTCTCAGGATATTCCTGAAAGCTTAAACAACTCCTGCAAATTAGACCTACTACTTCTGATTTTTCATTATTTTTCCCTCCCTTATTTTATTCCACAGCCCTTTCTTAAATTCAGTGTGGGAACAGAGTCACGGACACCTGCCTCCTTCATAAGTTTACCCCAGTAAGGAAACAGACAAGGAATTGAACCCAGGTATGGACTGGGTCTCCTTCCTTGTAAATCGAAGTAAAGTGGGCACACACCCAACTGATCCACCCGTTCTGTAAAGTTCAGTGGCTTCTCTGAAGTTCCTGTGTATTCCGAGGAAAACGAACACCCTCGCGTTAGTTCATCCACCTGTGACGTCCTCCCTCCTCTGAATTCTTGTTCTTTCCTCTGTGTGTTATGGCTGTTTGTTTATTTCCACCGTGGAAGAGACCCAGACACGAACCCACCTCCACCTCTGGATTTAAACCACACACCCACACAAGTGCTTAGCGCGTTGGGTACATTTTACAGGAGGTCTGGGGAGGCGAGGGAGGCTTATATCTCAGAAATGCCTATAACTTTGATGGAACATGAGTTACGCTGGTCTTGAAAATTCCTGGCCAGACCATCACGCTGATCATCCACCCTCTCCCGCCTGATTCCCCCAAACTGACACCTGTATTGACACCTGTATCCTCACGTGGTTCTTATGCACAACAGTTTAGCGATCTCTTCCGTATCCTTGCCTCCTGCTCATCCAGGTCCCCAGAGTTCCACCTTCTAAACCGAGTGGCTTGTCAAGATATTTTCCTAAACAAATTCAATTCCTTCCTCGAGAGAAATTCTGTACCATTTATGAAGAAAAAATGCCTTCCCCTGCACAGATATGCATTCACTACGGAGTGTGATCAGACGACGGTGTGGGAACATACTGAATGCTACGAGGGCACAGAGGAGGACAGGCCTAGACTGAGGACACGGAAAAGATATCCCAAGGGAAGCGACATCTAAGCCGAGACCAGGAAAAAGGGTAGAATTAGCCAAGAGAAGAGGGCAAGGGGCAGAAGCAGAGGCAAAGCACACACCATGTCCTAGAAGCAAGAGAGAGCTTGGCACGTTCCGGGCGTCACAAGAGGTTCCCAGTGGCTGTTATGGACAGGGCAGGCTGGATGGGGCAGGAAAGCCAGTCGGGAGGCTGGGCCAGGCCCACCTTATCTGTCAGGCAAAGAGGTCTGGACTTGATCCAGGAGACAGTGGGGAACCATCGAAGGCTTCAAGCAGGATACTGACAAGGCCAGATTTGCACTTTAGAAAGATGAGCTATGGCTGAAGGATAAGTCAATGATTAAGAGGCAAGACTGGAAGGAGAGGCCAGTGGGAGTTTATGACTGTGGTCCATGTGGGAAAGATGATGGTGGCCTGGATAAGGGAGATTCTGGTGGGAAAGAAGAGGTGGACACGACTTCAAGAGATATGAAAGAGAAAAGGAGTTGCCATCTCCTGATGCGGAGCGGAAAGGTGGGTGTATTGGGCAACTCCAAGTTCTCCGAATTGGGAAGCCAGGGGGCAGGTGGTGGCATTTGCCAAGGTGGGGAACACAGAGGAAGAGCAGGTGAATTTGGGAGAGATGCACCTGTCTCTCTCCCCTGAAGGTTATGCAAGGCGCATGTGTTCCCATCTTGGCACCGCACCCAGCCCTCGGAAGACACTGGACAGAAGGGGACCAGCGAGGTCTAAACATATTTTTCTCAAATGCTATGAGAAAACAATGGAGGAATCTGGCGGCCATGGAGTGGGCCCACCGAGTCCCAACACTTCCCTGGTGACCCTCTCTGGCCCCGATCCTGCAGCCTCCCGCAGAGGGGAGTTCCGGGGCCAGCCACGGCTGCCCCGAACCGGGTCTCGTGAGTTCAAAATCACACACCGCTGCTCTCCCCTGGCCTGAGAGGAGACGCCTTGTTTGTTCCCTTCCACACACACAGCCATTCATCAAGTCCAGGAAAGCCAAGCACAAAGGTAACATCACTTAGCCAGGCGGCAATTAGCAGATTAGCGGCTTGTTGCTCTTGTCCTGTGTCCCACACTATGACCTCACAAAGACCCAGAGCGTCTCAACACTGGGCTGCTCCAGGAAAGGGCCCATCGACTTCTCTGGCAAAAAAATCCCCCAGCCTGTCACCGTGAGTTTCCCCGTTGTAGAGCTAAACTACAATTGATGTTCTGTCTCTATCAATTTCTCAGGAATGCTGGGACGTGAGCCCAGTATTAATGAAGACAGCAGAGAGGAAGGCATGAGACTGGCTCCGCTCCAGAGCTGACGGAGAGCGTGGATCCTGAGTAATTCCTGGAGACCCGGAGAGGCCCGAACGAGGCAAAACAAGCGGGCCCTGGGGTCACACACAAGGCTCGGTGGGGCAGACAGATGCCAAAAAGGCTCAGGGGAGAATTTCTGCTGGGAAAAATAGCCTCAACCTCGTCCCTTTTATCACCACGTATCATTTGCATCATCTGAGAAAGGCAATTTTACTCCAGATTAAAAGGACATCCTCCTAGGTAAACACATATGGTAGTACATGATCACACACACACACACACACACACACTCACGTTCACACACTCTCACACACAGTTTATACAACACGTTAGAGGACCAGGGCAAAGCCAGAACTACCTTTCTCAAGAAAGGGGCTGATGCTATAACCCTGTATGTTTGACCAAATCCCTCAGCACCGCTCAGAATTGCCTCTCCAATCAGAAGCCCTCCCGGGTCACGAGCGGGGAAGCCTTGATTGGCATGGGAGACCACAGTGGTATCAAATTAAAAGCCAATATAAGTCTTGTCTTCATCTCAGTTTGAAAAATGAATAGAAACTTGTCGTTGGCTCCTGTTTCTCAGACAGTGTCATTTGGGGGCTTCTGGTTTCGGAACCTTTTTTTAATCACATATAATTCCTTAATCCTTCCAAACTGACCAGCTCCTTTTAAGGTTTAACTGGCTCCAGTGAAGCTGGAACAATTCAGCTAAACCATAAACCCTGTCAAACCATCTAGGATGTGGCTCTCTGAGGATGTGGAAAATACAACAAGCTCCATGGGTGCCCAAAGTAACCCAACGGTGATGGTGGGACAGCTAGAGCATTGCAGAGAAACATACCCGCCTCACAAATTCTCAGGAGAATCAAAATAAATAAATGGAAAGCACTGCCTGTGTTTAATAAAGGAGCTCAGTAAAGGAGAGCTGATGTTATTATTATAGGGATAGGATCATTTTAAGACTGCCCTGAAGTGGTTGGGGGAACGGAACGTATTCATGTGCCCCAAAGTCCTCAACCCCTCCTGGAACGTATAAGCTGTGATAGAACAAAGTGCAACCACTTTTCCTACTGCAGCCCCTCCTGAACCACTCACCAGCAATGTGCAATAGACACTACATGTTCATAATAATGCAACACTTCTTATGTGTGCTCTTAAGGAATGTTCATGGGAATTTAACTCATAACAGTTATAATAGCTGTCACACTGGTGTTGTTAGAAAGGGAAGATAGAAGGAAGAAGGACCAGAGCTACAAATAAAAGAGGGGAAAGGAGAAGAATGCAGAAGAGAACGTAAGTCCTTACATGTAGTAAGTGCTCATCAAATATTTGAGAAGGCAAGTTAGATGAACAAACACCATGTCAGGAAAATGCACTAGACTTAGATAGAAATGGATTTTTATTCCTAGCTTGGCCTTTTCTACTAAACTTGCAACCTTGGAGAATACTTATGTCTTAGTCAATTTGGGCAGCCATAACAAAATACCATAAACTATGTGACTTATAAACAACAGAAATGAATTTTCTCATAGCTCTGCAAGCTGGAAGTCTGAGATCAGGGGCCCTCATGGTCAGGTTATGGTGAGAGCTTTCTTCCTGGTTTGCACAGGGCCACCTTCTCACTGGGTGCTCTCATGGCCTTTCCTGAATGCATGCACACAGAGAGAGAAAACTCAAGCTCTCTCGTGTCTCTTCCCATAGGGGCACTAATCCCATCAGACAAGGGCCCTGCCCTCATGACCTAATCACCTCCCAAAGGCCCTATCTCCCTATACCATCAAGTTGGGATTGGAGCTTCAGTGAATTTGGGGAGGGGGACAATTCAGTCCAATACAACTTCTTTAAGCTTCCATTACCTCATTTACAAAACGAAGCTAAAAATAATTCTTACATTTGTTTAATGTATTTCCTTCCACTCCATAATCTCTCTTGTCTGGAAGCTATACATTCCGGGATGTTGCTGACAACAAATTCTGAAACTTCCTGATGGGTAACATACCTGGATGGTATGTGCCTTCTCTGAGCATGTGTGTTCAGAAGATGCAGGTCCGCAATGGGGCTGCCAAAAGCCAGGGTGAAGCCAGCCGAGGAGGCACTGCTGCAACAAGGCTCTTCAGGCACAAGCCCCTGTGAACACACCCTAAAGTCTTATGAGTGTCCAAGAATCTCTTAAGATGATTTCAAAGAGCAGAAGTGGAGATGCTGAAATGAATGACAGGTAGCACTTAGTTATGGGAGATCACAGACTTATATTCCAGTTCCTGAGAGGAGATTTTAAAAAGCAATCTTATGTTAAAGAGATATGTGATGCCTGAAGGGACCCAGGACTATTTTCTGAGGAGCGGGGACTTGAGACGGAGAGTGGGACCACACAACGAATTTCTGCCCTGAGCTCTCGAGGGGACCACTTCACATGATGTTCCCATAAGTTAGAGCTCTGTTCATCTGTGAACACTGAACCTGGGGGAGTCTGGGGTGTCTTCGTTGCCCAAAATGCTGCTCAGGGGGAAAGTTCAGGACAGTATGTGCCCTTTCCAAAAGGCCTTTCCTAGGGGAGCTCTGTGGAAAGACCACTCCCACCAGGACCCAGACCTCTGATGCCTCGCTCCTCCCTCTTTCTGTTCAAAGCACGCTCACCATCATGGGGCGGATCAGGTGAATGAGGTGGCACAGGGCACCCCCTGGGCAACACTGTCAGGGAGCCTGTGGCTCTGACTACACTTTTTTTTAAATACATTTATTTATTTTTATTTATTTATTATTTTTGGCTCTGTTGGGTCTTCGTTGCTGTGCGCGGGCTTTCTCTAGTTGCGGCGAACCGGAGCTACTCTTCATTGCGGTGCGCGGGCTTCTCATTGTGGTGGTTTCTCTTGTTGCGGCATGGGCTCTAGGTGCGTGAGCTTCAGCAGATGTGGCACATGGGCTCAGTAGTTGTGGCGCACGGGCTTAGTTGCTCCACGGCATGTGGGATCCTCCCAGACCAGGGCTCAAACCTGTGTCCCCTGCATTGGCAGGCGGATTCTTAACCACTGCGCCACCAGGGAAGCCGTGGCTACACTTTTCAGTGCTCACTCTGGGCAGTGAGCTCTCCCCACCACCGTGATGAATTCCAAAAAACCTTTGCCAGCATCAGCTACACTGGATTCAGGGTCTTTTGCTGCCTAAGGCCCTGGGTGCACTTTTCCTCTAACCCCTTCCTGAAAGAACACTGGTTGCTAGTGTGTGTAAATGCTGAAGGATGAATCCTAGTGTCTTTAATGCTTGAACTGGGGCTGGAACTGGGCGTTTCCCACATCAGCTATATTGGTGCTATTTCTTCAGACTCCACACTGTGCCTCAGTGTGTTCCCTACTCTCATCTTGTTGGGTTTTTTTAAACATGTCTCTTTGTCCCCACAAAACCATGGGCAATTGCACGGCAGAGATCGGGTCTCTTACCTCTGTATTCCGTTAGGTACTATTTTCACCTTGAAAGAGTCACAATTTTGTTAAGAAAACAAAATATGCATTAACAGGATGGGGTGTGGGACCTCACTTGCTGTCTCAGGATTGTGGCTAAGGCCCAAAGTGATGCACGAAAGGTACTGAGCAGCCCATATTCTAAATTCAGAGACGCACCATCTCCCCTCACTGTTTGCTTCAAGGTACCAGAACCAGTTTTACCACCACAAACCACCAGCCTCAGTCAACACAAAGAGAATTGGAGAGACAAATGGGGTGGCCTACATATTTAAAGTGCAGTGCTCAGGGAGAAATGCCATGCCCTCCTGCCAAAGCAAGGGAAGAGAAAGTCTCCAAGAATCACTTGTAAAGGTTGGAAGTTGTTAAGGGTTGAATTGTGCCCCCAAACCCCCAAAACTTCATATGTTGAAGTACTAACGCCCAGTACCTCAAAATGTGACCTTCTTAGGAAATAGGGTCATTGCAGATAAAATTAGTTACAATGAGGTCATACTGGAGTAGGATGGTTCCTAGTTGAATATGACTGGTATCCTCATATAAGGAACACAACGTGAAGAGAAACAGACACACACAGGGAGAATGCCACGTGGAGGCTGGAGTTATACTGCCACAAGCCAGGGAATTACCAGAAGGTAGGAGAGACGCCCGGAACGTCTCCTTCCCTGACACCTTCAGAAGGAGCGTACCGCCAGCACCCTGATTTTGGATTTCTGGCCTCCAGAGCTGTAAGATGAGATACTTCTGATGTTCTAAGACAGCTGGTTTGTGGTGTTTTGTTAGGGCCACCCTGGGAATCTAGTGCAGAGGTGTCTGCAAGAACAGGAGACTTGCATCTCATTCATGTGTTTAATTCACTTTGGCATTAGACTTATTGACCTACCCCTTCGCTACCTAAGCAGAAGAAAGAAAACTGGAGAGAGCTGTATGACAGGAAGATGGCAGGAGGAAAGGAGAGCGGCAGAAGTGTCTGCCTGATTTCCCTGGTTCCAAGGGGTACAGAAGATGCCTGCTGCCCTGGGGTTGGCTGTAGGGGGTAGATGAGTTTGAGAAACACCCAATGTAGGAAGAAGAAAAATACACAATCGATGGCATGTAGCCTAAATACTGCCACCTGGGGATGGACCAGAAGTGCGGGGCCAAATCTCAAAGGGACATCCAGGGCCTCATAGGGTCTCACAGGAATGAGCCTTTGTCAGCAGGGCTCATTGGAGCCACTCACAGTTCATGAGCTAGAAGAGCAGTTACAGCCGACCTAGAAGACCACACCTCCCCCAGGTAGGGGTCCTCCCAGGGTCTCTTCATCCCCTCCCAAGACATCCAAGGGACTAAATGTTAGCTATGTGTGCGTGCGCGAGCACACACATGCACGCACACACGCGCTCACACACGTACACATTCTCTTTCACTGGAGCCAGATGGTGGGACTAAACACTGCTAGGTAGAAAGGGAAGAGCTGTGAGTCAAGTTTGAGACTGAAGGGTTTCCTTTTTCTTATTAATTATTAGGAATAAATCTTAGCTCACAAAATGAGATTCTTCTGATAACCAAGTGTAACTGAAAAGTTATGGCATCTGGACTAGATCTTGTTAAAGGAGCCACAACCTTTTGCGAAAAGGAGATTCCAGATGGTTCCATTGAAAGTCATGACTAGAAAACATAAAATAAAAACCGTTATTGAAGGAAAGCTGAATGAGTGGAGACTTTTCAGTAAACCAGGTACTTGTATATAAGGTGATGAAAAACAACATCAAGTGGTCTTGTGAGAAGGTGATGGAGCAGGGGTCAGAGCAGGCTTCTCTGGGCGGGAGAGCCGGGAGAAACATGGCCAGGCACAGCTGGAGCTGAGCCTTATCCAACAGAAGGACGGGACTTGGATAAGTGGAGAAGGAAGGGGGAGGATGGATTGACATCTTTCTTAATGAAGTAACTAGCAAAGGCCTGGCGCTGGATGGGTGCTTGGAAAGGACTGGTGACTCCACGTTCTAGGGATGGGGATGGTGTGTGCAAAGACCCAGAGTGGGCAGGTATCAGGTGCTGGGGCGAGGGGGTCAGATATTTTGAATAAGGGAACCACGAGGAAGAGTGGGGAGAAGGGAGAAGGGGCCTCCCAACGGAGGTTGTCAGGGCCAAGCTAAGTGGGATGGATCTAAGTCTGAGGCTCTGTCCTCAGAAAACCAATTGCCTGCCTGGGCTTCCAGCATCTGAGGGCTGCCCTGTCCTCGCTCTGTTTGCTCCCCTTGCCCAGGTCTGACCACTGGTACTTTGGAGTGTCCCTGGACTGTGATGTGCTGGGTGTAGAGATACCCAGAAGGGACAGCTGGCCAGGTCTCAGGGAGCAGCCAGAAGCCCCAGCTTGGCTTTGCCAAGCACGTCAACTGCCGGAGCCCTCAGGAGGAGACACAGAGCCGGCAGGGTGCCCACGGCCCCCACTCAGCTTGGAGGGGCAGAGTAGGCTGTTGAAGCTGATGAGACAGTGTGTTTTCTCTGGCTTCTGGCCACCAGAGAAAAACGCAACAAAGGAAAGAGAAGAAGATATGGATTATTGGCGTGGAAGGCCTAATGACAAACACATTTGCATGTATTTCCACGAAGAGACCCTGCCCTCTCTGTGGCCTATGTGGGTTTTCTCCTGTGCTCCAAAGGTCAAAGCCAGGTGCTGGTTCCAGAGAGAATGTCTCTCCTCCCAGGGCCCTTGGTTTAACATAGTTCCAGGTCTAACATAGTCCCAGGTCCCAGAATTAGGACTGCTGCCCCGCATGCCTGACCAACCATCTCCTACATGTGGGTTCTCTGTCCACACGGAGATAGGCTGGGCTTCCCCAGAGAGCGTGGATCATACTTAATTCTGGGGTGAAAGGCACAAAAGACATATCCTTTGTTAGCACCCATGAGCCGTGTACCATGTTAAACACTTCATGCATACTGTTTCATTTGATGCTCACAAACCCCTACAAAGTAATGGATCTTATCCCCATTTTAAAGATGAGAAAACTGAGGCTCAGAGAACGTACTCTTTCTCCTCCCCCACGCTGCCTTCCAGTGTGAGAGGAGAGCGATGGAGATTATTAAAGGTAATGAAAATTAGGATCCGTATGTCAGAGCTGAAATAAATAACCTTTCCCAATCTCCTTACCACACAGTTCATGAACCTGAGGTCAAAGGGGGAAAACTGACTTACCCAAGGTTGCACAAAGCTTGGAAGAGAATGCTGTGTGTGCACTCCAGCCCCCAGCCCCATCACAGTTTGGAGACATTGTAAACAAAGGCAAGATTAAGGATAAAAGAAGGGGCTGTTCATCATCAGGGGTCTGTGCATGACTGTGTGGGGAAAATCGCCCAGCTCGCTAATCCCGCATGCCCCAAACCCCTGGGCACGGGAATTTCCAGAACATCATGAAGCTGTTGCTACTTGCGGTGACGAGTAAACATCCTCACATGGTGTCCACACATCTGTCACATTCAGACGCTGGTTTCGTCAGCATCCTGGCAACTGAAGGCCTGACCTTTGCCCTCCTCACTCTACAATCCAACGCCAAGCACGCAGAGAGAACACACTGGCCACAGTCAAGAAATGGAAGGACCTTGCGAAAGTTGGAATGTAAATTATAAATTAGAAACAGAGCGTCAACTTGGATAAACCCTTTTAACTTACCAGTGGACCTTGTCCACGAAGCTAATTAGGAGGAAAATAAAAGATGGCCACAGGAGAAACAGTGAGAAAAAAGGAACAGAGAAGCAGAGGGAGGAAAGATAGCATCTAAAAGACTTCAGAAACTGTCACACAGTGATAACCTGGGTGTCTGAAGTTCAGCCAGTGGCTCTCTCCAGGGAAATCCCAAACCCACCCCATCCCAGTTGGACCAGTAAACCTGGAGGGAGGGCCTTGGTGAGAAGCAGACCCAGCAGCAATGTTTCAAGACCAGCAACATCAGATCCACCAACCCCCATCTCCCCCACTTAGACCCTATAAGTCCACTGACACCTGTCCTTAGATTCAGCCGCTTCTGGTTGACCATGCCCAGGCCCGGAATTGATGAGAAACAGACTGGGCATGTATGAGGTCCCTCTACCCCACAGAAGGTGAGGCCATTCTGTCCTATGCGCAGTATCCAATTGGTCTGGTCAAATGTGCACCAGGATACAAATAATGTATCTACAGGGGCCAGCACAGTGCTTGGCACACAGTGGGGCTCACGGTGTGATAGTTGTGCCTGTTTACAGTCTATGCCAGGCATGGCAGAGGTTGACGTACTAAAACCTGTTCCTTTTCCCCTAGGTGCACAGACTCTACTCCCCAGACTCCTCTGCAGTTAGGCGTGGCCACGTTTGAGTTCTGGCCTGTGGAACGTGGGCAGAAGTGCTCTGCTCCACTTCTAGGCCTGGCACGTTAAAACCTTCCGTGTGTAATCCTCCCTCTTTCCCCCATCTGTCCACCAGATACAGAAAACCCAGCAGAGCCATCCACAGTCCTCGGGGAAGACAAAATCACAGGACAGGGGAAGTAATGTCTCTAAATGAACATATCTGATGCCACTTTGGAGAGATCCCAGGAACATCGTGTTGGACTTTTGTGTGATGAGAAATAAGCCTTCTACTATAGTAAGCCACTGAGATTTGGGGATGTGTTTGTTACAAGCGTTAATATTACTTACGCTGACTAACATGCCTAGGCCTTACTCCTGGTTTCCTGAGAAGACTTCACAAGGACTGGAGTCCTGTTCTGTCTGACTCCCAGTTCTGATGGAGCTTTGACTTTCTGTCTAGCTCCTGGAAACGTCTCTGTGAGGTCTGGAGAGACCACTGCCAACAGTCCTTTTGCCATTGGGACAGACCCTCCTGACGTGACATCTTATCTCCTGCTAACCCAAGAGCAGTGTGCCCAAGGACAAGCTGCTGTATCGCCACCGCCCCCCCACCCCAGCTCCACACATTGTGGGCTTAGCTGACTCCTGGGTTACAGTGACAATCTGTGCCTTTGCTCATAAGAGGCAGCAGGAAGTAATGAAAAGAAAGCTAGATCCCAAATCAGTCCAAGTCAAAAGGAAAAAACGCCAAGGCCACATGTTATAATGTTAGATCGTGGAAGCACAGGTTGTGATCCTGAAGCAGAGGCGTGGACACATCCATCGCACACACAGGAACGCAGCAACACCATGGAGTCGGTGCACATCACCAGGGGGCGTGGTTAATTGAGTCCCAGGTGTGTTTCACTGTAAGTTTATACACTTCCTTCCTTCCCTTCTCTCTCCAGCACAAGTGTTTTTAAAGCTCTTTTTTATTACTTCTAATGAGCCTTAGTTGTTCATATATGGTTGGTCTGAGGACCAGCATGAATTGGAGAATGCAGCAAGTGGGAAACCTTAGGACACGTGGATTCTTCTTTAAAATCCTTGTCCGTCCTTGTACCTCACACTTTATATGCGCCCAATGACTGGATCTTCTACTCCTGTGACTTTTCCCTGCCCCGCGGATGCTGGCGAGTGTTTGAACGGCTACTGTGTACACCACTGTGCAAAGGCCATCTCAAATGGCGCTTGTGTCCTTCTAAAGGACTCTGTTGATTCATCACACATCAAACTAGCATGGTCCTCAGCCCCTCCCGGGGCTTCACCAACAGCATCCATGGGCACAGCATCCTGAGTCCATGTGGAGCAAACAGTTGCAAGCAAAGCACTGGCCTTCGAAAATCAATCTTAACTCGGTACAGCCACCAGCAATCCCTGTATGGTGGCAGGAAGTCTCGGTTCTCGTTCAAGTAGCGGCTCTTTCACTTACGAGTTGGGGATCATGGCCAATCAGCTAACCTACCTGAGCTTTCATTTTTGTGATGTGTTACGTTATGCTTTCATTTGTAAAATGGGGACACGAGTGTATCCCTTGTATGCTTAGTGGTGTTGTCTGGCGATCAGAGTAGATGAAGAGGACGTTCTCTGTAAACTCTGAAGCAGACATGCTGGGACAGTGTAGGGGTCTCATTAGGCCACTCCCAGTCTTGGTGTGCCCCTATCCACGTCCTCACAGCTACTTCCGTCTCCCATCTCTTCTTCAAGGCCCAGCACAGACTAATTTCTCCCTCTTCTGTGTAACTGTTGTCCTAATGGTCCATTTGTTTACTTCTCTCTCTAGCTTATTGGCATTGCACAGCTGGATCTCTCAAACCCTGTTGGCTAACTGAGGTGTGTGTGTGTGTGTGTGTGTGTGTGTGGCTTGCCTTCCACACCAGCTGGCAAGAACTATGTCACACTCATCTTAGTGATTTCCCCTAGAAACTAGCGTGCACAGCCTGTAACAGGGGTTCACAGAGAAAGGGCATCTACAAACACCTTTGGAGTGGGGGAAACTAGGAGACTTCAGGAAGGATGTGTTGCTTGACTTGAGTCTCAAAAGGTGTAGAGACATTAAGCAAACAAGTGATCAGCACATGCAAAGGCCCGGAAACTCAGAGGATAACACTTGGCGAGGGTGGGAAGGACCAGGGTAGGCTGATAGTAGGGAAGGGTGGATCCCCCAGGTGGACAGGTGCAGGGGGGCAAGCGCTGCAGCTGCCCTTGACTCATAATGGAGACAAGAGCCTGGAGACAAGATCTTCAGCATGGGCTGTGGCTTTTTTGCCACCTCTAAATCCTGTGTCTTTTTGTCCCCAAGACAGTGACTCAGAAAGCCCTTAAAAACCATCCTAAGTTTTTCGCATCCTGGCTCAGACACAGAAGTGAGACGAGCATGGGCCCGGGCAGAGGTAGGCTGCCCAGGCTGTCCAGCGTGTGCTGTCTCCCTGCCAGCCAGGGGACGGGCCCACATCATTTCAGCCCTGCCTCCTTTGTGTTCCATATTCATATTTTCTTGACACAAACCATACAAAGTTTCAACACTTGGAGACTGCAAAGTAAACCATTTGTACATACCAGGTCTGGTAACACTTTAAATAATAGGCCAGTTAGTTAATGCTGCACTACAATAAAAATTCCCCTCCAAGTACACATTACGTCCTCATTAATGCCAAGTGAGTTCAGCATGATTAATGTTATGACAATAAATAACTGGGAGATCGTGATGACCTCCAGGCTGCTGCACCACAGTGAGGCCTCGGGCGGCCTAGGCTCCTACCATCCTCTGAGTACACTGGGCGCTGCCTGCCCCTCCATCGCACGCACCCCAGCCTGTCCAAAGCACAGCTCCAGCGGGGACGGGCCGTGCAAGGTAGCCCGCGCCTAGCCAGTCCCACACGCAGGGCCAGTCTGGTGACAGCTGGGAAGAGGGGCAAGGAGTTCATCAGAACATGGCTTTTCCTCCCAAGAAAAGATTCCTTCTGGGAGCTGGAAACCAGGCCCTCAGGTCCACGGGTAGAAAGAAGCCCTCCTTACACTACTGCCCAGGAGAGCTGGGCAGCTCTAATTGTTTCAAGCACCACCATGAGAGGCTCAGGGAAATGAGTGGCTCTCTCATGGTGACAGTGAAGGCTGTGCTTAGGGAAGGGGGACTTGGTCATCACCACTCAGTGCCTGAGAGGCCCAGGAGAAAATGTGGGTCCCCCACCCTCAGGATGCCTCCATCAGAGCTGAAGAGGGAAACCCACACCATGGTCGATGAAAGAAAGGGGATGCTGTGCCCTTTCTTGGCAATTCTATGCCACGAGGGGCCTGGCCACAGGATGGGAGATCAGGGGAGGGACCGTTTTGAAGGTGGAGATGCCAGGTTAGCAAATGAGATGTTGACAACAAGGGAATGAGAGCCACTTTAGGAGGCAAGAGACCTTGACACACCATGGAAGCTGCCCTCTCAGCCCTTGGAGAATGGAGAAGACTTGGTAACCCAAAGGGCAACCCAAAGCTCCTCCTCTCGTGCTCTGGAGTTGAAGTGGCTCAGCCCACAAGCCCAACAGCCCACACCTCACAGCCATCGCCCAAATGGCTGTGGATTCTGCTGCGGCCTGTGGAAGGCCCTAGGCTGCTGGCCCACACCAGACCTTACTCACGTGCTGGCTTCTGGCTTGCATCCTCCTTGGCTTTGCTGGGGTGGGTCTGGCCTGGCTTGCTATGAAATCCCCTAGGCTTTAGAGCCTCTGTGCTCAACGAAGTACTTGGCATATAATAGATGCTCAGGACATGGTGGAACTGACGCTGCATGGCTGGCCACAGCTCTCCATCCTTTCTTCCATGGCAGCAGCTACCGCCTCCAACATCACTGGCCCTATAGTCACATCTACCCAGTGTTTTCTCAAAGCACAGGCCCTCAGGGGTGGGCATCCGGGCTGCGACTGGAGGCCTAGGTAGACATGGAGGTGAGGAAGGGTGAGCTGCCATTCCAAGTTAGGAACGACCAGCTCAGACTTTCCACTCAGGCATTAAAAGCCAATGCCATTGATTAATGGGATGCTGGATTGACCAAGAAGTAAGGACAAGAGTGGCTAGAAGTGGGTGTTGACTTTTCAAACAATCATAAATTCCATGAGGGTGACAAAAGGGCCTGTTCTATAATTATGTTCATTATTTACACTAAAACCTAATTAAAGTCATTATGCTTTTTGTGCATTGAACAAATGACTGGCGTAGACACCAAGCCAGCGTAAGTGCTGCTGGAATCACTGTGGAAGTGGAGGGGCTTCAGGTCTAGCCAGAGGCCAGCACCCAACCATTCTGAGTCACATTTCTCTGGAAAGGAAGGCTCTGACAGGAGAAACAGAACAGGACAGGGAAAGGGGACAAGGAGACCATTACAAGGCTCTCCTGCAGCCTCTGTCCTGCTTCCTCTTATGATGCAAGACCAAGATTCCTTCCTGAAGCTCCATGGCCCTGCAAGGAAACTGTGTCCAGGCCAATATGGGGGCAAAGCCAGGCACTGCCAAGTATCCGGGGAAGACCAAGCCCCAAGGATGAGGATGAGTCTGTTTACCTGGTCAACATTTCCAGATGCCTCCCAGAAACAGGGCTCGGTGGGAGGCTCTGGAAAAAAAATGAGAGCTATCTATAAAGTCACTGACATCCTACTAGAGATCATGAGAATGTCATCTATCTATAATGCAAATTGAAAATCCTTAGAAAAATACAAGGAGATGTCACTAGAGGACCAGAGGAAGGTTGAAAGTTTCTCTGGTTGCGTTCAGAACAGCTTCATAAAGAAAGTGGTTAGTGACATAAGCAACATGGCAGAGTAGCAGGCTCCCAACACCTGTCTCTTCACAGAAACATTGAAAAGTCAGCCAGAACCTGTTAGGACCAACTTTGTCAGAACTCTGAGAAATAGTCAAAGCCTTATGGCAATGAAGCAAACACTGAAACAGGAAAAAGGCAACTTGAAAATGGTAAGAAAATCCCTACCTTACTCCACACCAAAAACTCAACTCAAAATGGATTAAAGGCTTAAACTTAAGATTTGAAACTCTGAAGCTTCTAGAAGAAAACATAGGGGAAAATCTCCTTGACATTGGTCTTGGGAATGATTCTTTGGCTCTGACACCAAAAGCACAGGAAACAAAAGTGGGACTACATCAAAGTAAAAAATTTTTGCAGAGCAAATAAAACAATCCAAAAAATATACAGGAAACCTATGGAATGAAAGAAAATATTTGCAGACCATTTATCAGGTAAGAGAATATTATTCAAAATATATAAGGAACTCTTACAACTAAATAGTAATAATAATAATAATAATCGCCCAATTTTTAAATGGGTAAAGGACCTGAATAGACATTTTTCCAAAGAAGACATACATATGGCTAACAGGTATATGAAAAAAAAAGTTGACTAGCAAGGGTGAACGTGGGCATCCTTCTCTTGCTGATCAAAGGGGGAAGCTTTCAGTCTTTTGCCACTGAGTATGATGTTAGCAGTGGATTTTTCACAAGTGCCCTTTATCATGTTGAGGAAGTTCCCTTCTAGTTTTAGTTCTCTGAGTGTTTTTCAGCATTAAAGGGTGTTAGACTTTATCAAATGCTGTTTCTTCATCAATTGAGATGACTTTGTGTTTTTTTTCCCTTTTGTTCTGTTAACGTGGTGTATCACATTGATTTTCTTATGTTGAACCACTTTTGCTTTCCTGGGATAAATCTCACTTGGTCATGGTGTATAATCCTTTTAATATGCTGTTGTGTTCAGTTCACTAGCATTTTGTTGAGGTTTTTGCATCTTTTTTCATAAAGGATATTGGCCTGTAATTTTCTTTTCTTGTGATGTCTTTCTCTGGCATTGGTATCAGGTAATGCTGGCCTCATAGAATGAGTTAGGAAGTATTCCATCCTCTTCTATTTTTGGAAAAGTCTGAGAAGGATTGATGTTAATTTCACTTTAAATGTTTGGTAGAATTCACCAGTGAATCCATCTGGTCCTAGAATTTTCTTTGTTGGATGATTTTTAATTACTGATTAAATCTCCCCTTGTTATAGGTCTGTTCAGATTTTCCATTTTTTCTTAAGTCAATTTCGGTAATTTGTGTGTTTCTAGAGACTCGTCCATTTCATCTAGGTTATCTAACTTGTTGACATGAAATCGTTCATTGTATTCTCTTATAAATCCTTTTCATTTTGTTAAGGTCGGTAGTAATGTCCTCACATCCATTTCCGACTTCATTTATTTGCATCTTCTCTCTTTTTTTTATCGGTCTGTCAATTTGTTGGTATTTTCAAAGAAACAACTTTTGCTTTAATTGATTCTATTGTTTCTCTGTTTTATGTTTCCCTTATATCTGCTCTAATCTTTATTGTTTCTTTCCTTCCAATAGCTTTGCTTCTAGTTTGTTCTTCTTCTTCTATTTCCTTGAGGTTAGATTATTCATCCAGGACATTTTTTCTTTCTTAATGTAGATATCTGCTCCTATGAATTTCCCTCTAAGCGATGCCTTCATAGTATCCCATAAGGCTTATTATATTATGGTTTTGTACTTACTGGAAGTTCTATCTAGAGCAATTAGGCATGAAAAAGAAAGAAAAGGCATCCAAACTGGGAAGAAGTAAAACTATCTTTAATCACAAATTGCAAGATCTTATATGTAGAAAGTCCCAAAGATTTCACAAAAAAAGCTATTAGGGCTAATAAATAAATTCAGCAAAGTTGCAGAAAACAAGATCAGCATACGCAAAAAAACAGTTGGTTCCAACACACCAGCAACGAACAATAAAAAAGAAAATTAAGAAAACAATTCCATTTACAATATCATCCAAAAGAATAAAATACCTAGGAGTAAAGTTAACAAAGGAAGTAAAAGACTTGAACACAGGAAACTATAAAACTTTGCTGAAGGAAACTAAAGGAGACAAATAAATGTTAAGACATCTGCGTTCATGAATTGGAAGACTTAATATTGTTTCGATGTCATTGTTACCCAGTGCAATCTACCATCACATTCCTACAGGTCACTGGAATTTGTATAGTGAGCATCTGCTTTTCTAAATGGTTCCTGACATTCTGTCCCTATAGGAAGCTTCTAACAAGAACCTTGATGGGCATCAATAGATTTGTTTGTGTGGTAAAGTCTGAAGGCAACAGTGAAGTTGCATCTTAAGATTAATTTCTAAAGTCAGTGTGTACCATACATGCATACAAAATGAGAGTTCTCCACATACAATTTGAGACCAAGTGAATTTGTTCCTATCTCATGTGTGTACATATCATACACAGTAGGACTTTGTCAATAAATTACAATACGCTCCCAGAGACCTTCAGCAACCCACAAATACGTGACAGCAGACACGTTTGAACAGGCTCCTGGCTCTCGCCTGGGTTACGTTTCCAAGAAGAGCCCATACACTTGATGCCCTCTCTTCAAATCCTGGTGAACAGCCTTTTCGACTTTCACTGGAGTTTTCATCTCTCACTTGATGAGAGACAGATTTGCACACCAGTTGGAGAACTATTGGCAAGAGCCTCCCAAATTCCTTCTCCATTGGCCCAGCTCAAGTGTGTGATGGACTCTTCCACATCACAGAGCTGAGCCAGTGCTAAGCTCAACAGTCTACTCTTCAAATTTTTTCAAAATTCCACTTTTTGGCTAAGTCAGAGCTGATATGCTCAGCTGGGCAGGTTTTTGCACTGCACAGTTCTACGGAGTCCATTCAGTTAGAATGCAACATGAGTGACCTTTGTCTCTTTGTCACTATCTCTGTCTGTCTCTCTCTCATACACACACACACATTTTTATACTCTTCCTCCAGGGTCACAGTGTTGTGAGAGCAGAGTCCGCACTGCATGGAGATGTGGATGACTGTGTCCGACTGTATGGTTCCAATGGCTCAAGGTCCACTCCAGCCTCGCGGTGAGTCCCATTCAAACTCTTGTCTCCAAAAGATTATAAATGACCACATGCCTTGGACCTCTAGTCAACACTGTAACTGTTAAATCTACAAGGGCATGCTGTAATCCCAGCTGGTTCTGGCATCAATCACCAACCCCCCCTCCCTAGGGCACAAGTAAAAGCCAAGGCCAGTGAGGGCGGAGGTGCCCCCTGTGTCTCCCCAGCCTGCTGCTCCTCCGCCATCTTTGGCCTCCCCTATCCCCTCTGCTGCCATGCAGGTCCCGGTGCCTCTCTGCTCTGTCTCATGCTGGTCCGCATGTCTGGCTGCACAAACCCAGTCTGGTCCCTTCGCTGTATCACGACTGATATAATTATTGGACTGAATCCTCAGCCCATCTGTCACTGAACTGAGTTCGGTTTTGAAAGTGCAGAACCTTTTGGCCCCACCTACCCCGCCTGATGTACTGCGTCTCGATGGGTCCAGGAGTCTGCAGCCAGGTACTGACCACTGCTGACCCCGTCCGCACCAAGTGAGGAATCTGCAGGCGTGGCTCTCCTCCGGCGCAGACTCGCTCTACTCGTGCCCCTGCAAGAAAAGCTTCTGGGGATCCCATGGCCTAAAACACCCTCTCACACCATCCGGAATCCCATTTCTCCAGAATTGTTTTCCTCCTCTCTCACCGAGACATCCCTTCTCCTATTAAGAGATGCCTCATCAGAGTTTTTCTATATAATCATGCCATTTACACAATTACATAATTCTCCCTTCCCTTATAGGGGAGGAAAGCTGAAAAGGAGGCAAACGCCACCTGTAAATGTCACAGAGCAACCCTCCCACTTCAGAAGCCTGATAACAGGGTGTGCACTGCAGGCTGCCCTTGAGGGCCAGGCGGGTGGTCCCAGCCATATGCACTGGGTCAGCTCAGAAAACCCCCTTGAGAGGACCCACCAGAGCATGAGGCCGCGCTCACAGGCCCTCTGAGTGTCATCTGTACCAAACAGCCTCACCTGAAGGCCAACACTCCTGTCCCCAGCAGCCCTCACCTCCTAGCCCCAGAGGAGCCTACCTGGGCATTGGCAGCCCTGGTTTTGTGGCCAAGCTAAGCCATGAGCAGGAAAGAAAGGGTCCCTCTGGAGACTGGTCCCTCTGGCAACCCTGGCTGCCTTGGTCCAAAGCAGAACGGACTGGCTCTGATGAGGTCTTCAGTGAAGAATTTGAGGGCTCTGAGCATACCAAGAGCCATGATGGGGCCCAAGCGTCCTCTGCGGCCATGAAAAGAGCCAACTCAGTCCCTACTTCCTGGTATGGCCTCTTCCAGGAAAACGTCTGTGTACTGTTTTCCCATCACAACCACCTGAGAAGGAGGCCATGCATCCCCTAAGCCCTCCAGAGAAGAACTGAAAGCAGATCGGAAGACTTCATCTGCAAAACTATCTGTTGCTTCAGCCTAGTTGGTGGAGCCTGAGACCATGGCCTGATCCCTGGGAAGAGCATTTGGGGGGTGAGGACAGTTTTAGCTCAGGATTTTGGATTGCTGGACCCAGCCTTGCCACCTGCTAAGGGTCTAGCAATAAGGGACTAGCAATAAGACATGGTGGGGAGGAGGGTATTTGTACATTTGTACAAGTGGATCCACTACTTCCATCGGAATCTCAGTCAATTTATGGTCCAACAAAAGTGGATAGACGCTGTCTACCGTGCCGCCAGCATGATTTTTCTGCACCACCACTCTGCGTTCTGACCAAGACGACCTTGTGGGCAGGAACCCTGTCTGAACAACCTCTGTTTCTCCATCATTTTCTTTGGAGTCCGGCACAGAGGAGGAAGTTCCACGCATATTGAATTGCATTACTAGCCACAGCCCAGTATGATCTCAACAGCATGGGAGCGACGCCTTGAAGAGCTCCCCCTCATGAGCTAGAAACCCAGAGAAAACTCTTGGCTCTCTCCTAGCGAGACAACAGCCTTTAACTCTGAAGAAACATTCCACGTGCATCAGCTTGGCCATTGAAAGCGAGCCAAGCAAAGGTGCCCCCGGCCTATGGGAGGGACTGGGGACACAGTGCAGGCTGCAGCAGGTGGCTCACCCTCAGGCATGGCCGCACACCCAGTCACGGCCGAGCCGCTGCCTAGTGGACCAGCTACAGAAACGAAGTCTCCCCATTTGACTCAAGCAACCAGATCCCCACATTTCCACCAACCCCAAAGCTTTATGCCGATCATGACTCCAGTCTTGGGCTCCCCTACAGATGTCGAGCTGTATGCGGCTTGTTCAGAGATGTCTATAACTCAAGTTCCAGAGACAGCTTGGAGGGCTCTCAGGCTGTAATCTACTTAAGATGAAAATCCGTGACATCTCCTTGGAATCCTGCAGCTTCCAGGGGGCACTGCAACCTGAACTTTGGGTGTTTGATTTTCCTGCACGTTGTGTGTCCAGGTGAGAAATCCATGAGGTAAGCCACAAGGCGACCGGACCTGCAAAAATGCAAAACATCTATTTGCAAAGGGAAGAAGCAAGGATTGTGGAATCCCACTCCTCAGAAAGGGTTCCAGCCCCACAAGCCAAGTGCAGAGAGATTTACGGAGGAGCCAGTGTTTGCCTCATCCACCTGGTGTCTTTCCCCCAGACGGCAGGCAAGCGGGACCAGTTTCCTGGCCTATAGCATGGGTATTGCTTTCAGTGCCCCGGGATCCCTGAGTTCAGCTCCTCCCAGACCACAGTGGTAAATAGCAGGGGTCCCAGCTCAAGCCTACTGGGGATCCAGACACACTTGGGGCAAACTTCCCAGAAATCTAAGAGCATAAGAGACTGAACCGCTTTAAGGTAGAGAGTTTGTCCTAAAGCAAAACTCAACAATGTAGACCTGGATGTAAGGACTCCACACCTTAGCAAAGGAGGAGTCTGAATGGTTGTGTCCCTCCCCTGTCCAGTCCTGTGGATTCATGTCTATAGTCTTTAAATTCTTTAGGACAAGCTGCTGGCCAAAAAGGGCACAGACCAGGGCTCGGCTTCCACACCATGAGGACCCTGCCCGCCAATGCCCTGCGTGGCTGGTGGGACCACAGTTCCTGATGGGAGAGGCCAGGGCAGCAGGAGTGACCAGCAGCAGGCTGTGGTGACCCACAGGTGACAGGAGTCAGAAGCCACACTCAGGCAGCATGCCAGGGCCCTGTGGTGAGAGGGACACACAGGGAGAGGGGCCTCAGTTCCTAGAAGAAGTAGAGGCACAAAGTAGCAGCCAGACAGGCTCGTGAGCACGCGACAGACATGCTGGAGGATCCAGAAATATTTGGTGGGAACCTCGCGAGGGAGTTGCGACCCTATAAACTGTCGCGGGAGAGGAGTAACACCTTCAGATTATCGCTGTTAATGTGACCTTGTTTGTGTGCATGGGTTGCGAAGCTGACAGAATCTCAAGTTATAAGAGAAAGAAAAAGCCTAGGCGATGGGCTACTCCTTTTGCAGTCCCGGATCAGCCTCCTGTGACCTTATTTTCTGACCCAAAGACGGGAACTGCTGTTTGAAAACCCATGAGCCCTGGTGGATCCACTTCTCCGTAAGACACTAGGAGTGAACCTCTGAGTCACTCAGGGGATTTGGGGGATGAGGAGGGTTTGGGGTGAAAGTCCCTGGCTACTGGCTCCATCCCAGGTCACCAGTGGGGTCTCCAGGGGCCTGTGTGGGTCAGAGCCCCAGCCCTACCTGCAGAGCAGGGGCCAGGCACTTGTGAGCACTGTCCCCGGAGCCCTTGGTTCCTCCTTGCCCTGCCCACAAATTTCTGGGAGATGAGGGAAGGAGAGCGTGATCACAGACCAAGAGCAGAGCAAGGATCCTTTATTTTGTTCTTCTATTCCCACGCGGCATGCGGGATCTTAGTTCCCGACCAGGGATCGAACCCGTGTAGCGGAAGCATGGAGTCTTAACCACTGGACCGCCAGGGAAGCCCCAGGGATCCTTTATTCAGTCCTTCAACAGTCATCAGACACGTCCACACGTCAGGTACTTTGTCAGGCACTGAGCACAGTCAGGCGAGCAAGACACACGCAGCCCCTGCCCTCAGGGAGCTTACACGCTAGTGGGGCCGACAGGCAGCAAACAAGGAAGCCGTAGGAATTACAAGGCGTGGTGAGGACTTCCAAGGGAAAGAGAGGCCTCTGCGGGGGAGGCTGCCCTGCACTGGAGGGTCGTGGGTGCACCCGGCGGAAACGTACCTGACCTGACGTGGAAGGTAAGCAGGGCCGGTGTGGGAGAAAGGGTGGTCGGGCAAAGGCCTTGGACAAGGCGGCGGGGCGCCAAGCCCCAGCAGGACGCGCGGTGAGCAGAGGCACAGCAGCCGGGGTGAGGTTGAGGGGGACGCAGGCGGGCCTGTACGAGGCCTTGGAGGCCCCCAAAGGACTGCACATCCTGTCTCAGTGCAAAGGGAAGCCAACGAGGGGCCGTGCACAGCGAGGCACCACGCTCCGATTAATTTTGATGAAGAGCAGTCTGGCTACCTGGGGACAGTGGATTGGACGAGGCTCTGGCAACAATGGGATCCGTGAACTGCAGAGAAGTTCAAGGGAGAGATGATGGCAGCTAGACTAGGACAGAGTCCACAGTGAAGCAATGGATACGTTTGAAAAAGATCTGAAGATAGAACCTACGGAACTGGAGATGAGTGAGGGGATGAGCAAGGGGGCGGGGAAGGAGGACGCCTTGTCTTCCAAGTGGAGTAACTGGGTAGTTGGAGGGGCCATTTATTGAGGCCATGTATTGAGGTGGAGCAGGAGTGAGAGAGAATATTCGAGTTCTCTGCTTGGGATGCGTTTTAAGTCAGAGTCTATGGGACTTCCAAGTGGAGATACCAAGGAGGCAATTGTGTGTGAGGCTCGAGTTGAGAAAACTGATAAGATTTTGGGAGTTGCCGGCACATGGCTGGACTGGGGCAGGAGTGGTCAAACTTTCTGGGCACCTGCCCACCTCACAGCACCTGAGCCTCACAGCGACCCCTGGAGGTAAGAAGGCACAGTGCCCTTGCTTTCAGCCAACATCCTTTTCTTTCCTCACATTATTCCTCTGCTTAAAGGCCTCCATGGGCTAAAATGGGGAGCCCAGGGCCTGGACAGCAGCAGCTCGCCTCTCTGACTCGGTCTCCTGTCATGCCCCCTTAGTGCCAACCGTGGCAGCCCTGTCCCCTGCCTTCTCTGCCCACCCACCACCTGCCTTTCTCCCTGCCCACAGCCCTCCTGGAA
Source organism: Lagenorhynchus albirostris (assembly GCF_949774975.1). NCBI lineage: Eukaryota > Metazoa > Chordata > Mammalia > Artiodactyla > Delphinidae > Lagenorhynchus > Lagenorhynchus albirostris. The sequence continues at coordinate 74,749,522 of NC_083107.1, read as the reverse complement.
ATGCTCCCCCAACCTTCAGCTGAGACACAGCTCTGGCCACTGGCCTCCCCAGGAAGCCTTCCCTGACCCCTGCCCTCCGAGCACACACATGCACACATACACGCACTAGAGATGAACACCCCACACGCACTATACACACAACACACATACCACATGTACGCACACAACACACACAGTGCACACAGACACACCCACACAATACACACAACACACACCATATACTCACTACAACACACCATACGTTAAACATACCATACATAATACACACACACACACACACACACACACACACACACTCACACACACACACTCACTCACTTCCCGCCATCCAGGCAGCACCGATTTCCCCTTTCCCTGAAGTTGCTCGGCACTGACTCTGCTGCCATCTAAATAAAATGATACGTGCAAAACACCTGGGCGGGAACCTGGCACACAGGGTCCTTCCTTCTCCCCGCCAAGGCCCTGAACACACCTGGTCTGGTACCGATCGGCCAGAGGAACAACAAGTGCCTGCAGGGCTTTGGGCAGAGAATGAATAAACGGCCACATTCGGGGGAGCTGAGAAAACTCCCAGGAACAAGCTGCCTGAATGTGGGGGTGGCTTGCGGACAGTGCGCGGACACCGCCACCCACCCCTGCGTCCACGCTTCCCGCACCAGAGCCAGCACGGCCCCAACTGCTCAACAGTATTTTACGGAAGCAACAGAGAGGCAGATTCCCTCACAAAACACACAACGAAACAAACTCCGGGGCCGGGAGTACGAGATTGGATCTAAGCTGGCTCTGCCGTTAACTCCCTGAAGGACCCTGGACAAATCACTTAGTGTTCCAGCCCTCAGCTGCCCCATCTGTCAAATGTGGATCATCTTTCCCCAGAGCCTCTCACAGGATGGGTGTGAATCCACAACTAAGGGCTTGCAAATGAAAGTACCAGACAAAGAGCAGTCTAGGAGAGACGTTGCCCTTTCCTCAACCCCTGAGAGTTGACAGTGTGGATGCCACCAACTGGACCTACTTCCCCATCTAATTCCAGGGATACGGTTCCCCCAGTGCCGCAAAGAGACGAAAGGAAAGGAAATGACTTTCCCCCTCAGGACTCTGAGCTAGGCATGCAGCCAAATATTTTTACTTAATGTCAGAGGAAAAAATTCAAAGACCTCCACACTCTTCACAACAGTGTCAAAACTAGAACAGTCTTGGCGCACAAATCACTTTTACTTCCACCGTCCCTGGACATAGCCCTGCATGGGGTGTGAGGCACGTGCACGTCCAGAAACCAGAATCACAGAGCTCCTGCTTTGCCGGGGCCCTCGCAGAGATCCGGGGCCCCTAAGAGTCCTAAACACCGTCCCAGCTCCCAGCGGCACAGCAGGGACTGACCACAGCCTCTGTACTCGGGGGCTGCATTGAGTGACATCTACGTCAGAGTGTCTGAGACCACAACGGCCCCTGGACGTGAGGCTGATTAAGGAGGGTTACGTGAATTGCCGAATTAAGTCGTCCAAAATTGGATAAAGCGATTGTGAAATCTGTTTTGAGTCAACCTATACATGTCTCATTGCAGGAAAATGTCTCAGTAAGAGTTCATGGAGGGGAAAAAAAAAAAACCTAGCAACTCATTGTTGGCTGACCTTCCTGGGCTCCTGATATTCAGCTCCCCAAAAGGCATCTTCGCCATGTAATTTCCAATATGGGAACAATTTGAGTTGCAATTAGGCAAATCTCAGAAGGTTCTGCCACTGATTTGTTCGTTCTCTCAATATTATTCTACAGGACACACTAAAACGCTGTGCCAGGTTCACACAGAGGGCAGCTGGGAACAGCACATGTGGGTTACGGAGGCTGGGTAAACACATCCCTGCTCAGTAATGGTACTGTCAGGCCTCTGGAGCTGGGCTCCTGGCCCTCCACCCCCAAGGGCATCTACTAATGGCCCTGCTGGGGGCAGGGCTATTAGCAACTCAGAGCTTTGCGCTGGGGTGATAGTCTGTCCAGGCTCTAGGCAGTGAGCGGGGAAGTGGTCAGGGTAGCTACCAGCTGCAGTGCAGCCCCCGGGGGCTGCAGGTGAAGGAAGAGGTAACAGACTCTGGCAGTAACAGGAGATCTTGCTACAGGCCACATCTTTCACCGAGCACCTCTGCTGTGCCAAGCCCGAGCTAGGCCCTAGGGACACTGAGATGAGAAAGACACAGCCAGCCTTGACCTCAAGGAGACTGGTGGGAGGACATACCAGCAAGCAAACCCAATTGTTTTATAAGACAAAGAGTTACAATGAAGGTATTATTTTCAGAAGTGCTGTGAAAGCACAGAAATGGAAGAGATTCAGTCTACCTGTGGTGTGAAAAGAAGCTTCATAGAGAAGGGCGTATTTGAGTGGGCCGAAACGCATGGGTAAGAGTTCGGCAGAGAGGGAAGAGGCACTTCCTCCCTTGGTCGGGATGGGTTGGTACTTCCTGAGCTGGGAGTGCCTCTCATGGGCTGAGTCATGATGATCTTTCTCACCAAGCAAAATAAGCTGGTCTTCAGTGTTAAACTGATGTCTTCTTCCCTTGTCCCTGGTCTCCAAGGACAAGGAAAGGTCATTCCAGCCCTCTAGAGCACTTCTGGCCTGCCCAGGATTCCTATTATGACCTGTCCTTTATCCTGAGCAGCTGGTTTGCTCCCAGTGACAAGGAACACCTTCATCTTCCTCGAAGTTCTGCAGCGGCCGTCTCGCCCCATTCCTGACCAGACCACAGCTCACGCCTGAGACCGGATCCTGGGGGAACTCACGCTTAGGTGCAGGCAAAATCAGCCTTGACTGGGAGGCCCTGGAGGGCAAGGACTGTGTCAGCCTTATCCTTGATTCCCCTCTTTCCCCAAACCTGCTCAGGCTACAGCTCTCAAGAATGGATGAATGAGTGTGTGTGTGTGTGTGTGTGTGTGTGTGTGTGTGTATGTGTGCACGCGCGCACATGTGTGTGTCCGTGTCAACGTGCACAGGCGTGTGTGTGTGTCTGTGTGCAGGAGTGAGTGAGTGAGAAAACACAACCGACAGGCAGGGCAGTGCTTGCATATCTGAGGTAGAGTTTAAGTCTGACCCTTGGGGCCAGATTAAGGGCCGGGTCTGTTAGCAGGACAGGTGGGGAAGGTAGGACAAGAGTCACAGAGCAGGAGGTGGGAGGTGAGTTATGACAAGGCCACGTGCAGAGTCAGATTTGGGGTCAACGCGGGATCCGGAAGTCAGGAAGGAGAGTGGGTTACAACCGGGCTAACGCAGCTTCCCAGAGTGAGAAAACCCTTGGGAGCATCCGGGGAGACCGAGGGGCCAGAATTTGGCCTCCCGCAGTCCTCTGTTAGTGCCGGCCCGCCCACTGGTGATGTCAGAGCCCAGGAAAGCAGCCCCCATGGTCCTCAGGACTTGGCGGGCAGAGTGCCCCTTGCTCCAAACACAAAGGCAGATTTAGGCAAACCCAAGCAGAGCTCCCAGAAACTGGAGTTTCCCATCCTGCACTTGAGTAAAAGAGCCTCAGGGAATCTGGGCTCTGTGTCTGGAGAGAGGCCTCCTGGCAACTCACTGTGCTGGGTAAGGTTCCTCCCCCGGGCCTCAATTTCCTATTCTCTAAAATGGGAATAATATCCCAGCCTGCCTGCCTCACACATCTGAGGGAAAAAGCAGATGAGATGAAATATGAAATTATGTGGGAATATTAAAATATTGAACAAACAAAGGAGATGATGATGACGATGAAGTTGATTGAGAGTAGGCTATGACCCACCCCAAAACTATTTACACAGCTCATGGGTGGATCCTCCCTTCTCTGTTCCAAACCTCTGAGGCATCTTTCCAGCTCCTGAAGGAGAAAGTCACCCACCAGTGCAGCCCCTCTTTCTCCCTGTGCCACCACCGGAGCCACTGCTGCATCTCCAGCAAAGAGCAGGCCGGATTACCTGCGCCTCAGAGTCCAGGCCTGGCCTTGCAGTTTAAACGATCATTGCTCAGCTTTCTGGGTAATTGTCTTGTCTCTGCGATCAAACGTGAGCTCTGAGAAGGCAAGAGGTGTACATATACACACACGCACTCGCATGTGTACATACACACACACACACACACACACACACAATGCCAGAATCAAAGCCCCTGAAACTCAGCCTCTGTGACCATTTAATTTCTCCCCCCTCACACCCGCAACCCTAGCCTAGCCTAGCCAGGCCTGGAGTGGCAGACCCCACTCATTGCCGACCCAATATCCATTCTCCCCTCTTCCTTACCTAAGAAATTCTGTGGTGCTCAGCGTAGGGAGCCTGCCTTCCCAGCCTCCCCTACTGCTCAGGGGCCATGGGACGTAGCTCTGGCCAGGAGACCTTAGTGGAGGCCATTTGCCATCTGTGCACAAAGTTTCCTTTCCTGGGCTTCCCTGGTGGCGCAGTGGTTGAGAGTCCGCCTGCCGATGCAGGGGACACGGGTTCGTGCGCCGGTCCGGGAAGATCCCACGTGCCGCGGAGCGGCTGCCGAGCCTGCGCGTCCGGAGCCTGTGCTCCGCAGCGGGAGAGGCCACGACAGTGAGAGGCCCGCGTGCCGCAAAAAAAAAGTTTCCTTTCCTGACACACGAGCTGCCTGCTTCTCCACAAGCTTCCTTAGGCATCTTCCTGCCTGTGACGTGGGTGGGAGGTCGGGCTGCAGCTGCCACTTTCTGACCGTGAAAGAACCCTGAGGGTGGAAGTCACGCTCTGTGTGCGCGGGGCCGGTGCCTGGGACACGGGTGGTATCAACACCCCTGCAGCGGCCCTGGACTCTGCCTCTGGGCTTCTTGTTTAACTGAGAAAAATAAGGCCCATTTCCTTAAATCAATCGTCCCCTTCCTGTTACACCTGGCACACAGCGGGCACTCAGTAAACGCTCCTCGGTTCTCCCAAGGAATGAATGACGCCCACATGGTGCCATTCAATCCTCAAAACGTCCCAGAGGGACCCCTTCTTCTCTCCCTCCTCTTCCTTCACACACTCATGTCTCCTCTGAGAGCAGAGGAGCTTCAATGCCTGCTACAGAATCCACCCTCTAATCCCAAGGGTACTTGTCAGGGTACCACTTAGGCCAGGATTACTTCTCCATGATGTCCTGGGAAGGACAGATCCAGGGTCTCTCAGTCACCTATGATTCCCTGGGCAAGACCTTGTACACCTCCCAGCCTCAGTCTCCTCATCTGGGAAATGGGCTGAAAGTGCTCTACCTGCCATAGACGGGAAGGAACGCTCCGATGAGAAGCAAGGGTTTATCTCTGCTGTGGTTAGTGTTGTTTGTTTCTGGCTGAATGAAGGCCTGCTGCTTCTTAAGGATACTCCCAGCTTATGAAATCATTCTGCCAAGATAGTCATGGCTCTGTTTGGGGGCACAGCTCCCCTGAGGCAGACAGTCTGTTGTCTGCTGTCTCCTGAGCCATAGCCCAACCCCATCCAGTTGGTGACTGGACCCGCCCCTTCTTAACCTGAGTGCGGACTCTCAGGGTTGGCTGAGGTCAGGACAGGAGCCTGGACCTTCTTACAGGTCTCACTGGCCAGTGCATGAACTCTCCGGGGCCTCCATAGGATGGGCCTCATAAGGAAAACACATAACAATGGACAGAGCACAAAACTCCTCTCAAGCCACCCAGATGGTGTTGGCCATTTTCAAAGGCCCACATTTGACAAGGCTGTACCCCCAGAAAGCCTAAGTATTTCAAGAAGTACCACTGCAGGATTGATAAGATCTGATTCCCTCAGGACCCACTGCCCCTAAGCTGAGTGTCCAGCCTGTGTCGATGCCTGGATTTGGGCTCAGTCCTGCCCGCAAGGAGTCCCTGTGCAGAGGGGAAGCTAGTACATAAAGGACTGGGTGCAAGGAAGAGCCTGGAAATTAGGACCAACCGTGCAGGGGAGGGGCCTAGAGCAGGGAGGCAGCATTTCTTGCAGGGAAGCAAGGAGGGCAGCCTGAATATTTCTCCAGCAAAGGTGTTTCTGTAAGAGGCACCAGCATTAGCAAGAGTGGGAGACCAGGAAGGCAAGCAAGGTGGGGTGAGCCTGGCTTGTGAGAAGAGGTGGGGAAAGGGGGCTGGAGGCTGGAGGCTGGAGGCCAAGGGGTCCAGAGGTTGGCTTTCATCTGGAGGATGCCAACAAAGAGTTATTGATCAAAGCCAAAGCCAAAGATGGTCCTTGAGAAGACCAATCTGGTAGAGGATGGGTAGAAGGGAGGAAGCCAGAGGCAGGGAGAGCTTTGGGGTGGTCCTGGTGGGGTCTGAGCTAGGATGGCAGCAGCAGAAACAGGTAGGAGAGAGAACTTGTGGTGGTAGAGTTGATCAGCTAGAGCTGCATTCTAGAAAAGGGGAGCAATGGAGAGAAGGCAGTCAAAGACAATGCCCAGGATTTAGCTTGGATGCCTAGGGACACAGCGGTTCAGTGAACAAAAATCAAGAAGAGAAAATCTCAGATGGGGAGAAGAGGGTGAGAGCAGCCAGAGGACGTAGCCCCCTCCCCTGCCTCCCGTAGCGCTGTGCTCCCCCTGACTGTGCAGAGCACCTCCTAAATGTAGGAGCTATCTGAACCCAGTCTCCTCCAGCTCCTACTCAGGGCAGCTCCCCAGTTCTGGCCCAATCCTGGCACATCCTTTGACATGCAGTCAACTCAGGGATGCTTGATCCTCAATGGGTTGAGGTCCATGGAATCACTGCACTTGACAGCAGCACAGATATTTGTCCCCCTCTGGCAACCAGAGCCCAACCCCCTCTCCAGGTGAGATAATGAAACACTTCTCAATGGCAGGGGGCCACTGAGCTCCACGCAATCAACATGCTTCAAGGTCACTACCAGCTGGTGCAGGAAACTATCTGAGAGTCTGTTTACTTACAGGCATTTGCCACAGGGATTGCTTTTGGGTCAAGAACCCAGAAACCCACGCCAGTATGATTTCCAGCTTCTTCCCACGGACGAACAAGCCCCAGGGGAGGTCATGGATGAAGTGAATGCTACCGCAGGCCCGTTAATCACAGCTTCCTCTAAGCCAGATCAGTGGCAGGTAGGGTGACCGACCATCCCAGTTTGCCCGGGACTCTCTGGTTTTAATACTGAAAGTCTCATGTCCCAGGAAAACACTTACTCCCAAGCAAACGGGGATGGTTGGTCACCCTGGCCACAGAAGGGTCCTCTGACATTCAGACATGGAGCAACCCTCACGGCTGCCGTGGAAACACACGCCAGAGCCGGCAGAGGCACTGCTCTCTGGGCCGCCCAGTCTCCCAACACCCCCCGGCCACCTCGGCCTCGTCATGGGGCACCACGACTTGTCCCCAACCCATGAGGTCTGGCCCGTCTTCGGCTGCCTGCCAGAGGGCTGGGCGCGCAGCATGTGCTCCCTAAAGAAATGCCGAATTGTCCTACAAAGTCTGTCCCTCAGCCTCTCTGATCTTTGCTCTTCTCTTCTTCAGGCCAGGCTGAAGGGACTCCGGTGGGCATTTAATCCCGACAACCAAGAATTCCCAGGACAAATTCAAGTTTCTGTTTCTGATTCACTGACCCTCAGCCCACCCAAAACCAGTTTGGTCAAACATTTAATTATGAGGTCTGTATAGGAGAGTTTTCTAAAAGGGACGTTTTACATCCATTTTCTAAGATGTCCTCCTGCCGTTTCCGAGTTTATCTAAGAAAATTCTGTGTTGTCACACTCCACCTCCCACAGGTGGAGGGGACCTCAGAGCTCACCTAATCCAACTACCTCATGATACAAATGTGAAAACGGACACCTGTTCCGATGAGACGCATCCAAGGTCACAGAGCAAGTGAGTGACGGTGGGACAGGAACCCAGGAGTCTGGACCTCTGCTCTAGCAATCTTTCCACTATGTCATAGCTGATGGCATCATGGAGAGAACACTGATCTTTCTGTTACAAGTAGGTTAGAACATAAAATTCCCACACAGGCACTTTTCCCGTACAAATAGTACCATGAACTGTTTCTGATTTAATCACCACGCATCTCAGAATTTAACCAAACCAAACAAAACCCAGGTTGGAATAAGCACCACGTTGAACGTCATACCCAGACCATCCACGGCTCCCCCTTCTCTGTGCACAGCCCAAGGCCAGACGTGGGCCTGGAATCCGTAAGATAAACCTTACACGTTGGGATTATGGCTCAGTGGTAGAACTGCTATTGATGTGGGAATGCAAACGACGCGTCTGCAGAGTGCTTGCGGCCTGGAGCGAAGGGGTTGCAGCCCACTGACTTAGTCTCACAACAAGCAGCCCCCGAGCTTTTGGGACCAGGGGCGGGGTCAGCAGGGTCACTGGCAGAGGAGGCGGCATCCCTCCGGGGACGTCGCATGGGCCCCAGGGGTCCTTCAGGCAGCTGAAGCCGAGAGGCTCTCCTGTGAGTCTCCAGATGGCCAGCCCATCTGTCTGTCTGTCCTACAAGCCTTTCTGCTACTTCCTGCATTCACCCAGCTATGATGGAAGAGCAAGACTAGAGAAGATGCAGAGAAAAGTAGATGAGGTCAGTGAATGACTCCAGCCAGTGGTGTGGCAGACTCACACTCCAAGATGTGGCAAGTCTGGAAGAGAGCACGCAAGCAAAGGTGGAGGCTCAGCTCCCAGACCCCCTAGGCTGGGAGGGTTTGCAGCCACCTCTGTGGTACACACGGTACCTGCACATCGTGGGAAACTACAAAGATGATAACGTCATCGTTGAATGACTCTGAATACGTTCCACCCACGGGACTGGCTTGGTCTGGCTACTAGCTCATCCTTTGGGGAGCTTGCCGGAAGTCACACAGTGAAGAATACCATTCAGATGTTGTCACGGTAGGAACTCCTCAATGTAGGAGGACTCAGCAGACCACGTGGGCCCCACCTCGGTCCCAGGAGGGACCCTTAATGCTGAGTCTGGCAGGACTGATGTGCACTTTTTTTTTTTTTTTTTTTTTGTGGTACGCGGGCCTCGCACTGTTGTGGCCTCTCCCGTTGCGGAGCACAGGCTCCGGACGCGCAGGCTCAGCGGCCATGGCTCACGGGCCCAGCTGCTCCGCGGCACGTGGGATCTTCCCGGACCGGGGCACGAACCCGTGTCCCCTGCATCGGCAGGCGGACTCTCAACCACTGCGCCACCAGGGAAGCCCCTGATGTGCACTTTGTTCTCCACATCCTGACAGACAGCTAAGCCGCACGGCAACAGCTTCTAAAAACAGCCAACAAATCTTCCTCTCAAAGCATAGACTCCTACAAAACGCTAAAGGCTCTCCGTCACCATTACAGATAGCACGTACGTTCCTTTGTAAATCTTTCTACGATCTCAGCTCAACTCACTTTTTCAGCCTGTGTCCTGTCTGCTCCCCATCATTTACTCTGTGCTACAGTCACACCAGGCTTTCCTCCCTTGCTCTTCTGCCAGGAGTTTTCTTCCTCCATCACAAGCATCTCCTTTAGCTGATGGCTGAGCTCTCACTCATCCTCCAGGCTCATCAGAAGCTTCCTCTAGGAAGTCTTCTGCGTCTCCCGATGAGTGATTATTATCTTCTCAAAACTCCCAAAGAATGTCTTCTGAATCTATCTTATGGCTCTGATGCTCAATAAACATCAAGTTGTATTAACATCAGCAATTTCCCTAGTTAGGATCTAAGCTCCAGCTTCCAGCCACATAGCCAGCAGAACAGAAAGATCTGAGTCCTCAAGATCATAAGGATAAAAGACTCTCATACGCTTTTATTCACACTGTTATAATTCAGCTCCATTTTTAGTCTTAATAAAAAGCATTTGCAATGTTGCTATTGTTCCTCTGGGCCTGTAAACATTTTTGCTCCAAACACATAAGCTGCAAAATGTTGGAGCCCCACTCGAGCTCCAAGAGCAAGAAGCCCACATATGCTTTAAGCTGACAGCCAGGAGGTGGGAGCGGAGACCCCACTCTGAGCAAGCTAGCTACCCAGCTCCTGGGTGGGCATGTGAAACTCACAGGCAAAATCAAACTAGTAAAATGAGGGGGGAGGAGGGGATTGTTTTATTCTTTTTAAAAAAGTACCCCCAATGTTAAATATAAAGCCTCATGAAATATTTCACTGCTCAAATCAAGAAGTAGAAAGCACTGAGATGTTTGGACACTTCGCGGCTACCACAGCCCAAAGCAGGTCACACCTCCAGCACGCAAGGCCAAAAGTGAAACTTGGATGCCTTTCCCCATCTTAGCTGCCTGGCAGGGGAACAACTAAATTAAAAATACAATGACTTTACATCGGGAGGACGTTTACCCACGCCACACGTGAAAAGCAGAATCGTGATTTCACAGTCACACCTCTGGACTCCATGGGGAAGGACCCAGCGCTAGCAGTTGTGTAAAGTAGGGAAGAGCCATGAGCAGATTCGTGAACCGAGGTTTCTGTGTCCCAGCAGTCTTTTCCCCATTGTAAGAAGGCCTACCTTTTCGGAAGACGTTAGTATGTGAGACCCATGAGGATTTGTGTAGATTTCAGACATACTTTACAGCAAGAACCCTCAACTACATAGGTCTCGCAAAAGTGAAAAATCGTTCGCTTTGACAATCGACCTATAAACAGAAGACAGGGGAGTCGTGAATATGCTAATGGATTTTCCCTGCTATGGCCTTGCAGCATTGAGGTTTCAGCCCCAACTTGTACTTCAGTTGGTGCCAAATCTAACCCGCTTTCAATCTTCAGCAGGAATCCCTGCTTTACATGAAATAAGCAGTATGAATCGCAGATGTTATGGGAGTATTTCTGAATAAGAAAAGTGTCCCTGCAGAGTTTTGCTGATTTTGTAGTTGGGGAAATGTTTTCCCTAAAAATGGAGCAGTAACCTGATAGCTGAAAGATTATGAGTACAATAGAGCTTTAAATATTTTCTAAATTAACACGTTACAGAAGGATACAGCAGCCAGCAGATATTTATGGACACTTGGAGCTGCTCGACAGGTCCTAACTTTACTGGAATGTAAGCTCCAAGAGGACAGGCATGTGGTTTTGTCCACTGCTCTATCTGCTATACCTAAAAAGAGGGATGGGCATGTGGTGCATGTCAATAAATATCTATTGGATGAATTGGATGGTTAATTAATTAAACTTCATTACTGAAAAAGAGTATCACCTTAGGGGGACCCCAGCTGTTCTAGGAAAACTGAGTCCAACAAGATACTTAGAACTTGGCTGTGCAGAAAGCCAGCAGAAATAAGACTTGTCTATCTGGTGCAGAAAACATCTACCATTGTGCATATCTTATGTATTTCCAGTACAATAACTCTGCTGAAAGCAGCAATTGTGGACAGTCAAGGTACCCCATCATTCATTCACCCACTTATCAACTGAGCACATACTGTGTTCCCAGCCTTGGGTCAGGATGGGAACCATAGAAATGACCAGAACACCCCTGAGAGAAGTGGCATCTTGAACCCATCCACATGCAATGATCTATAGAGTGCTGAGTAGATCTCCAACCTGGCTGAAGGCTAGGGAGCTGGCAAAGCAGCACAGAGCCCAGTCGTCCTGCAGGAGCTGAACGTCCAGCCAAAACACAATGCACGGACAATGCAGGGACATGTGTCCCTTTGATGCCTGCTCTTTCTCACGTCCATGTGTTTTGCCCCAGGGATGTGCAGAAACCTGAAGAGAGGGTCACCATGCAGTCCAAGAACAGAGTGTGTACGCAGCAAAGCAAAGGAAGGCGTCTTAGAAAGCTGGCGAGGAACAGGTTTCAAAGGTCCTTGGACATAGGAAGAGAAAAAGAAGGAGGCGTTGTAAAACTACAAAGGACTTTAAGCAGAGTGGTTAAGAAGATAGACTTGGATCAAATCAAACTGGGTAAGAATCCAAGTTTTGCCGATTAGCGGTCGTGGGATGTCGAGCAAGTTAAGCTAGTTGAACCTCAGTTTCCTTGTCCGCAGAATAGAGGTAATGCTACGAATACCCCATGGGGTGTCGTGAGCAGCGACCGAGATAATGTTGAGCCCATTCCTCGGTCCCAGGAAGCGCGAAATAAACTGCAGCTACTTCATAAACGGTAGCTTGAGATCAGGGAGCTGAAGGGGCATCCACACCCTGTCTCACCCCACACACACATGACCCAATCCTACTTACGTTCATGCAGGACACTCTACCTAAATCACAGGCCCTCTGTCTACTGGAATCAAGCCGTCTTCTGATGCCTTCTGCCATGCGAAGGCTTCCTTGGTTAGCAGGACAAGGTGTGGTCGCCTCCCCTCTCTGAGAATCCACAATGCCACCTTCCTACCCCTAAAGCAATTCTGCCTCGTGCCCCAGAAACCAGTGTCCTCTTTAAATCCGCCCCATCAGACCAAAAACTCTCTGAGGGCAGAGGCAGCCCCTTTTCCCACCATGGCCCCGTCCAGGGGCCAGCCTGCCCCGTAACTGAATCCAGAACTGAGTTTCATAGGTAAGGAAACTGGACTCGAGGTCTTTCGGTCCATTGGGGTAAAAGTGGATCTGGGATCTGTCACTGGCCACTTGCTCCCTATGCGGAAACTCTGTTCCCAGGGCACCGCTGTCCTCTCTGGGGACCAGGGTGGCGCTCCATGCCTATCTCTTGGTGGAATGGAGCAATCACTGCAGACCAAGCTCCGTCCAGGCAGGAAAGGAGGCTGTGGGAAAGGCCGACAGCCCCGCTGAGGTCCAAGGACAACAATGCCAAGATCCCAGCTGGTAACAGCATGTTGGCCTTGGCTGTGCCTTGGCTCTGGAAACCAGGCCAAGGAAGTCCCTCCCTGATGGCCAGCACAGGCCGGTCTGGCTGAGCCTCTCACCACCCGGGGAGCTGGCCAGCAGCACCCAGACAGCGCTTGAGCAACCAACCCAGCTGTATCTTCCCCACCAGAGCCCCTCCCTCCGCACTGCTCCAACCACCGGCTCCGTGTGGGCGATGCTTCTCAAACACAAGTCCAGCCACTTGTCTTTACTTCCCCGGCTCCATGCTCCTGCCCTGCCCCCCTTCATAGTTCCTGGAACTAAAGTAAAACACTGTGAGGATAGAAAACGGGGGTCCCCATCTGTGGTCCACGGGGATCGCTCTGTCTCTCCACACCTGGGCCTGCTTGACTCCCAGCCTGTGTCACCTGGAAACCCCTCATGCATCTGTCCACCCGGACATCGACCCATCAAACCCAGACTCGCTAGGAGGGGAACCTCAGGGATGAACGGGTGGGAGAAACGAAGAGATGATAGATAGTATTTGAGCTGGACAACAGGAACCTGGAGTCTAGCCCTGGCTCTGTGCTAATTTTCCATGAATTTTCTTATACTGGTTCCATCTCTTTCTGACTTGTGGTTTCATGGATCTCTGCCTTCCAACGGTCACCTGGAGTCTCAACTCCCGGTACAAACCAGAGGTGTCCTCTTTGAAACAGGGGTTGGGGGAGGGCTGGTGACCACACCACACAGCCCCCTCCCTTCCTCTGAAGGTTCTAAGGACAAAGGACCAGCCAGCTTCTGCTCTGCCCATGACGGCTGTGATCATACATGACCCAGGCGCTGGTCATCAGCTCAGCTCCAAGGAGGAGGTATTTTCACAGCAGAGCAGGGGCTGTCGACTGGGCCTCTTTGACCCACCCAGCTAACCCCAACTGGCTCGAATGAAGTCCCTCCCACACCTACACCCTCCCAGAAAATGCATAAGGTATGCACAATTGCAGATGTTTTCTGCACCAAGCAAGGTTGCCACCTGCACCCAGCCCAGGACATCTACCCGGAAAGCAGCCCTTCTCACCTGGGTAAACCCTCTACGCGGCTCAGCCAGCTGCTTCAGCACGTCCCGCAGGCCGGGCCCGAGGTCAGGGGTTTCCCCACAGCAGGGGGAGGACAAGACGGGGAAGACCTGGCCCGGCCCCCTTGGAGCTCGCGGGCTGAGGAGGCGAGCAGACAAGACCCAAGGAGCCCAGCAGAGCGTGGCGCATGCCGTGACGGAAGGGAACAGCGGTGCTAGGGACAAGGGAGCAGACAGGCAAACTGCCGCAGAGGAGCCGGGGCAGGAACTACAAGGCGGAAGCGGCACCCACGGCTGAAATCCACCCCTGGGGCCACGGCTCCCCTGAGAACCACAGCGCCCTCTGCCTGTGATGGGCTGCACAGGGGACATGCCTGCCAGAGAGGCCAAGGGCCCAGCAAACCCACAAAGAACCCGCACCCTGAGCTTAAAATGATCAACTAATTAAAACACAATGGAAAGAGGAGACTGGTGTTTGGGTCCTGGTCATACTAGCTGTGTGACCTCAGGCAAAGCATTTGACCTCTCTGATCCTTCCTTTCCGTGTCTAATAATACGTAGTAACATCCTCTGTTTTTTAAATGTGTAGATCACAACATACCTTTACATCAACTATCTTGATTTAATTCTCACAAATCCCTGTGAGACAGGAACTGTCTCTTCATTTCGCAGATGAGGAGAAATAAGATCAGAGGTAAATCTTTCTTCAAGTAAGGGCTGGAGTCTGGTCTGGAACCAGATCTCCTAAATGGACCTTGCCGTCCTGGCTCCATCCACCTCCCCGGGACAAGCTTCCGGTCAAGGCTGCCCAAACCTCTCGTCACCCGTGGAAGCTTTCTGCCTCTCGGGACTTAAATGTCTGGTTTCCCGCGTCCTGATCTTCTGCAGCCTGGATCCCTCTGGGGCAGCTGGAGGGGACAGTCCTCTAGCTCCAGAGAAACTCACTGTTCAAAGCCCCCCACATAGAACATTGTCTTCTAGCTCAGCCAGACCAACCACTCCAGCAGCAGATTCCCCGGAGAGGAACAGGGGGAGCGGGACAAGAAGGTTGAAGGGTTCATCTAGAAGCAGATAAACTTTGCAGGAAAAAAGGGGAGAGGGGCGCGACCACGTCAGCAAACTCCCAAGCGGGCCGTAGCTGACAACACCAGCAGCAGAAGGCGTTCTGCGAGGTGCAGGGGCGGCTCCCAGGAGGACGAGGTCACACCTGGCTCTGCGGCCTGCTGGGCCCACTGCCCGTCTGGCCTCGCAGGCAGCACTGACTCACGGGGGTGCCTGAGGGGCCCAGCTCTCAGCACATCTGACTCACCATCTCCTGCCTGAGCCACTGTAGGACGTTCCTTCTCCCAGAAACAACAACCATCTTTTTTTTTTTTTTAAACTGGCAAAGGAGCTTTTTCATGTTCTTGGGACTGTAAACTGAGCATCGAATTTTCCTCAACTTTTCCTAAGAAGCATGCCTTGTGGGAAAGTGAAAAACAAGTCCATCTTAGGGCCTGAACATTTTCGTAACTTTTGAGTAGCCTTTGTTTCTTCCAACGTCGTTCATCCAGGGGACGTGCAAGGTGAAAATGTTTCCAAGGGGCCACGGACCAAAGTAAGGACAAGGTCCGGTGGCCAGATGCACTCTGATGAGTACTTAATACACAGTAAGCTTAAAAAGTCAGAATTATTACCCACATTTTACAGTCATGGAAACTGAGGCTCAGAGAGGTTAAGCAACTACCCTAACGTTAAGTGTTAGAGCCAGAATTCAGGCTCAGTTCCCAAAGCTTCCATGCCTTGACTACACCACACTCTGTGTCCAGGTAGAGAGCAGCCCGTTCTCCTGCAGTTCACACACGCCTACAGGTGTGCCAAGGTGTTCCACTAGGCAGAATCCCTGGCCTCCTCCATCTCTGTGGCCAGGCTGTCTGCTCGCACCACTCCTGCCCTTCCCAACCCCTGAGGTCAAAGCCCCCAGCTGCATCTACTGGGAAAAGGCAGAAGGTGAAAGAGGCACTGCCATCCGGTCAGGCGTCGCGTCCTTCTGGGAAATTACTGACCTCTACTGAACTGTACAAGACTCCACTCCTCAGATCGCTACACGAACCCACCTGGGCACAAAGCAAAGCCTTCTGCAGAAAGGCGCCTGCAGGGACACAGCTGGCCCTTGGGAGTACACCTGCGCATCGGCAGACGGGCCTACCAACATGCAGGTGGCCAGGTGCTGCCCAGATGCAGCGAGCCCATGCTGGGTATTGGGTTTGCCCCTCCAGACCCACCCGACACCCTGCTCTGTGCCCTGGAGGCTGGCCTGAGGCTGCAAAAACGGGCTCCCTTTTCCTCTGGCTTCCAGCTGGGTTTGGCCTGTGGAAGGTGCTAGCACCGGAGCAGAGGGCAGGTCTATACCTTCAGCTGCTCCCCCTGCTTCTTGCTCCCCACTGCCGCTTGCCCAGGCCACTTTGTCACCCCTTTCGTGGACCTTGTCCTTCTCACACTTTTTCAGTAGTCCCTTCATTAAACTCTCCCCTGCTACCTCCATCTGTTTCCTGCCAGGACCCCAACTCATTCAAAGCCATGTAGGGCAGAGGTGCTGACCTCAGTAGAAGAAAGTGCGGGGTAAGCGAGGGCTACTTCTGTGGCTTTTCTAACCATCAGAGCCTGGACTTTTTTTTTTTTTTTTTTTTTTGCTGTACGCGGGCCTCCCACTGCTGTGGCCTCTCCCGTCGCAGAGCACAGGCTACGGACGCACAGGCCCAGCGGCCATGGCTTACGGGCCCAGCCGCTCCGCGGCATGTGGGATCTTCCCGGACCGGGGCATGAACCCGTGTCCCCTGCATTGGCAGGCGGACTCTCAACCACTGCGCCACCGGGGAAGCCTGAGCCTGGGCATTTTACATGCTGCTCTTAGTACTGTTCATTTAAATAATTGGATACAATCTATAAGTACCCACATTCCCGCGAGCCACAGCCTCAATCCCCTGGCAGCAAATTCCTTGAGGACTAAAGAGAGAGAGACCTTGGCCTTGGAGCCTTCCCAAGAGCCACAGGTGAGCAGCCTCACACTCACTACACATGCCAGGTAACGTCATGACCCAGGGTGACATACTGCACACGGCATGGTTTTGGATTTAAATGTAACATTTTTACTGAAACCTGTTATCTTCTCTGTCTCCAATAGGATTGACTTGTTTTTAGTCGGTACAGGTTGATTCTTGGTGGGAGAGATAAAGATGCCCAAGTCCCACTTCCTACCCTCAAGGAGCTCGTAGATAAGAGAATATAACGTGTTAGGAGCTATAAGCACACAAAGGTGACCCTAACACTGTCTGGAGGTAGCAGGGAAAGATGCACATTGGAGGTGGGACCCAGATGATTTTTGAAAGGTGGTAAAGGAACTCCTCAGGTGAATCAGATGAATGAGGGCCCTCCAGGCAGCAGGAACAGCATGCGTAAAGGTATGGAAGCAAGGAAGAGGAGGTCGGGTTCTGTGCACCATAACCAGGGCATAATGACCAACGCTTGGCATGTGTGTAGGGAACTGATAGCCATCAAACTGGAGAGTGAGGCCAAGGCCTTGCAACCATGCTCATAATTCAGAAAGAAGTAAAAAAAAAACCACCAGTAAACCAAACAAGAAATGACTCTGTCAGCAAAGACCCATGTGTGAGGCACTGCTAAAAGACAAAATGGTCTTCTTAACTACAAAGCACTCCATGGTCAACTCATTTCTGGGTTCAAATGTACGCTCCAGAAAAATGAGACCTGAGAAGTAAGAAAATGCAGGTCACATTTTGGAAGCTGTTTAAATACTAGCCATTGTTAAGTACATGTAGTCCATGAACTAGAGTGTATCTGTACCAGCTGGTCTTAAAGATGGAGACGTGGATGGATGGATGGATGGATGGATGGATGGATAGATGGAAGGAAGGAAGGAACGGAGGGAGGGAGAGGGGAAGGGGGAAACATGGATGAGATAGAATTAATTCATACATAAATGATATAAATACATAAATGACAAAGAGACAGGTTAAAAATAAATAGCTGTTCCCCAAACACTCATCAGCTCTCCCTCCCCCGCCATCAAGCTTCATCCTAACTCAGTGAATGAGCTCTGCCTGCTGCCACAAAAACAAAAATAATTTGGGAATGATGGGCTGAATTGGAAGCCAAGTTCAAAACTTCCAGAGCCTTGAGAACACACAGTGCTGACCCCTACACGATCCCACAGGAAACTGGGGAGAGGACCAGAGTGCCCATCTTTGCCTCTTATTGGCCCTGCTCCCCTGGTCTATGTGGGGATCCTGCGAGAGAACAGTGCTCTGGGGAACATCCCAGACTGTAAATTCCAAGGAACATTTCAACCAATTGAAGGAAACTCTTGCAATTTTGTGAGCCACAAATGGCTCCAAGGAAAGTCTGGTTCAACTTTCAGACCTGGCAATACCTTCCTTCATGGCAGAAGGACAGTGGCCATGAAACGACCAGTTTTTCCTTCCCCATTTTCCCAAAGGAAAGGGCCCTGAGCTGGGAAGGTTGTATTTTCCCCACCTGCGGTTTTATGTTCAAGCCAAGTCAATAAACTGAAATATAGCTTGGGTTCAGATGATTCTCAAAGAGGAAAACAGCAATTTTGCCTTCAAAGGGACAGAGCTTGGAGCCAGGAAACAAGAGTTATGTTTCCGGCTGAGCTAGGGGAAATCTGGGCTGCAGGCTTTGAGAGGCCAAGCTCCCCCCAAGTCCAGGGGTGGCTGGGGATGACCCAGGCTCTGGTGACGGTGGGCATCTGTCACATAAGGAAGACAAGAGTTCATTCGTGGGCAGAGCAGACACTGAGAAGAGAGCGGTTCCTACTGGGAAAGTCAACGGAACCAGTACACAGCTGTCCGCTGGTGCCTCTAGAAGAGCAGAGAAAACGGGGCAGAGCACCGAGGAAGGAATGGTCAGTCATACAGATAAGTGGTAGTGGAATGAAAGGGTGGCCACGTGAGAAGCATGGAAGGCTGCCCTCAGAATCATGAGGCTCCCATTCAAATCTCTGCTTGACCGCAAAGTTCCTACGTGGCTTTACGCAAGTCATTCTCCATTTTCTCATCCATAAAATGGACATAAGCGTATCTGCCCTGCTTATCTCAGCAGCAGGAAAGAATGTGAGACAGCCTCAAGGTTTCAGCAAAAACCACTTGATAGCACGAACCGGAACAGGAGAACTGCCCCCAAGGGATCTTGTTATCATTGACATTCCTGAGTCTTCTCTGGCATATAGCAAGCCAGATCACCGTCTTCCTGCTCCAATAAATGCAGCTGCGCTCCTGGCCTTGCCTGATTCCCCCGTAACCAGCTCCGAATGTGGGCCTTCAGCTGTCCCAGCGTCCAACCCCGGAGGACTGTATACAGTGTCAACACACCCCAACACCCAGCCGCAACTGAAACATGACAACGTGTAACACGGACCCTGTCCAATTCATCACGCCTGTATCTTCCTAGGCACAATGCTACATAGAGAGACATTTAACAGCTTTCAATACACATGGGAACCCGCATTGCTCTCCACCCGGGAAAAATCTGCCAGATGCCAAGAGGTTTATTTTTCTAGGATTAACACAATGACAGGGAATCAGCCATATATATTGTTGAATATGACGAGCCAAATATTTTTCTGTAATTTCTACAATAATATGAGGAAAGCTGAAAAAGAAAAAAAAAAGCAGTCGCCGGTGTTAGGCTGGTCTTTGCAGGCGCCAGCCTCCAAAAATAACAGCCATTCCTACGAATTACCAACAAGGCTGTTTGCAAGACTGTTGCTTGATACAAGAAATGGAACGTATTAATAGGAGCTTCCCGGGAAGAAGGGGCTTAGGGAGGACAGACTGACCCAAGACAGAGGACTCTGGGGAGGGCGGGAGCTCTCAGCCACCAGTCCCCGGGATGTGCCTTCCCCGGGGCTCCGGCAAGGTCACAGAAGATGCCGCCCTACATGCACGCTGATTTAAGTACAGGCCGGGAGGAGAGCCTGGGGCTGCAGCCACGGCGCGTCCTACAGCACTTTCAAACAACCTAGTAACTGAGTTTCACTCTGCAACTTTGAAACCTGATGGAGTGGTGCTGGAGGGGCAAACAGGAAACCAAAATTAAAAGAGGATCAGAAAGGAAGCTCAGTGAGAAGAGAAGCCGAGGGTGAAAGCAGACGCGTCTGCCTTGTTCACGTAGACATGTGGTCAGGGAAGGGCCCTCACCCCAGGCTGGCAGCAAGGGCTTCTAGGGCCTCCAGGGGTGAGAAACCGGGGCAGGGGAGTAAGTGAGGTCATCGTGGGAAGGAAGAAAGAAAGCACCTCAGGCTGGGAATCCAGGGAGCAGAGGTCCAATCTCTCTGCCTCTGTGGTCTCCTCTGTGGTCTTAGACCGACCGTCCCTGCCCTGGGCCGAGGTGTCCTCAGTTCATAAGACTGTTATACAAATGAGGTGGGAGGGAGAGAAGGATGAACAGCGGTGAGAGGCTGGAAGCTGGGGTCTGGGGCTAGGCCCCTCGGTCTTCAAACCCTACTCTCCGGAAGATCACCTGGGCAGCAAGAAGAGAGCCCTGCCTGGGCCCAGCCAGGAGGCGCTCCCGCTCTGGAGGCCGCGTCCAATCGCACTCAGAGGGGTTATCTGCCACCGGCCCAGGAAGGCAGTTCCGGAGCTTACACGTTCCCAGCTTACAAAACAAGCAGATCCCAAGCTGGTAAGAAACCAAGAAGCGGAGGCTGCGTCAGCCCCAGACCCCCAAGAGCAAAGTGATCATACTGGCCGCGCCCCCTCCCTGGGAACTGGAGCCCCGGCCGACGGTTGCTTGGGTAAAGTGATGGATGGTACCTGTTCAGAGCCTCACAGGACAGAGCCAGTGGGTGCTTCCTGCAGTCAGACATCTGCGAAGTAAAAGGAAGAACTTTCTACCTGTCAGAGTCACCAACATAGCAGGTGGCTTCCTTCCCCGCCCCCTCGCTGGTCCACCCAACTTTGTCCTCACCTCATAACCTCCTTTCTCCCCAGGGCCTTATTTAGCAAAAAGGGGTCTGAAATAAAGGAAAAATCTTGCAGAGGGAGCGGTTGGGGAGGGAGGAGTTGATGGCCCTGCGCTGGAGGAGCTCTCGGACTAGTGGGGGAGCTGGAGCAGATGCCCAAGACGGACTCAGATTCTGAGAGCAGCACAGACCCAGTAACCAGAGGACCCTGTGGCTGCTGGGGTTAAACCAGTGAGAGAGAAGGAAGGGCCAGCCAAGCAGGCTCCCTGCAGGAGGCCAGCAGCAAGCCCGGTGCTGGCTTCAGCTGCTCTCTTCTCCCAAGTTTTGGGAACCCAATGAGATGTCGCGCAGAGAAGATGGCAAACACTCCAGGGACAGGAGACGGGGTCCTGGTATTCCCTGGATCCCCTGCATCCTCTGTTTTCTCCGCCCCCGGGGAACCCCCTCCCCCATTCTGCTCTCCTTTGCCCCACACCTGCCTGAGAAACTTGTCTGCTTTGTCCTTCCTCCGGGGTCCAGCCAGGAGGATATGGGAGGAGCTCTGGGGCTCACTCGGCCATGCCTTGACTCTTCTCTGTTAAAGTCCCATCTGGTCACTGAGCACCTCGTGGGTGCCGCGACCCGGAGATGAGTGGGACCCTGCCAGCCCTTGGGGAACTCCTAGTCTGGGGTGGTGGGAGAGTCAGGGAAGGGAATGCAGCGTGCTATCCACCCCACACCTGGCCAGCAGAAAACCGTTTCCACCGGTGAGCCAGGGATTTGAGGGAACCACGAGACCAACACCAAATGCTTTACCACTGGAATAAAATTGAAAATGTCCCTGGAACCCACTTTATCCAGAATTTCCAGGGGAGTTTGGTGCAAGTGAGTCACCAAGGACACAACGGCAGGTTCCGAGTGTCAGGACAGCTGAGCTTGGTGGATATTTACACAGAGCTTGTGGAAAAGATGGTCCAAAACACTCAGGCTGTGCCTGCCCCAAAGCCAAAAGGGTTGCCTCCGTCCTTTCCAACCCAGCCAGCTGTGGGCAGCTCTGCAGCCCCGTGCTCCTCTCCGAGGCTGGCTGAGGACAGGAGGAAACCCAGAAAGCAGAGAGGGCAATGAATCTCCGCCTGCCGTGACAGTGCTCCGGCTTGCCCAGCGTTCTTTCCCTCCGTGAGGGAAAAAAAGAGGCATAATGGGTAACAATCTCCACGATCGATCTGCAGATTATTAGGGAAGTGTGGTGCTACTCGCCACTCTCCTTCCCACAGATGAAACGCAGGCTTTCCGACAAGGCCTCCAGCCACTGCCTCGGGAAGCCCCCTTCTCCTTCGTGAGATGAGCACAGGACACAGGCCGGGGGGCAGAAATCGTCCTGTTCTGTTCCCCACGTGTCCGTGCCGCTGGGAAAGAAAACCCAGACCCCACGTGGGAGAAGGTGGCTTGACTTTTAAGGACAATTTCCCCGTAACAGCCCAAGAAACCGTTCCAGAAAGTGAGAATGATGATAACTGTCAGTTACCACTAAACATCACTCATGTGCCACCACTTAAGTCTGACAATAACCCCTCCAGGAAGAATTCCTATTTAACAGATGAGAACACTGAGGCTCTGGCAGACTGAGTGCCCAGTCCCAGGCAGCATCCGCAGTGAGATGGTGAGTGGCAGATTCACGCATCCAAATCCACTTCTAAAGGCCACACTCCTGTCATTTTCCTGCCCCTCATTCTTCTTGACCTCAATAAATACCTGATACCTAACAGGAGTGAGCTCCCAAAGTGCAGAGACTGTGGAAATGGCTCTAACTTTCGGGAATCACCAGAATAACATCTGTACAGCCTGGGTACACCTGGAAGTGGGGCTAATTCAGGCCCAGCGGCCACTGCAAAGGTAAGGATCATGATAATATAATAATACTAATATTATGCTATCGTCACTATGAAGTCTTCCTTGGTGCAGCAAAAACACTGGGCTTTTGGATATTCCCCTGTAGACAGAATCCAAAACCTGATACTGAGGTCCCAACTCACACTGAGGGGAAGGCAGGATGCTTCATTCTAGTGAGGACTTCCCCGGTGAGATGCTCTGAACAGGTAGAGAGCTCTCAGCTCCCCACAGGCCCAGGACACAGATCCACGCAAGGTCTGGCCTCCTGCCCTCAGCCCCTGGCCCCGGCCAGAGCCCCCCTCCTCCGGGCTCCTCCAACTGTCCCCCTGGGAGCCGAGCGACCCCCCGGAACCCACGTAAGCGGCAGCTTCCCTGCTCAAGGGCAGGTGCTGGGCTCAGAGGTACCCCGATGCCGAGCACACCCACGGCAGGCCTCCCTCTGAAGGGCGATGCGCAGGGTGGTCAAGAGCTCAGACAGAGTCACAGATGGGAGTCTGAGTCCTTGCTGTGTAACTCTGAACCTCAGTCTCTTCTCCTGTAATTTGGGAACAGTATTAGGCACCACCACAAGAACTGTTGTGAAGATGCAAACATATAAATGCCTCAAAACTCTCAACATGGGGTCGGGTCCACAGTTGGTGCTCATTAAAGTCTACCTATTCGTATGAGTATGATTAGATCCAAAGCTTCAATACACTAGAAGGCTAAGGCACGTCTGCCCCAGTCCATACCATTTTCTGCCGTTTTGTCCCCACCTGTCCTGAAACCCCCTCCAGGCCTCAGCCTGGCCCTCAGGTCCTCAACACACGCAGCTCCACTCAGAACGGAGCCACTCGTTCAGCCCGGCTCTGACACGGACAGGGCCTGGGGCAAGGGAACAAGTGAAAGCCTGTGGCCCACGCTCCTCCCCCATCCCGGCTCCGCTCCATCCTACAGCGAGGGACTTCGTGAGGCCCCAGGCCCAGGGCTGCCCATACTGGGGCTTGGGAGCAGGTCTCAGGGCCGTTTGGTCAGAGGTTGCAGGGTCCCTGGCATCAGTGGCTGGGGGGAAGGGTTCCTGGCACCAGGCTCCTGTTGGGAGCATTGCTTTGAACCCTTGTCTTCCGGGGAAGGACATGGCCAGCAGAAGACCAAAGCCGGGACACAGGGCACGTGGCCAGGACAGTTGCACTCACTTGTTTATCCAGTACATTCATGGGGCACCCTGTGCACCCCAGGAATAGAGAGACAAATAAGACCCAGGGCCTGCCTGCAAGGCCCTCACAGTCTAAGAAGAGACTCTTCCTCGTACCTGCAGGAAGGTGAGTCCTGGGGGAGAGGTGTCGAAGCTGGCGGTGGGGCAGCCCCAGAGAGCGGCAAATCTGGGAGCAGAGGATGAAGGGGTGTCCCAGGGACCAAGGGAGGCCAGGGCACAGCAGGAGGCGGAAGCAGGCATGAGGCTGAGGGGGGAGCTGCGGGGGCTGGCACAGCTCGGGGTGCAGATGAGGAGGAGAGGGAGGTGAGGCACAGAAAGCAGAAAGGGGTGACCCAGACTCTAAACCCCAGCGCCCACTCGACTGCCACTCGCAGTGTGACCTTCGCTTATCCCCGCCCCCCGGGTCTCAGCTCCTCCATCTACAAGGTTCGGTTGGGGGGGGGCTGAGAATTTAGGACCCTGATGCTGGCATGCGGCTGGCTATTATATTACCCCCAGTCCCCCCTTTCAAGCCTCCAAGAGAAGCCGATTAGAGCACATTTCCAGACGGATCTCCAGCAACCCCAGATCCACAAAGGAACAAGTGTGTAGAGCAGTTCCAGCTCTTTCCTTCCTACAACAACCAGAGGAAAGTCACTCTGGTCTCCCCGTACCCCACGGCCCGTAACCTGGCCAAATCCTCCGCCTCCCGCTCTGGTCCCAGCTCCTCCAAGGAGCTTTTTCAGCCTGCTTTACCCACCCCTCCTGGTGCTCGCCCCACCTATGCTCAGAGCCCAACTCAACTCAGTCCTAGGCCGTGGGGACAGTGGCTGGTCTGCCCCTCCTCAGTACACAACCTTGTCCCTGCTCGGCATGGCTGGCACAGAACTGGACACACAAGGGGCATGAGCAAACGAACATGTGCTAAAGAGAGGCACACGGTGCCCCAGAGAAGTGCAACGTCCACGGAGCGCCCTGCCTAGTGTCCTCAGGCCCTGAGACCGTGGGCCCACCAGCTACTAGACAGGGCACTTCCAGAGGCTGAACACAGCGGTAACAGCCAGCCCTTCTAACCCTTTTAACCTCTCCATGTCTTATCATTGTCCCTGAATCGGCCCTGGTACCATGTGCAGACCATCCCCTTCCTCCAGCCAAGCAACAGCAGAGCTGGGAAGATGCTCAGAGAGCAGCTGGTCCCACTTGTCACTTTGCAGCTAGGAGAACAGAGGCCCCGGGTGGTGAGGGCCTCGCCCAGTTTACTCCAGGTACTAACAGAAAACGTCCCCTTGTATCTTCTGCCCCCATGGCTCTGTCCTGCCTCCCTGCTCAGTGCCTGTGTGGTACCAAGGGCATCCATGTCAGCTTCAGCCACTGCGCATCTGCAGCTCCGGACGGCACCCAGCCCCTGCCAGCCTGGGGCTCAGGCTTGCTGAGCCGGAAGGGGCCGGGCCCGGGGCTGATCGCTGCAGCCAATCCAGAGCCAATGCCCATCTCCTCCAGGGGCACAGTCCCATGCTACCAAGGAATTAGCTCAATCCATTAGCACCCCCTCAGAACCATTAGCACCTACTTCCCTCAGCTCAGGGAGTAACACTGTGAAACAGCAAAAGCAATTCCTCCAAAACTTGGGGAAATATCAGAACTACAGATTCAGAAATCCCTAGAATGTGGAAGGCAGAGGACACATGACCTTTTCAGACCTAGCTTCCTGTAGCTGACGATTCCCTCAAGTGGGTGAAGGGACGTCAAGACTAGGGTATAAGGAGGTGGGTAACGTACTGACCACCCTCTTCCCCGAATCCATCAGCCCCAGTCCTGCTTCATATTTTTCCAAAACAGCACCCTCTTCTCAGCGTACACCCACCCCCAAAATCTCCCAACCCTGTAGCACACGGCTCCTCTGACACACACTGCGGCACTCAGAGGGGTCTCCTCGCTACTCAATGCCCTGCTCATAGCTTCATAAATTCAACACATTCACTGAGGCCCCCGGGAAGGCAGTACCCTAGGTCTCAAAAAGAATCTGGTAAAGGAAGGCAACCCAAGAAGACAGACCAACATGGTCACAGGTGAGGAGATGCTCAGGGAACAGCAAGACTTGGCCCAGTGTGGCAGGGTACGGGGGAGAAGCAGAAATGAAATGAAAATAGTATTTTGAGGTCAGGTCACCAAGAGTCCCCAATACCAGGCTGAGAATCACCCACCCCAACCCTTGCAAACCATAGGTTTGGGTTAGAATTCAAGATATACTCAGAGAGGGTAGGGGTTACCCGAGGGTATCCTCTGGAGTCCTCGGTCATGATCGTGGCCCAAGGACCAAGGCTGTCTAGGCCTAGATGACAAACATACCCTCAGCTTCCAGACCCCAGCTTAGGGGTCACCTGCTCTCTGAAGATTTTGCCCACTAACTAGATCCTTCCTTAACCCAGTGGACCTATGTAGAGTCTGTTATAGCACCTGTGACACTTCACTGTGCTTGATGGTTGATATTTCTATCTCCTCCCACAGTTTAAGTCTTTCAAGTGAAAAGACCATGTCTTATTTACCTCTGTATCTCTAGAGCCCAGCAAAATGACTGGCATGACATACTTGGTCAAAGGATGGATGGATGGATGGATGAATGGATGGCTGGATGGATGGATGATAGAGCCTGACTTGAAGAGTCAGAATTCATGGAAGAGACCTTTATTTCCCAGCAGACATAGACTCCATGAACATATCCTAAAATTACTGCTTGCCAAAACTCTACAATGGATAAAAGTATTTGACCCAATTTTCTTGGTTTTCCCAGGTCCTCTTCCCTCTGTCTATCTATCCCATTGGTGCCCAAAACCCTTGGCAGGCTCCTCACTAGAGCTAAGCTGGGGCGTCAGGCCCAGCCTCCCAAAGACATCATGGGAGAGGAAGAGCCACGACTGGATCCTGGCACCAGAACATCCCTTTAGTAATTACATGGTTCCAGACAGACATAAATAGACAGATTAGCCTTTCTGCATTTTTCTCATAAAAATAACAACAGTTCCTAAGCACACTGGCATGAGTGTGGACATTAAGCATTGCAACCTGCTGTTCTTGGCAGTCGAGGGCTGGCCTTCCTTGCTGTTCCCCCCACCACCTCCTCCTCCTCAGGGCTCTTGGAGGACTCCTCACGCCTGGCTCTGTCCACCCCTATTGCCCCAGAGCAGGTTGGCAGCCAAGCCCTGAGACTGGCTAAGGACTTTTATGAGCATCTTGTCCATGGTTTGCTGTTCTCTTGGCTGAATCTTTATCTGCTTTTAGTCATTATGTAACTAGAAATCCTGTACACACGGTGAAATGATTACATGCCCCGTTCTGTACTAGAGGAACTAAGGAGAATATTCGCTCTATTTCTGCCCTGACCTAGAAGAAGCACAGTCTCGAAGGTGAACCCCCTTGCTTTACACACATAGTTGATCTCTCCCCCTTCCCCTCTTCCTCCTCTTCCTCTCCCTTCTTCTCCTTCCTCCTCTTCTTCTTCCTCCTCTTCTCCTTCTTCTCCTTCTTCTAATTCTTTTTCTTCTTCTTCTTCTTCTCCTTCTTCTTCTTCTTCTCCTTCTCCTTCTCCTTCTCCTTCTCCTTCTTCTTCTTCTTCTTCTTCTTCTTCTTCTTCTTCTTCTTCTTCTTCTTCTTCTTCTTCTTCTCCTTCTCCTTCTCCTTCTCCTTCTCCTTCTCCTTCTCCTTCTCCTTCTCCTTCTCCTTCTCCTTCTCCTTCTCCTTCTCCTTCTCCTTCTTCTTCTCTCTCCCCCTCTCTTCTTCTCTCCCTCCCCATCTTGAGCTCACACCTCCTCATTATTTTTTACTTCCCCTCAGGTGTCCATGCTGACCTTGGATCATGACTATGACCCAAGGACCAAAGCACCTATGCCTCTGGCTTCTCTCCATCTTCCTCTCTCTTCTACACCTGACCTTGCCTCCCTCAGGCTCAGGGTTCCAGAATCAGAGACAGGATATTGGGGGCTGAAGTATTGATTCCTGGACCCTCCTCTCTAAGGTCCATGAATTCCCCAGGTGGAAAGTAGCCCCAGCCTCATTCTCCTGGCAGATACCAATCCAGCCAGACTTCTGGCCACAGGTCAAGCATCTGGATCTGCTATCAGATGACCATGGCTCCTTCTGGAAGACAAAATATGACCGAGACTGCTTGCAGGCCACAGAGGACTTCATTTACTTTTCAATGTGATGCTACTCCTCCTCCAGAAAGATCCAGAACAAGGTATCCAAGGTTGATCAGGCTACGTTCCGCACACACCCAATCAACGATGCAAGGCATCTCTCACGAGGGTCATGCCACTAAATGAGAAGAAAGGGGGATTTGAAGTCAGAGTCCTTAGGTTCAAGCTGCAGCTCCACCACTCACCAGCCGTGATATTTGGGAAAGTCTCAAAAACACAATACGCAATATAAGGTTTTGATCATTGCCAAATGCTGGTGAAAAATAGTATCTTAGTATGATTTGCGTTACTCTTGCTTTTAGTGGATATGAGAATCTTTTCGTATTTTTGCGGCCATGCGTATTTCCTTTTCTATCTGTTTGTGATCTTTGCCCATTGTTTTATTGAGTCACTGGATTGAGTCACAGGAGCTTTAACCTGGAACTCTGGAGGGTCCATAAACCTCCAAAAATTGAGTGTAAGTGTTGTATAAGTAAGTGTGCATTCATCTTTCTTGAGAATGTGCTCATTGCTTTTATCAAATGCCCAAAGGGTCTGTGAAGTTTCAAAGTTAACAACCTGTGGATGAGATTGCCACCAAGAAGCTTCCAGGAGTTAACAACAATTCTCATGGATCCATAAATGCATCAAAGTTTAGGTCCCGAGCATCAGTAAACACTCATCTGTGCCCAGCACTGGCTCTACGGGGTCAGAGGATATTCTAAAGGATTAGCTTTGCAAAATGGGTCAGCTACCCATGTTCAACTGGCAGTTGAGGTGTTATATTCCTAGGTGGGAGGGTGGTGCCCAAGTTATATCATTACCAATCACTTAAAAAACGATAGTTCCCATAGGTCTGGAAATTGACTGAGAGACGATGACTTTCCATTTGTGATGCCCCAATTTGGGACTTTGTTCACTAGATCTAAAATCCCTTCCAATTACACAGATCAAGTAAAGTGCTCATTGGCTATGCACCTATTCACCCCTAGGGAGACCATGATCATTAGACAACAGTGGGATTCTGATTACCACTCCAGTTCTGCTGTGGGCTTCATTAAGCACAACTGCCTTGTTTCTAGAGGTTAAATACTGACCATTGACATTTGCCACTCTGGAATTCCATTACCCCCAGTGAAATGACGAAAATATTTGCAATGGCAATCTCTGCCCCCATCAACCCCTGCCTGCGGAGAATAGTCATCACCGAGGTTTTCAAGGCTCCTGATACTTCCATTGCCAAGGTATTTCTCAATGACTTTGTGAAAAGAGTAGTGTGTGGGTGACCTCTCCTATAAGGGTCGGGGGTGGGGGGCGGCAGTGTGACTAGGTTGCATATGATAAACCCATTCCAACATTCCAGTCTCTTTAAGCCTTTGGATTTCTTTGTAGAAAGGAAGTTCTGATACTTCAGTTTCATTTAGTGCAGGCCACCACTGAGTCCAGGTTTAAGTCTAAAACAAAGCAAATGGCTGGAATCACTCCGAGCCGCTCAAGCTAACACATTAAATCAAGAATCTCTAGTTAGTACATACATCTTGATAAATCTGGCCCAATCCAACACTACATAGCCTCCTCCCTTGCCCGTCACCTTGTAATTCTTCTGGTATGTATGCTTTCTCCTCCTGGATCATACTTCCTTCTCATCCCTCTTAGGCATGCTAGGATCTGCCTCAGTCGTGGATATGGAGGCAATGAGGGGCAATGAGGGGTGGTGGAAATATGTCTTAAGGAGATTTAGCACCACGTGGTCTTCAATCAAGTAGAAAGAAGCCCCCTCAGCCAGGGATGGAGAAGGCTGCGTCTAATGGCAGAGTAGGCACAGAGAGCCTGGGGGAGTGGGTCAAGGTCCTCTGAGCTGAATGCCCAAATGTCCCCATCTCAGTTCTCAGATCTCACTCTTTTTTGAACCACGTCCTCACTTTCCCATAAGAAACCTGCTGCAGCTGTGGATTCTATTGTACTATCATCTACAACCTCATGATCACTTTATGATACATTAAGCTACAAGGCAGTTAAAAAGCAATACTTTTAGGGCATTACAGAAGCACTCTGATTCTCTGGCCATAAACTGCTCTGAGAAGGAAAAACCCTGAGATGATTCGTTTCTTTCTTTCCAGTGCAATCAGAAAGAGCCCACCCACCCCCATCCCAGCAGCCCTCACACTGTGTTTCCACCATAACATTCTGTAGCAGTGGCCATTTAATCTGCCAAAGCTTTGCCCTCCATAATACTTTAATTCCGGGCAACTTTAGATGATGAATTTTAAAACCATTTGTCAACATCAGCCTTGCATTATCTGTATTCCAGTTTCTATTGACAAGAAAGTCATCACCAGCTCCAAACCTAACCTGAACAGGTAACCAACCATTCTTCCCATCTTCAAAGGTCTGTTTGCTGTAAAGCTCTTGTGATGTCAGTGCTGAATCAGGCAGGAGCCAATCACGAAAACAGAAATCGCTCTAGGTATATCAAGCAGGATGCAATTTCATACAAAAATGTAGATGTTTATAAAAACTGTTAGAAATACTGAAAGGAATAGGATCAGGGAAAACCACCATCAGCTCTTAGGCATACCACTAGTTTTCAGAGAGTCTGGAAGTTGTAGGAATCACAGGAAACCACAAAAGACGATCTGGGTAGGAAAATGTCCCCCAGATCTCCCTTCTACCTAGGTTCGGTGGAGTGAAAGATGAATAAACTTTCCAATCTCTGTTATGATTTTTCAACTGAAAAGTTAAAATACAATTAGGAATCTGGGCAAAGATACTAAGCTGTTTTCACATTACATACTTAAAAGGACGATATTATATATAATACTTTAGAAAAGCAAAGACGAAAATGAATTGACATGGTTAACTCAGGCTACTTTGGGCCTCAGAGCTAGGAAGCACTCAACTTTCTAAAATCTTGAAGTGCTGTTCGCTTGTCACCTACTTTGACTTTGGACTTTGGTTTTTGTTTTCATTGTTTTCACTTGGACCCTCAACTGGCTTGTCCATGGTTCTGGGATTTCCAGCAGTTTCTCAGTCTTTCTTCCACCAAGACCATCACTTTCCTAGAGAAAAGCTTTTATCTTTGACAATCACTTCCACTAATTCCTGAAAAGAAGTCTTTGATCTCTCTTCATAAACCCCAAATTGGGTCCATACACCAGAATGTTCTATCCTCTTGTGCATACATCGCTCTGCATAGCAATTCACAGAAACTAGCAATGGCTCCTCCCAAAGTATCCTCAAGCATTGATACCTGCAGTCAGGTTTCTCCAGAAAAGCAGAACCAGCAGGACATGTGTATATGTAGAGAGAGATTTATTTTAAGGAATTGGCTCACACGATTCTGGAGACTTGGCAAGTCTAAGATCTACAGGGTAGGCCAGCAACTGGAGACCCAGGGAACAGTTACAGTCTGTGGCCAAAGACTGTCTGCTGAAAGAATTCCTTCTTGCTTCAGGGAGGTCAATCTTTTTCTATTAAGCCCTTCAAATGACTGGATGAGGCCCACCCACATCCTGGAAAGAATCTACTTTCCTCAAAATCTTCTGATTTAAATGTTAATCTCATCCAAAACTACCTTCACAGAAACATCTAAAATAATGTTTGACCAAACATCCGAGTACCATGGTCTAGCCGAGTTCACACATAAAATTAACCGTCACAACACCTCCTCCAGGAAGCCTTTCTAGGTGCTGACCCACTGAAATGCCTCAGAATGTATCCTTCCTCCTTTGCGGCATCCCCAGGCCTCCTGGGTGTTAGGGTATTTTAGAAACATGTCACATCTCACCCACTTTGAGCCTCTGAGCACCTCAAAGGCAGAATCACTTCTGTTTCATCTTTGCAGCCTACTGCCCAGCCCAAAATTAGCAGAGGTCACTCAGTAAGTGTGAAATGAAAGAGTGAATGATCATTGCAAGAGCTGGGAGCTTACAGCCCAGTGACTGGTCCTAGCTCCTCTTTCCATAGGGTTTTGCCCTCTCAAAACATCTTTGCAGCAGACATTTGAATGTACGAAGCAGAATTTCAAGGTAGGCCCAGTGTGATTTCTTCGTCAGAGGTGAGACCTACATGAGACCAACTGAAGATCACAGAGCACCAAACTCACTTAATATCAAGCTGGTACCACAATCGGTGCCTTGAGAAAACCTCTGTGGTCTTTCTGCTGATTGTCACTCAGTGGGTCACCGCAAAGGGACAGGTATGCTGGCTAAAACCTCCTGTAAGTCAGAGTGCAGACGCTGTGATTGGAGTCCTTGTGCTTCTCACTCTCGTCCAGGTTCTGAGGATAGAAACTGACTTCTTCCTGCGAAGTAAACGCATCAGGCCCCCAAATCACACCCCTGCCGTCAGAAGGGGCTCGTGCAGGGAGGCATTCGCCTCGGAGCTCCCACGGTTCCCAGCCCTGCCAAGTCACTGAATGGCTTCCCCAGACACTGCTCATCCCGCCAGCAGGTCCTGCTGTGAGCCGAGTCTCCTCATGTCCTGAGCCTCAGACAGACGCAGGGAGGAGAGCGTGAGCTTGACACATGCAGCCATGTGGCCATCAGCCAGGGACATCCAGGGCCCAGCCTGCTCTTTTAGGGGGTGAAGACAGACATGGCGTTCATGGCAGCGGGATGCTAGATTTCCCCAGCCAAGTCCAGACCTCTTTGCTGGGAGCCTTGAAAGCTCCAGGCTCCAGGGTTACTTGACAGATGTTAGGGGTAGGAGCAAGGAGCCGCAAAGCCAGGAAGGAGAGAAGGAAAGGGAGCTGGTGAGGGAATGGCCTGAGGGGGAAGGGACATCCCCCCAGATCCTGGGCTCTGACGACGGAAGGAGCAAGCATCGCCCCTCACTGGTGTGGGAGAACCAGCGCATATCTGGAGTCAGACCTGCCTCCAATCAGCTGGGAGACTCTCAGCAAGGTCTCTGGGTATCCTGGTCTGTGTCATGATGGAGAGAAGGCAGTCTGGCAATTAAATGGTGCCTGCGTCTCTACTTCCAGGATCACGGCTCTAATTCTCATCAGAGAACTGGGTGCTACCTCTCACTCCACACCCCAACAGTGCAAACCACGCCCAGGGCCAGGCACCCAGATCTCACCGTCAATTGCTCTTGGATGGACCAACTAAGAAAAGTCTTCCAAAGGGAAAACATGGTTTTTCATTGGCCGGTGGGTTAGTAACCTGAGGAAATCCCAGGCCCCTGAACTCTAAACCGCATCTGAAATGGGTCAGGCGCTTTCCTCAATCGTGTTCTGCTGGTAGGTTTTCTCTGGACCAGAGAACAGGGCCTATTCCGTCCCCTGCCCCACCCTCCTAGCCAAGAACAGGACCAGACACCAGCTGGGTGCTCTGTGAAGGATGGGCAGACACAGACAAATGGATGGAAAGGGAGTCCAGTCTCTGCAGTTCCCGCCTCGGCCCAGACTGGAATTTTCTTTCCCAATCTCCATTGTTGAGCTTCGTTTCGCAGGGAAATATATTGGTGAGCTCAGAGCTCATACTTCCCCAGTGAGCTGCAGCTCACTCCTTCACCATTAATCTCTAGGAGGTTGGCTCCCCAAGTGGCTCCATTTCCAGTTTTATCTAAAACAAAAATAGACTCTTGCAAACATTCCAGCCTCTGGGTCATCAGTTCACAGGCTTCGTCCAGCCCTGGCTGGGGTTCCTCTCTCTGAGCTCACTCGGAGCACCAGGCCTGCCTGGGCACAGACGGCTAGTTTACGCTGTAGGTTGATTCCACACAGCGCGTTCTTCCTCCAGACCTTTCCAACGGTCCTTGGATACGAAGCTATTCAGAGATACTGATGTCAACCAGCCAGACACCACCGCCAAGGGGCAGGCCCCTGGGGCCAATTACGTCCCTCTTGGGGCATGACTCAGTCATCACTTAGGAGAGAGGCCACCCTTTCTGGGGGCCATCGGGGCGTGCTATTTGTGGTCCTCCTGCATTTAACTCACTCTACTCTGTGGGTGTTTGTTTATTTATATATCTTGCCCTGTGATGGGAGTGGAAGCTTCTGGTGGGTAAGAGCCAGAACCTATTCTGCTTTAGGACCTTTGCCAGAAAATATAACCAATATCCCTCCTGTACAATTTTCATTCAAAGAGACCTCAAGGGACTTCCCTGGTGGTCTAGTGGTTAAGACTTCGCCTTCCAATGCCGCGGGTGTGGGTTCGATCCCTGGTCAGGGAGCTAAGATCCCACATGCCTCGCGGCCAGAAAACCAAAACGTAAACAGAAGCAATATTGTAACAAATTCAATAAAGACTTTAAAAAAATGGTCCACATCAGAAAACAAACAAACAAACAAAAAACCAAAGAGACTTCAAGACAAGAGAAATATTTCTTGAAGGATTAACCAAAGAATAGGCACTGGTGCTAGAGATTCTATAAAGTTCATGCTGGGTTAGACCCAGTGATCAAGAGCTACTTACCCAGGGTGATTTTCTTAACCGTCACCCTTCCCATCAACTCCCATTAAATTTTCCTGAATTGAACAATTGCCATTATGTCCTCTGCTTGCATTGAGAACTAAGATAAGAAAGAGCCATGTGAAGCACTCTGATTTATTTATGGACGGAAAGTTTTCTAATACTGTATGTGACAAGCTGTCCCAGTTTTACGTAAGGTTTTTCCCAAGCATCTTATAGGTACTGTTATACATGTAACATCACATAATACATATAGATATAAAACACTGTAACGTTTGTTGCTATATTATATGTGCTGTTACTGGTCAAATTTCCCTAGTTACCTTGGCCACTAAGATCACAGACTAAATGCCCACCCACCACTAGGAAATACACAGGAGTTCATTTTGAGTAACTTTCTCTCTGACTTTATTTTTATACTCCTATTTTCCCTTTACTCAATCCCTATCTTTTAATTTTATCCTGCTGTTTATAAACTGCCCTAAGTTCTTTTAGGACAAATAGAGATATAAATCAATTAAGCAATAGATTAACTTATTTCATAGCTTTATCAATTAAGGTAGGTTAAGTTTTGCTACAATAATAAATAATCCCCCAGATATCAGTGACTTAATACCACAAAGATCTATGTCGTATGCATGTATGTATTTATTTCTCACACTCCCATCATTTATTTCTCACACAGCATCACTGGGAGCTGTGCTCCAGGCCATCATTGTTCAAAGTTGCAACCTGACCCAAGTTCCTCCTTGACATATGCTTCCGTGATGACTACAGTGGGAGAAAGAGGAGAAGTTGTGTATTGGGTCTTAACAACATCTCACCTCACTTCTGCTCACATTTCACTGGCCAAAATAAGTCACATGGTCATAATTTGTAATTTTGACTAATTACAAAAAGAGCTGAGACAGACAAAACTACCGCTGGTCTGAAAGATGAAAAACCAGAATATAAATTATAAACCAGAATATAAACCAGAGATAAATTTGAGAGTGAAAGAGGAACTAAAAATAATAAAATTTGTAAAATATTTATATATTAAATAACAAATTGATTTTATCTTATTGATGGGCCATAAAGTTATTTTACTCCAAAACTAATTTCAAAAATAAAATGCTTTCCCTCCCCACACATCCATCCCCAGAAAATAAAATAAAATAATATGCTTTCCAAAACTGTAATATATATAGCTGCATACATCAAATTTAAAAACCTTTATGTTGATAATCTGAACATTAAAAAATAATGTAAGCAAAATCATTTATTCTTGGTCTATATCCACACAGTTTCTTAGACATACCACTCTTTAATATTGTATCTCTGAATTTCTCTGAAGAATGTAATTTTTTCAATACGATCTTATCATTTTCGATTTTTCCATAAAATTGTCTGCAGTTTCCTTCAGTGTTGCATGTTATGATTAATAAATTTGAAATTATTGACTCTCTCGATTGACCCTTCTTTGTAGACTACAGTTTTTTAATTGAGACAGCATTCTGTCTCCTAGTGCAGAGATATCTGGTAAGTTTGGAGAAAATTTGGCCAAATGGAGGATATTGTCAATTTCAATTATTTTTCAAATGGAAAAGAGTAAATATTTCACTTTGAATAATTTCACAGATGCTGTCCTTTTGCCTCAGAGTAGTTTTCCTTGACAAAACATGTCAAATAAGTTGTCTCTATTTATGACTCTTTTGAATGGTTCACCAGTTTTAAATGCTGCAAAATTATAGGCCTGCTCAATTTCACTCCATTGCAGAGGAGAGTAGAAATTCACTTTACTACTCTCTGAGCACCACCACAAGACTATTCCGTGAACCAAGATATCCCAGACACTCTTACAGAATTTGAATAGTAGATGCTGTGCACCATTTCAGTTCTCATTATTTCATTTTTTTCATCTCCTCCTTCTCTTTCATAGAGAGAAATCTCCCTCACTTTGGTAGAGATAAAGCACGCAGGTTTTGTTTTCAATCATTGCAATTCACTAAAAGATTGAAAACCTGATGTCATGGGGTGAACCCTTCATTTAATTTTGATTAAACATTTCCAGCTGGTTTTGAACAAAATGAACCAAAACTTAGAGGGTTTGTTTACACAAAACCTCAGCAAATTTTAGGACCCTCAAGTTGGTTCACAAAGGAGTTCTTTAAAAGTTCAGATACTCAAAATCTGATTAATGATAGGCAGCAAAAGGAGAAAGTCTATACTGCCATGCTGAAGTAGTATTTTGTACTCAAAATCAGTTTTGTCACAAAATTTTTGTAGTTCCGTTTCTCTGAGCATGTATAAAATGATTTCATTTTTTACAACTACAGCTTATAATTCAATTGATAGAACAACACGGTTATTAATTATGTGTACACCCAACCAATTCCAAGAACATTCCTAGTCTATAAACGTCTTAATTTAGTAAGAACATCATTTGCTCTACAATATTGTGTTCCATCAAAATTTGTATTTTTATTATCACTGAAGAAAAAAAAACCCTTCAATGTTCAACTTCTTGACAAATTCAATTGTATTCATTTCAGCTATTTCATCTTTGACAGAATTAACTTCCAAAAGCTTTACTTTGATTCCACAAATTGGGTGAAAAGTTGAACCAGTGTTAAAAATTAACTTGGTGGAGATTTTATTTGAAGCATCTGATGACACTGATATAATGCTGGCTTCATACAACTCTTGGAAAAGTTATTCTTCTGCTAGTACAGCCAACACGTCCACTACTATCACTTCACTTTCCATCCATGCCCAGGAAAACTTGGAGTTGAAACTGAGTAAAATTAACTTAGTAAAACAGGCATTTGGTCTAAATGAGTCATGAAATGATATGTAAACACACTTTTTGTAGTTATTTATCCTAATTGTCTTTGAGCACAGACTTGACTACAAACTTTTCAGAGGCATTAGTCCCTTCAACAGACTCATTTGTGTCTTCTAGTTTCCATGTGGTCAGTGGGATAACTACACCAATGGTATCAACAAACTTTTTGCAAGTTATGCATTAACATTCACTTTCCTGAAAGAAAAAAAATTGTTCTTTATTTTGTATTAAGCATGTATTTGGAGTTTTTGAACTCATTGTTACAGAGATTATGTTCCCCCCTCCAAATTTCTAAATACCAAACGATAGAGTAAATACTTAATCATTGACACCAAAAATAAATGACAAAACCATTCTAGAAAGAATATCCAAATTTCTTATTCACTCTACCACAGAACTTCTCAGCCTCGATTTTCTACACATTTCACATGTAGCTAACGTATAATTTTCCTCATTTTCCAGTGACCCCACTTTGTGACCTGGCGGTCTTTGTGTGCTTGCCATATCATAACTGGCTGGTATACCAGGTGAATTTCCCCCATCACCACCCAAGACCAGGATTCCAATCATGCTTAGTTGTATCAGGAAGCAAGAGTATCCTGCATGCTGCCCTTAAAAGGTAGATGTTACTTATGCTCTGTCTGGAAAGGGAGCTGGATAAATAGAAGTTTGCTATAGCAAGGGACCTACCTTTTATGTGAAATCATACATTATTAACTCGACCACTAAAGCAATAAAGCTAAAAATGCAACCACTAAAATAATATTGCAAAGTATACAGCTAAAAATTCAATAGGAAATAAAAATAGAATGCTAAAATATATTCAGTTAACCCAAAAGAAGGAAAGAAAGGGAGAAAAGTGGAACTTAAAACAGATGTGACAAATACAAAACAAATGGCAAAATGACATACCTAAATCCAACTATATCAATCATTACACAGAATACCAATGTATTAAACACTACAATTAAAAGGTCAAGAGAGAGTGAATTTTTTAAGTAAGTCTCAATTATATGCTATCTACAGGAGACACACTTGAAGCAATTTATTTATAAATAGTTGAAATTAAAAGAAAAGAAAAGACAAACTACGCAAACATATATTATGAGGACCTCTAAAAGAGTTGCATTTCCAAAATCACAGGGCTAAAACACAGGAGACACACTTGGTACTTGCTCCCACCATGGATGAACTAGGTCAAGGGCCAGAGTTTCCTCACACCACTCACCTTCCTCTGAACTTCACCTTCTACAGGTATACCAAAGCCAGCAACCCCTCTCTCCCTGGATCTCTGAGAACATACTCTTCCTAAAAATGCCACTAACCGGCTGCTCTCCTGGACCATGGCATCCCAGGATGGTTTCGGGAGCCAATGGATGGGCCCACACTGGAGCAAGATCCACCTAGAGGAGTAGTTACATAATCGAGGTGGTTTTGTTTTGTTTTATTTTTTTCACTCAAAAATATATCATGAATATCTTTTTTTCCAATTGATTTTAAGATACTTTATCTTTTTGTAATGACTGCATCATTTTCCTTTGTAGTATGAGCCATACTTCCATTAACTGGTCCCTTAATAACGGCTGTTAAGAGGCTTTTCCAGTTTTCCATTAATCAGAAATTAATGAATATTCCAGTTCATTCTAATACAACTTTCCTCACTGGAACCATCTCCTTCTCCTTCTTTTCCAAGCAGGGTTGCTGGGTCAAAGGATATGGGCATTTTATGTTCTGGTTATTTGTCACACTGCCTTATAAACAGGTTCTACTAACTTATACTCTTCTGAACTAAGTATCTCTCAAAACCTCAACTAATACTGTTATTTTTTTTTCATGCAATCTGTTCACCTTCACTAATAGGCAAAACATGATATCTCAATCATTAATTAGCTTTTTTTCATCATTATTAGGGTTGAACATCTTTTTATATGTTCTGACCACTTTATTTCTTCTTTTTGTAAATTGCCTATTCAATCTATTTGTCCATTTGTCTATGTGGGTTTTATTTTTCTTTCTCTTTTTATTTTTTAAGGGTCTTGTAGATACTGAGCCTATTAACCCTACTGGAAATGCTGCAAATATCTTTCCCAGTTTGTCATCTGGCTTTAAATCTTAATCTGATTTTCACAGGGCAGATGCTTTTGTTAAATGTTAGATGTTAAATATAAATAAAACTTACATATTAGGAGCCTATAGGGTTTTCTGATTACATGATTAAATATTTACATTAAATCAGATCCATGTCCTCCTAAATAGCCCACAGATAATGCAACCTTCCCTCTAGGAGCAATGATCTAAGCTCTGGGGCCAGTAAGATGTTGATTAAATGTCTTCTGATGACACTGTGCTTCTTGCCTCTATACTTTTCCCTTCCCAGCCTCTTCCCCTTGACTTCCAAAGCTCTCACTGAGGCATAATAGAAGCCATCTGCATCATCATCCCCTTCCAAGGCTCCTGGTTTTTTTTTCTTTTTTTTGCGGTACGCGGGCCTCTCACTGTTGTGGCCTCTCCCGTTCCGGAGCACAGGCTCGGGACGCGCAGGCTCAGCGGCCATGGCTCACGGGCCCAGGGCCTCTCACTGTTGTGGCCTCTCCCGTTCCGGAGCACAGGCTCGGGACGCGCAGGCTCAGCGGCCATGGCTCACGGGCCCAGCGGCTCTGCGGCATGTGGGATCCTCCCGGACCGGGGCACGAACCCGTGTCCCCTGCATTGGCAGGCGGACTCTCAACCACTGCGCCACCAGGGAAGCCCGGATCCTGCTTTTTAAAGGTGATGTACCTTCAGAAGTTTAGTCTTAGCATTGGAATCTAGCCCTCTGCCTTTGTGCATTCATTCAAATAATCCTTAGGAATCACAGCATATGTTTGGCCTGTGTTGGATGGCAAACCCCTTGAAGTGCCTCTCCGGTCGCTAGCGGACTTGCTCGGTTCCATCCCAAAAAGGAAGAAAAGACAGGAAGATCAGCAAGGGGAAAGCCCATGGCAGGACTCTGCAGCTCAAGGTCTTACCCCAGCCTCCTTGTCATGGCTGTGGTTGAAATAGAGGTTGTCATCTGTGAACAGGCCCAGCCTTTTGTCGACAAAGCCCAGTCGTTGCCAAACCTCAACCGCCTCCAAGTGCACCGTGGCAAGGGTTTGCTCAAAGAGATGACTTCACCAGCCCAGGGTAGAGCCAAGAACCGAAATACTTTATCTTCTGCTGTTTATTTTTAAATCATGATTATGTGTTCCCTCTTCTTTCAAGGACATCAAACATGTAGGAACATTGTGCAGGGACTTCTGGGGGGCCTGGCCACTGGCAAGAGCACAGAGGAGATGTCAGACAGGTGCAGGGAACACTGTATCCATGGAGGATGTTCAAAGGGCTGACCACACTTGGCTAGACTTGCTATTCCATAAGTGTGTCTGGTCCCAAGGCTGTGGTCATCTGGGAACAGTCACGGTGCACAGGGTTCTCCTCTAAGAATAATACTTCTCCCGCTGCATCTCCCAAAGGAAGCTGCTTATCTTCAAGATCAGGAGGTGAAGCTGACATCTTCCTTGGTCTCGGGCTCTTCCAAAGCGGCATTTCTTCACTCTGTGCAAATCCCAGCTCTCTGGAGGCTCATATCTTCAAGTAATCTACCCGTTACCACTCCCTATCACTGTTCATTCATCAGAGACCCCAGTGTCAGGTGAACAATTACCTCCACCAACCAAAGTCCCTAGTTAACCTCAACATCTGCACCCAGCACCTGGGCTGCTTTTTTTTTTTTTTTTTAAGTTTGTCTGTTTTATTTCCAGTCCAGTACCACACACACTCACACGCACATACATACCGCATCCACTTGAACTTGGCCTGGGCTGCTTCTAACTCTCTTGACCTTCCAATCAACAGTGGCCTTTACCTCCACCCACCTTAACCATCATTCCTTTTGTGACTCCCTAGACCTTGTCTTCATATGTACTCCTTCACCTCTGAAATCTTGAATTCAGTCACCCTGATTTCCGACCACAGGCTTGAATTCTTTCAGCTCACTCATTTTTATGCACTATTGCTATACAAATACGTTCCTCCTACTTTGC
The DNA here is from genome assembly GCF_949774975.1 of Lagenorhynchus albirostris. Lineage (NCBI taxonomy): Eukaryota > Metazoa > Chordata > Mammalia > Artiodactyla > Delphinidae > Lagenorhynchus > Lagenorhynchus albirostris. The sequence goes on along the minus strand of NC_083107.1, from coordinate 74,708,294 downwards.
ACATTCTTCAGCCATATAGGGACCTTCTGCCCTCATTTCTTTGGCCTCTTCTCCCTCTCTCCCTTCCTTCCTTCTACTCTTCACTTCCTCCCCCACCCACCTGAAATTTCATGGTTTAACATCAAAATCCCTCTTTTGTCAATACCCTCAAATCAAACCCTTGTCCCTTTGATGTTTCACCACATCCACCCAACAGAACTGCAACCCTGGGTCATTTTGACTGATTCACTCCCTGTGCCTAAATGTAGGCAGCTAAACCCTACTGATGAAATTAGCTCAACCCTAGGCTTGGAGTCATTATAAATGTCTGGCCACCAACTAACCCAACACTGCTCTCATCTTCCCAGAGAGCTGGTTCAGATCTTCTACACTCTCAAACCTCTGCCTCTGCCTCCGCGCTCTTTCACCTCTCACTCCAGGGAGATGACTCCCTCGCCTCCTTCACGGAAGAGACAGCTGCCAGTGGGCAGGAATTTTGCCAGATATTTACCATCAAACCTACCAATTGTCCTCTCTGCCTCCTATCCTCCTCCCTCTCACTAAAATGCGAGATTTCCTTCTTTTGCTCAAATCTAAGCCTTCCACTATTCTTCTTCTGATCTGTTTCCACCTCAGATGTCTCCTATGGACTGTCCACTCTCGCTCTCATCTCCAAATCCTCTGTCTTGCTATTAATTCCTTGCCATCAATACTTAAACATGCTCAAGTCTGCCTAACGTTAAACAAAGATAAAACAACCTTCCTCAACCCCAAGTACCACCTCAACCCTTCTCAGACTCTCTTCCCGGTCATAGTCAGTCATGTTTAACCTTCTTTATTATAAAATAAAACACAGATAGAGAAACACAATGTAAATGCATAATGTAATGAATTATTACAAAGTAAATAAGTTTGCCAAGATGTTCAAGAAATGGTATTTTTCTAGCCATCCCAGAAGCCATCCAGGCGCTCCATGTCAGTCATAATTTCCCCTTTCCCAAAACGTACTCACCATTTTGACTTTCACAGTCAAACACACTTTATGGCGTGTTTTTATAGTTGTATCACCATAGTTGTGTCCCTAGACACTGTAGTTTAGTTTTGCCTGTGGTTTCTTTGATACCTCTTTTGAATATCTATTATCTACATGTTCCCCCTTGATCCCTTTCTTTTCCTTTTCTTCACAATGTTTCAGTTAAAGAACCTTGGTCATTTGACCTGCAGAGCTTCTCCCAGTCTGGATTTTGCTGATTGCATACTCTTGGTGAAGTTCTACATGGTCCTCTGTCCTCTGTTTTCCTGTACATTGGTCCCTGGATCTGGAGGTTTGCTCAGGCTCAATTTTGATCCGTTCGACAAGACTATAGGTTGTGGTGTTTCTTTCATCAGGAAGTGCTTAAAGTCTGGTTGTCTTTCTTTTTAAATGTTAGCAATCGTTGAGGCACAATGTCTAGACCCTAATTCTATCATTTCCTTTTGTAGCTGAAATTCTTCTGTAAAAGATGTGTCTCCTCTTTTCCAACTTGGTTACATGGTGGTATCGCTGATATGGGACAGACAGGATAAATGTTTGATTCTTTCCTTACCCAGTTGTTAGGATAATAAATTTGTTCCATAACATCCTCTCAAGAAGACAAGTAGTTTTGGGGTTTTTTTAAGTATTATTATGAACTCATGGATTCCTCTCTTTTGCCAGTGGAATCCTCTTCAAAATGGCTCCTTTGTCCCTTTGACATAGCTTTAGCAGTCTTTGATAGCTCCCTTGCTATCTGGTATGACAAGATGTTCCAGGCTTATCTTTTATATTTTCTATCCCAGACACAGAATTAGCCATTTATCCAAGAAGCCTTGATTTGTTTTAATGGGAAACGATTTTTCAGGGTCACAATCTTGGTGATAAGGATGCTCATGGATACTTAGGCAGACTTCTTAAGAGCGTGATCTTCATTCCTCTGTCCCCGTTTACTCCTTAGCCCATCCAACTTAATTTCTGCCATCACCACTTCCTCAAAAATATTCTTACTAATTGCTAAATGCAATTGGTACTTCTGAGACTTTATTCAGAATTGACAGAATTGACCATTCCTTTCTTCTTGAAATACTCAGTAACATTGATATCCATGACACCACCTCTTTTTCCTCCTACCTTTTCAAGTGCTTCTTCCCATTCTCCATGGTGACCCTTGCCCAGCCCTTAAATTCTGTGGCCCTGAAAGGACTGAAAACATCGTAAAACTCTTCTCTTTTCACTGGACCTCTCTCTCTGACCTATACCAGCCATCCCATGGCTGAAATTAATTTACATGTTGATAATTCTCAAATCTCCTATCATGATCTCTCTCCAGAATATAAGGCTACACTAGCCAACTCTTCACTTGGGTGTCCTACCCAGATACTTGTCATGTCTCCATTCCTCAACATGGTCCTGCTGTGATGATTCTTATCTCAGTGATTAGGGGCTGCGCGTTCCTAGTTCCCTGAATCAGAATCCGAGCATCCACCTTTGACTCATCTCTAACCCAATCAAAACCTGAAACTGACTCAGTCCATGCTCCCACCTAACTGTCCAGCATCTATACACTTCTCTCCACCAACACTACCCTTACTTCAGCTCATGCTGCCATCACCCAGCAGCATCTAAGCAAAAGCCTCCCTACCTGATCTCCTGCCTCTGGTGTGGCCCCTCCAGTCCATGTCCAATCCTTCTAAAACACAAACTGGATCACGTCATTCTACCATTTAAATGTCTTCACATCAGTCTTGAAATAAAGTCCAAAATTTTTCTTAAGATATTTTTTTTACAAGACCTCTGCTCTTTTCAGAGAAGTGAGCTGATAAGTTCCCTTTCTGCTTAAGGTAGTTTGGATTGGGATTTCTGTCCCTGGTAAACAAAAGCACCAAATGGATATAATCCTATTGTAACTCAACCCACCTCAGGTCTCACCAGTCCATGGCAGACGTCTGGTCACATTAACAACAGTACGATGGCTCTTAGTTTCCACCTACTGTACAGGGACTCAGCCCCACCTCCCAAGACTCCCTCAGTTATTTCATGGCAGCAGTTTCCCCAATGGGTGCCTCACATGTGTTCAGGAACAGTTCTGGTCATGTTCTATTATAACACACTCTTGTCAAATGACTGAGGCCAGAAGAGTGAGATACATCAACTGACTCCATGATAATCATGGGCAGAGGTGGGAGGAGAGTGAGTGTGGTTGGCAGCCTCCACTAAAACCACTCGATTAGCATGGAGGAGAAGCCACCCCATAGAGAAGGGAGAGTTGTTATCAAAGAACAGGGGAAGGAGAGCTGAGCAGACAAGACAACAGGGACCACCAAGGGCAAGGAGGGCCATCATCAACCACTGATGACAAAATGAAGGCCTAGGGAAGGGAAGAGATGTGCCCATGGTCATGGTCACTGGGAGAGAGAGTTGCAGAGCTCAAACTTGAGCCCCGGGATCCAGGGTGCTTCCCCTGCACACCCACTTCCTTTACAGGAGAGCTGGACACAACTTAGGAAGAGCCAGGAATGTTCACGACTTCTCAGGCCAGTTCTTTCCAATCCACTGTCAAGTTTGAGCACATCCCTGAACAGTAGGGCAAAGGCATGATCTGTTTAACAGCCCAATATCTCCCCGACATGAGCACCAGGCTCCCAGGCTCCCCATGATGGAAACTGCCACGAAACAGAGGCCCAGACCACTGCAGCCTTCTTCAACTCAGGAAACGGCCATGTTATGGAGTTGAAGCTTGGCCCTTTTGCCCCAGGCTTGATCCAAATACCTCCTGACTCACACCCACTTCAGCCAACCCTGTGACTCTAAGATCCTGAAATTCTCTCACATCTCATTAAGCAAATGAACCTGGTCCTTTAGACTTTTCTCTCTCTCCATCCTTCCAGAATTCCCTTTCCTAATTCTATAACCTAAGAGATCTCCTTTCACTTCTTTCTCTAAGATTTTTCGCCTTTAAACCAAGCCCCAACCCAACCTCCAAATCCCAGACTCCTCAACAGAAAGAAGCCTGAATTGAGAGCAGGAACCCGGAGGGTGGAGCATGCTGGGACTGCTTCCCCGGATGAGGCCAAGCCAGTTCCTCCTCCTCTTGGACTTCAGTGTGCCCTTCCCGATGCCAAGCACACACATGCCAGGCTTTCCCCCATCTTCTGACCCACTATAAGCGTGAAAGATACCCTCTCTTCCCCCTCTCCCAACCACAATCCTCATGACACCAAATTCTCCAGCACTCACACTGGGGCTGCATTCTGCTCCCAGACTAGACCTGAATGGTGGGAAGAGATGGTCTTGGCCCTGGAGACACAGGGGTCCAGGGCTGTTTTTGTTTTAAAAATAAACCACATGACTCTTTCAGATTTGGGGAATGAAGAGCAAAGGGAAAGGGGATATAAGAGAAGCTTCAGGGCTGATTGCCAAAAATGTTTCCCAGCCCCCAATTTCTTTAACTGGGAGAATCTCACGGGGGAGCCAGCCACATGGTCTTGATTTATTACAACTTCACTCATCAGGCTGGTATCCTTTCAGGCGTATTGAACGGCCAACAGGCAAGAGCCTTTTCAAAGCCCCTTCCCCTCCGTCCTGGGGCTGGCCGGTGGCCAGGAGAGAGGCCCTGAAGCAGGAGCCTCGCGCAGCCTCCCAGGAAGCTGCTTCTGCTGGATAACATCCCCCCACGGAGCCAGAAGAAAGCTCTGCAGAGGATCACATGTGACAGAGATCACACAGGGACAAATGGTTCAAGGAGTCAAAGTCAGAATGGACGCCTTGGGACTGGACATAGGTGTGATGGACACATGTGACCATGGGTATGAACGACAGCGTGGACAGTACCACACACAACCAGCCTCCTGTGGGCGTCAGCCCCTCCCCCCGCACTGGTTCACACTCACATACAAGGGCCACCGTTCCTGCCTGCTGGCGAGACACGCCCAGCGAGCTCTGTCCCTGCCTGTGGCTGGGACACCACTGACTCCCAAGCTCCCTGTGAACTGGTTGTTGAACCCATGCACACATTCTTGCTACAGACATACACAGACACACACAGACTCCCAAAGAGTCCATCTTCAGGAAAAGCCATCTTAGCGATGCCAGGAGTTCACTCCCCGATCTGGGTGAAGAGTAGGAATAAGTGCGTCTGCTCTCCACAGCCACCTGCAGGACACAGTCTCTTCATCGAGGCCCTGCGCTGCGATGGATCCTTGCAGCTGGTACCTGTGCCCCAGGTGTGTGTCTGTGGCAACAAACATGTGCAAACACGTACAAACACCAAAGCCCTCAGACACACAGAGACGAAGAGCAAGTTCCTTCTGGAGCTGGCCATTGGAGGTCAGGGGTGACCTCTGGGAAGTCAAAGAAGGGGACACCACACAGCTCACCTGGTGGCTTTTTCTAAGCATCATCCTAAAGCCGGAAAAGGCATAAACCCAGCCACAGTCCAGCACCAAGACGCATTTTCCCACCAAAGGATCCTTACTAGACGGTCCTTTCCTGAGAGCCAATCAGGGGCCATGTTTCCTGACTTCTGAGCAGAGCCGGGCCTGAGCGTGTCTCCTTTCCCAGCCAGGGGTGCCTGTACCCCAGATGCCCAGCCTTCACACGCTTTTTTTTTTTTTTTTTTGCGGTACGTGGCCCTCTCACTGCCGTGGCCTCTCGCACCACGGAGCACAGGCTCCGGATGTGCAGGCTCAGTGGCCATGGCTCACGGGCCCAGCCACTCCGTGGCATGTGGGATCTTCCCGAACCGGGGCACGAACCGGTGTCCCCCGCATCGGCAGGCGGACTCTCAACCACTGCGCTACCAGGGAAGCCCCCCTTCACACGCTTTTATTCACAGGCTGCAGATAAGCCCATCAGATCTGTCCTGGGGCCCAGCCTGGCTGGTGGAGGACTTCTGAGCTCTCTGGGGCTCAGTCTACAACCAACCAGGAGACCCACTGTGTGCGCAAAGGACGAGCCAGCCTGGGTATTCCCAAAGGACAAGGTCCCCTACCCCCAGCTTAGGGAGGGGATGCGTTTTATGATTGGGAAACACACTGATGGTGACGGAGGAAAGAGTCAAACTCAGCAGCTGGCTGTTCTATTCCCCGGACCAGGAGTTCTAGAACATGATGCTGTCCAGTCAGGTGGCTTTGATGCTTCCCTAAACACCTCCCAGCTATGCTCAGTTTTGGGAAAACTCCAGGGTTGTTGGTCTTCACAGATGATCACAGATGATGGCTCTGGAAGAGGATATAAACAAATACCTCATCTTCCGAATGGGAAACTGAGGCCAGAGGAGAAGACGGTCCTGTCCAAAGCAGTGCAGAGCTGGGCCGTGAAACCAGCCTGGTCCAGCAACTGAGAACACAGGCTTTGGAGATAGGAGGTCCTGAGTTCAACCCAAACCCCACTGTGGCCAAGGGCCAACACCGGCTTCTCCAGAACGAGCATCCTTGCTGGTGAAATAAGAACCCCACTAGCCCACGGAGTTAGGTGAGCACTAAACAGGACGCTACATGGAAGACTCCAGCATGGAGTAGATGCTTCATAAACGCAGAGTCTGCCCCTTCCTGCTTCCTCATTCCTCCACCACTCCGAGCACAGCCTTGGCTGCCTCCTGACCATTTGATCAGATGATGCTTTGGAGACCTGGCCCAACCTAAGACGACTGACCCAGTGGATGTGAGCACATCAGCTCAGCCCCTCCCAGGGTCAAGGCCAGCTGGAGCTCAAGATTCCAGGAAGACCCCCTCCTTCCAGTTAGAGCCCAAAGCCTGCATCACCCTTCCCCTTGTGCTCCCATCCATCACAATAGTATTACCAAGAGGGGAGACCCCTCCTCGTTTGGTGGCCCTCCCTGAGAAGGAGAGAATCTGATTCATAGCGTCGCACAGCCCCACGTGTGGCTGAGGACCTGGGCAGTGCCCTTGCCGTCCATGGACCCTGCAGGGCCTCCCTGAGCTGGAGGAGCACACAAGCTTCGTGGCCCCAGAAGGCAGAGCCAGGACCCAGGGCAGCGACAGGCTGCTGGGAGGTCGGAGGTGTATCGTGCCTGCCACGCCTATACCACTTTCCAATATAAAAAGCATTAAAACATGCTTCCTATCTATCTTCTCAACTCGGAGTGTAATGGGCCCTCTCAAAACATGATGACTCTTGGGCTTCCCTGGTGGCGCAGTGGTTGAGAGTCCGCCTGCCGATGCAGGGGACGCAGGTTCGTGCCCCAGTCCGGGAAGATCCCACGTGCCACGGAGCAGCTGGGCCCGTGAGCCATGGCCGCTGAGCCTGCGCGTCCGGAGCCTGTGCTCCACAACAGGAGAGGCCACAACAGTGAGAGGCCCGTGTACCGCAAAAAACAAACAAACAAAAAACCATGATGACTCCAAGATGAATCTTAGCAGAGGAGGACCATCCGCCAAAGACTATACTAGGAATTTCTCCAATGGGTAAGAGAGGAAGGAGGTGGCTTTGAGGTCCTCCCCAGAGAGGCCTTCCAGGCATCAGAGGATTCGAGTCCAGCTCCATCAACGTTTCAGGACACTGATGGACGACCCCAAACATCACATAGTGAGAAGCTGGTTGCTTTTATGGGGCTTAAAAGGATACCTCCTAGGCCAGGTATGTCCAACAACTTAGCTGCAACTCCCCAGCCTGGAAAGGCCAAGCTAAAACGCCAGGCCTCCCTCCCCAACCCAGAAATTGGAAACTCACCTGCCACGTGAGTCTAGCAGAGCAGGACCTACTGCATTGACCCAGTGAGAGAACTAGGCCACCCACTGGGGGGCTCCCTGTGATTGGTGCCGGCAGTGAAGCATTCCAGGCTGAGCCTCCCAAGACACACACTCTGTCTGTTCAGTCTCCACGCCATTAGCAAGCAGAGATTTCCCTAGGCTGGTCCTCAGCAGGCTAAATGGGGAGGAGAAAGGCAGATTTCCCAGGACAAAGAAAGTCACTTTGTCCAGGAACTTGTCATAGCCAGAGTGGGCCCTCTCTCCTCTCTGGATTCTAAGACCTGCCACTAAGATGTGCTAGGGGTGGTGAGAGAGAAGGGGCACTGGGGTCCAGTATAGTCCAAGCCCAGGGAGTGGAGGGAGCCCGGTGGTCCACAAAGAGTGCTTCAAACCGCAGAGGAGAAGGAGGAAGCTCTCATGAAAACAAAGGACCCCTCAGTCCTGCCTTAATTCTTGGGGCTTATGGACACTCTGCAGCCATTTGGTTTTATTTTGTTTTGTCAAGGTAGGGATGGGGTGAGAATCAGAATGTCATCTATCACCATGTCCTTACAGGTGACCCAGCCTGGTGATTTTCAAACTATGCTTGAAGGAGCCCCAGGGTGCACAGGTCCTGTAAGGGGCGCTGGGGAGCAGACTGAAGGGGCAAGGCAGGGCCCTGCTACCCTCCACCCCACCTTAAAAGAGTCATTCCGAGCTTATCTATTCTATGGGCGGGGCTTTTCGTTTGACAAAAGGCTCTCACGGATCCTTAAAAAAAATTTTTTTTTGGATACTTCTTGCTTTTTACAAGAGAAAATAAAACCAAGGCTCAAAGAGAGAATGGAATTGGCAAAGGCCACCGAATGGGATGTGATGATCTCCTGAGTGTCCAGCCAAAGTTCTTTTCATGCAATTCACCCAAACTTTAGCGCTACTTTAAGAGAAAAGGCACTACATAGGAATATTGAAAGTGAGAGGTGAGGGGCAATTACTCTCTAATTGTGGAGCATAAGAAGTGCACATGGATGGGCTTTTTTCCCTGGACAGAAACCACACACAATCCAGGCTTGGACAGAGCACCTGGGACCTGGGCAGGTACCCGTGCTAGATTGTTCCCAGGTCAGATTGATGGCGTCCACATCGCCAGGCCCAGTTTCAGGGCCATCACAAAGCCCGGTGAATGCTTCACTTTCCTGAGCCTGTCCGTGAACTTGAGCATAGAGACAATCCTAGGGGATTTACCTGGCTCAGGTACGGAATATTTCAAAGCCCCAGACGAGAAGGCCCCAGGCAGGGCCCCAGCGGGGCTGAGTCAGTGTCAGGAGGAGACATGGTGTCAGCGTCTAGCTAATGCGCAAATAGATCATGAATAATTTGCTGGAAGCAGCTGAAGGCCATACGCATTCTACAGCCATCAAATGTAGACTGTACATTGTTTTTAAACTTATTTCATTTTCTCTTTTGCCAAAAAAGGGGGGAAAAAAAGACACAAGTTTTGGGCCATGAGATCAACCCACTTCATCTGCTCTATGTCCCTGTGTTTCTCCAGGCCTGGACTTTTATTGGTGTTTTGTCTGCAATGGGCTTTGGCCATGTAAATGCAAATGAGGTAACTCACACTTAAATCTTCTGGCTATATCGTGGCTGAAGGCTAGTGCCTCTGAGTGTCGGCAGAGATAGACAGGCAGGCAGGGACCCCAATCAAGTGGTGGCCGTCAGGCCGGGAGCCAGCATGTTGCACAGATTAGGGGTTCAGACCAGTGGTCTGGGATGGGGAGGCTCGGGAAGGCAGGACAGGATGAACTTAGCTACAGCCTGCGGGGTCTGCTTCACGACACCGGGCACTGAGAGTCGCTACGTCCTGAGCTACAGTGGGGGCCCCATTCTGAGTGCAGCACCAGGGGAATTCACTGCCCTGAATGGACCACACAACCCCTGGTAAGGAGAAATGGCCAAAAGGAGACCACAGCCCGTCCTCGCTCATCCTTGCAGAAGTGAAGGAAGAGAAAAGAGCAGGAGGGGGTCGGGCATGGGGGCGGGGGCAGTGGGACACAAATAAGGAGAGAGATGGGACGGCCAGCGGCCAGGAGGCTGGGGACTGAGCCAAACTTGATTTAGAAAAATAAATGTGACATTTCTTATGCCCAAATGACACAGATCAAATTCACACCGGTTATACTTGTTTTAAGTGTATCAAACTTAAAGTTTGCCAGCTGTCCACACCCACAGATACTCAGCACCCGTTTTTCTATCAGCTCTTCTGCTGTGACTCTGCTCAGCCCCAGCAGATTCCCTACACACCCAGGCTCACTGACACTCCAGGTCGTGCAACAGGGGATGGGCAGATTCTTTCTGCCACAAGGGAAATTTGGGGCCTGGCTGAGGCCTTTGCATTTAGAAAGCCATTGGTAAACACCTGAAGTGCTCCCAGGTAACAAGGAAACAGAACCCTTCCGTCGGGGGCAGTGGCTTTTTCCCTCCTTCCATGTATTCACCTATTCAACCAAAGTTTCTGGGGTCACTTCACTAGACACATCCAGTGCTCGCCAGTGTCTGTTTCTTTTCTTCTTCCTGGAAGTAGAAGACCCTCTCACAGTTAGAGGGGGCCCCGTAATTAATTCTAGCCAATGGGCTGTAAACAGAGGTGATGAGTGTCACTTCCGGGCTGGAGCGGTTGGGGGACCCTCCTTCACCCCCTTCTACCACAGCATCAAGAGAGACCATGCCCCAGACGATTTAGATGCAAGTGACGGAGCTTCCGGCAGCTCAGGACCTCGAATGACTGCACGGAACAGAGTCTCTATCCCTGATCTGTGGTGGACAGGAAGCATGAGCAAGAAATAAAACACTGTATTAAACCCCTGAGATTTCCAGGTTAATTTGCAAGCTAACCTAACCTAGCCTGACTACTACAGTGGCCAACCCCATAAAACCTGTCCCAAAAACAGGAGTTTTGGGGGGAGGGTCAGAAATCAGCAGGATGGAGAGAGAATGGAGAACATAGGGAGAAAAGCCACAGAGAGCAGGGCCTGGGGGCTGCCAAGGGGAACTTTGCCAAGTTCATGGTCTCTGGAGGTCAATCCCACCCTGTCCCATCTCAGCCAGCAGCTATCCCCCACCACCTGGAAATGCCCTCTGCTCTGCCCCCTCCCCAGCCCTCCCGGGTCATCCGTCAGAGCTGCGTGAGGGGTGGGAGAGACCACCTGAGGGTGGAGACGTGAGCAGCTGCATAATTCAGGGGGCCCAGTGGGAACTGAAACATGAGTCCTCTTGTTCAAAAGTTAGGAAGAGTTTCAGGATGGTGATGGTGTGAGGCCCTTCTAAGCACCAACACCCACGGAGTGGGGAGGTCCCGAGACAGAGGTACAGGCAGGGGCGAGAGCCTCACACGGGGTCTCCGAGCCCCTGCGGCTGAGTCACAGCACGCTGTTCCTAAAACACCCCCAGGAAAAGCAGCAGCTCCTGGAGAAGCCCAATGGGACACACAGCCAGGGCATAGCACACTGCACCCCCCGAGGCCAGGCCTCCCCCTGCACCCCGTGTCAGATGGGATGCTGCGGGAGGTGAAGCTGTGAGCTCAGCCCCGTGGAGGCCCCGGAGGTGCAGGCGTGAGGTTCAGACCCGCCACCTCCCCGGGGCTGCCGCCATCAACAGAGTGAAGGAGGATGAGTCACTGTCACGTGGCCAGGCCAGGAAAGAGGCCGCCAGGGCTGAGCTCTCTGGCAATCCCTGGGCGGCACTGGGCAGCCTCAGGGGAGGCACTAGGACATCTCAGCAGCAGCGGGCTCAATGCCAGGTGTGGGGGGAGGAAGTTACAGGCTGGGACGGTACCCAAGGGCTCAGGAACCTTGCCCACCCAGGAGGACCACATCCCCACAAGCTCAGGGCACATTCCCACCCCTCGCTCCCCCTCTCTTTCGTCCAAAGCCGCAACCTGAGGTGGGGAAGGAGGTCTGGTCTCAGCCCCAAAGCCGACCTACTTCATGACCCTCGGCACAGCTCCCCTCTCTCTCCCAGCTTATTTCTTCCACAGTAAAATCCAAAATTGGGTTATATGATCTCAGAGGCACTGCTGTCTCCAAAATCATGATTGTTCCTGAGAGGACTCTTCCTCGAGTGGGACAAGTCACGCTAGCCTTGGGGACTGAGTTCCAAGTCCCCCTAAGAGCAGACGGGGAGACAGGGCTGACAGGGCTGCATGACTTTACCTCCCTCCCAGCTTTTCTGGAGCCAACCTCCTTGCGGGGTCCCGGGGCCCCTCTGCTCAGCCACAGGTCGTGTGGTGTGATTTCACACCATGGGCGCACCCCAGGCTGGGGCTTTGCCGTGGAATCAGCCAGAAACTGTCGTCCAGCTGGCAATGTGTGGGATCTCGAACAAAGGCCATGTGTAAATCACCCATAAAATCTCTCTCTTGCTCCCCACCGAGCTCTGATGGACCCCACAGAATAATTTACGAAGCCCAAGTGGGGAAGACTTCATCCCTCACCCAGGGCCATAAAGCATAGGGTCTTCTGGTCCTTCCCCAACAGTTCCACGGGCCCCAGGCTGGAACAGGGGACCTCCCCTCATGCACGTGCTTCCAGTCCCAACCCAGGGGTCTATTTCGGTCCTGTGAAGGCCCGGGTGTCACGGCCTCAGAATAAGGACGTGGGCAGACGCACAGGGACCCCAGGGCTACTTATCACCATCGCTGCCCCCAGGATCTACGGCACACTCATGTGGAATTCCAGAAATTTTTTCCAGATAGCTATTTCATGATTAAAATCAAGGCGATGACTGTATAGAGTTAAAAAGTCAAATAGCGCAGAAACTTACACGATGAAAAGAAAAAACCCCATCTGACATTGAAATAATCATCTCATGAGTAGAATCTAGTCCCCTCTACAGATACAGAAACTGCAGGAAGAGAGATCAAGCGGCTAGTCCAGGGTCACTCCGCTGGTCTGCAATGGAGCCCAGGCCCTCCGACCACCTGAGGTGACCGGTCCCTCGGAAGGCATTTGCTACCCCTTCTGGAGCTGGGAGGTTCAAGGTACCTCCTGTCTAATTCCTGAGCCCCACACAGACCCGGATGCACGGCCTACCCTAAAGAAAGATGGGACTGAAGCTGGTTTCTGGTCCCTCTTGTGCCCGTGTGGAGTCCCCAGTCCTCGTGAAGCTGGTTCCATCACGTCCCCGTGCATGGCTCACACTGAGAGGGTCTGAGCTAGGGCTGGAGAGACATGGGAAGCAAGAGGGAGGAATTGTCCCACCTGGCACCCGGGGGATGGGGACCCTAACCTTCAGAGCAGACTCCAGGGGAGGCTAAAACACAGACCGGTGGCTTGAATGAAGAATAAATGAATGAGTATCTCATTTGGAGACAAATAAACTTGCAGTACCATTGGGCCCTGAGGCAAAAGTCCTGCAGGCCGTGAGGAAGGCAGCCAGAGACCACCAGGGCCAGACCACCTGCTGGACGTGCAGGGCCCACCCCAGCTGTGGCAGGATGACAGTGTCCAGGGGGGCTCACATTCTGAGCAAGAAACCTGCACCACCTGGGCCTGGCCCAGCCAGAGCTGTGTGATCTGGGACGAGTCCCAGAATCATCCGAACCCCCAAAAGCACCCAGAAGTCTAGGGAACTGAATGTTAGGAGAGCCCAGGATGGAACGTTTTATGTCCTTAAACAGAATCGCAGAGAGGAGGAGAAAGTCATCTGTGATGGTAAACTTCTCCCCACCCCAGGACAGGGTCCTCTCAGCAGCCATCCTCACTCACCTTAACTACTTCCACCAAGGGCATTCACACCCCTAGAAGTCTGCTCATTCCTTGGTTCAAATTTGTATTTTTTGAAAGTTTTTTTTTTTAATTTGACTAGAAACTGCCTTTTTGTAATTTCTGCTAACCAGCTCACGTCTAATCTCTTATAGCATATTTTTGCCACATTTTCTTCCTCCATAACATGTAACTGCTGGCCTCCAAATGTGCCTCATGGGCATTCACGCATGCGTTCATGCAACACATTTTATTGAGCATCTACTAGGTGCCAGGCACTGGAGCAGAGGACAGCATGAAAAAGACAAAAACTCCTGCCTCACAGACCCTATATTTATTACAGTATTGCTTATAATAATAATAAATAAAATACACAGTACGTCAAATGGAGATAAGGAGAAAAATAAACAAAGCAGGGAAGGGGGGTTAGTACTCAGGGTAAGATTTTAGATAGAATGGTCAAGAAAGCTGCATGGAGTAAGGACCTAAAAGGGGGGAGAGAGCAAGCAAGTCATTCACGGGGAGTGATAGGTGCAAAGGCCCTGAGGCAGCAAAGGCTGGGGCACAGATGGGCTTCAGGACAGGCATCTACGGAGTCTGGGGAAAACTCCACGCTTAGCGTTTCACTCAACAAGGAAACGGGAACGCAGGGGAATGAGAAGGACGTCTCAGAGATGAACCTTGAATTCGCTCTCATTTCTTTTATAACGTACGTTAGTACTTTATTATCTGCAACAGATTATGCTGGCAACACACCTCACAATGAAGACGACTCCCCAGGGCAGTGCCACACCGAGCTGAGAACACTCTCCTAGCGACCAGCACAACCAACACAGCCCTCTCCTTGGAGAAGAGAAGGGAGCTCACATCCCTCACTGTCTTGTCACCCTCCTGGACCCCCTCCAGCCTGTCTAGGTCAATCAATCAGTCTCCATCCTTCTTTAAATCACGATGTGCAGCTCACAACATGAAAGATGGAGAAAAATACACACTGCGTATCCGTTCACACGCAACTCAGGTTGCCTTAACCCAGACGCGTGACCTCCATGTTGGGGAGTCCGCACGCGGGCCCGCCCTCCCCCCCGCAACCACGTCACCTCCAATACCAGAAACATGAATCACTCGGATCCTTTCCCTTTTTTTAAGATGTTCCCAGGAAAATCTGTATTTAATTTATGGGCAATTTATAATGGAAATAGACCATATAAAATGTATACAAATGTGTAGGACTGTATATAGGGCTTGGAAGGAGACAGTTGAGCTTAGCAATAATTAACGTGAAGGGTCTCTTCCCTGCTGCCAGGTAGACGTTTGGATTGCCTGTACTTTCATTAAACTTAAACCAGAAAGGGCTCAGGGGCCGAGGTCCAAACATTCCTCAACTCTGCAGAGGACGTCAGGACACAGAGCCGACGACAATACATTTCACCAGGATTGCCAAGGCCCTGTTTAAGTTTAGAAGATGCCTGTATTGCATTACTTGGCCAGAGAGAGCCAGCCTGTGCACCACAATCAATTTTCCGGAGAAACAAAACCATCTCCAACCAAACCAACCCCAAACCAATGTGAGGCCGCAAGGGTTTGCAAGGCAGTCAGCAGACACACAGCACACCTGTCTTCTGTCCCCACTCTGGGCTCCTTGGCCTCCAAAGGCAAGACAGCTGCTGCTCCCCGCCTAGGGCCGCCCTGCTCAAGTCGAAGAAGAGTTACAGAGAACTTCAGAGTTGCCAAGAGTTATTTCCAGGGGACTTTGATCAACTGATGCTGTAATCTCTGAAAGGAAACATACTTCATTTAGAAGGTATTCTTTGGTGTCATTCCCAAGGAGAAGGCATACTTGTTTTTGGAAGAACAGAGCACTTTCTCTCTCTCTCTCTCTCTCTCTCTCTCTCTCTCCTTCTTCTTCTTCTTCTTCTCTCTCTCCCTCTCCCTCTCTCTCCCAGCCGTGAGCACTCTAATTATGATGGTGCACAAACAACCTTGCTGAACACAGGGAAAGATCATAGAACATGCTGTCAGCCAGAAAAACATGTTTTCAACAATGCCCCATTAGGAGCCAAAATCCTAGATGGCGACAACACCATAGCCTAAGGGCCAAATCCCAGGCTCCAGCCTTTCCCGCCCACCCCCCTCACGGGTCTCCTGCAGTCCCCACCCCCTGAGGATTCCTCTTCTCTGACCCCATTCAGGGTGAGACCCGAGTGTAACAGAGGCAGGCCCCCCTAGAACACATATGGGTCCCTCGAAGCCCTTGGATGCCATGGTGAAGGGTGGTACATTTAAATAAGTTTTTCCTGGCATATTCTGACATGGCTTAGATCAACTACCTCATTTTTCAACAATGAAAAGATTAAACAGTTGTTAAGAGTTATAAATATGATTTAATATGCTATTAAGCAGAGATGTAAACTATCAACGTTTAAGTTTCCAGAGAGAGACTTAAATATCAATTATATTCAAATCCAGTTTGTATCCAGCTGCCCCCACGTCCCCATCCAGAAGCCCACATCGGGGCAGCTCCCTACCACTGCCATGGGCACACACAGCCCCTCCGAAAACGGCTTTGGAAATCCAGTTCCCATGCGCTGGTTTCAGGAGGATTTGTCGCGGCCAGGGAAACCAGGCTCAGGCTGTTCGCGACACTTCTTTTCCTTTAAATGGAGAACGATATCAAGTTTTGGAGACATTCTGGGGATACGTCTCTGTGCTGAATGATGGGAAAGGACCGTTAAGTACCTGATTTGAAACCAGAGTAGGACTCTAACTTCTGAACTCTCACTGGTTCAGTGCTGGCAACTTTTCAAAGTGTTTTTGTTTGTTTGTTTGTTTTTTCCAAATTATCTTGTAAGGCAGAATGCAAAAAAAAAAAAATTCTTTTCTTTATCTGTTTCCTCTCCTTGCATTCACGTTTAAAAATATGGGTTCTCGTCTCACTTTACTCCCCAAACCATTCAGCCTGAAAACCCGCAGCCCCTGCTGTGGACACCTTCCCGATTCACAGAGCCCCGTTTACATAACGCATCGACAGCCGTGCATCCTGCCTCAGTTCACCTCCAGGACCCTGGACAGGTTCCGACACCGTGGGCCTCACCAGGAGGATGACTCCGTAACCCATTTTATCAATGGCAGCTGCAGGACGGAAGGGAAGGCAGACCCCACTGCGGGAGGAGCTCTGGTCAGCCTTCACAGAACACAGATGTGCCCTCACCTCCTGACCGTCTCTCTCCCTGTTCACTCCAACTAGAGCAGATCATAGCGGAACGGCACCAGCAAGGCAGGCTCTTGACACTATCTTGTGGTCCAGCCAAGACCCCTGTCCCGGCCAGACCCACAGGCCCCCATCTCCCTCCATCGGACCCCGGGCAGCTTTAAAGATGATAAAGAAATCTGTGTGTGGGGAGCATCACCGTCCTGCTCTTGACAAGCGTCTGGGGGAAGCGGCTGAAAGAACATGTGAGAAAATGTTTTGCAGGGTGACTATCTCCTGACCCCAAACTACGGCTGCCCAATATCCAGGAAACCAGAAAGTCCTTATCAGGGCAAGACTGTGGTTGCAATTATTTAAAAATGCACATTCCATGTTTTTCAAGGGGAAGCCAGACTTCCCAAAGTAACAGTAAATCAAAACAGAAAACCACGCCCGGGCATGAGGCAAGCACGTAGCCGCTGATGCGTCTTAGAGGAGAGACCTTCCACGGCTGCTGTGTGTGCGCTTCTGCCGTCAGTGCAGCGACTCTTCCCCAGTCGCCAGGTGTGAGGCCCTTGGGGCTGGTGAGATGCAGCCCGGTGACCTGGAAGTTTCCCGCCTCTCTGCCTGCTACTCTCTCCAGCCTGCTGCAGAAGAAGAGACTCGGGGTCCACTTCCTTTATGACTTGTTTGGCTTTCCAGTTGTGCTCCTAGACAGCTTGTGATGAGCAGGGAGGGGTCTCTGACCCTTTTCCTCACGTACCCCAGCTGTCGGGCCTCTGGCTCCAAAGGATGGGCCTGTATCTGGGAGAGAGGGAACCTTGGTGTATCAGTCACCACGTCCCGAGCACTGTTGCCAGAGGCCAAGATGGGTTCTCGCCCTGAGTAGGTCTCCCTACATGTGTGTGCACACCACACTCTCACACACGCACACAGCCACACACCTCCCAAGAGGCACACTCACGCACCTGCCGGCATGCGCATGCAGGGCTCTCTGAGTGACAGACCCTGGCACGGCTGGCGGCAGGTCACCCGCAGCCTCGGCCTCCAGAAGAACCAGGGCTCCCTCCGTGCTTCCTGGGCCGGGCGTGTGTGTGGGAGTGTAAGGGCTGGATTTGGGACCTGGATAATATAAATAACGGACCACCACACTCAGATCGTCTTGTTTCCATGCAACCACAATCCCATGACCCTCCATTACTCTCCAAGCCACTCTTGTCATATAATATATGAACTCTGCATAAACAGTTCTGGGTTATGATGGGTTTCCTAAAACTAAGAGAATTTCAGCCATAACACTGACATTTTTTTTCTGGAAATTAAAGCCTGGGAACAGTGGAAATAAAGTCCATCGATTTATGAATCGTGTTTCCGCACACAGCTCAGTTCCCAGCGCCTGTGGGGAAACAGAAACGCGATCTCGTTTCTGATGGCGTGGCCACTGAGGCCAGCAGGCCTGACCCTGCTCGGTTTTCCACTTCATACCAGGAAGCCAGACTCTCCAAATAAGGGCCCTGCTGAAACCCAAGTGAACTAATACTTCAGGAAAGGACAAGGACACACCCAAGTAAGAGGGGCCTGTTCATTGCTCCTGGGACACGGGCGTCCCCTACCACTGCCTGGCTGTGGCACGAGGGGGACAACACTTCAGAGATGCTGGGACAGGAGGCTGGGGCAGTTCATCTGGGCCGTTCCTCAGACACCAGGTCTGCACCCCGCTGTGAACCAGGCCTGGTGACATGGTGCGGGGACTGGTTGGTGTGTCAGCCTGTCCCCTGACTGTGACCTTCTGCTGATGGCGGACACGGACCCCTGACACCCAGCAAGCTGGAGGCCCGACCAATGTTTGCAGAATGATCACTAAGGGAGGTTTGAAAATGGCTTCAGGGAGGCAAAGAGGGAGTGGTGCCTGGCATGGAGGGAGGGCTGAGAGAAACCGGGGAAGCTTAACACACAAGGTGGGATCTGGGTATGGACACGAGGGTAGGATCTCAGCAATGCCGGCAGGAGAACAGACTAGGTGGAGGGAACCCAGGGCAAAGCTAAGGGGTGGGGCCAGGGGGTAAAGGAAGAGCGGGAACGTCGCTTCGATGAGTGCTTTGGAGATGAGAAAGGAATCAGGGATGCAGCAGTTGGGATAAAGACATCCCTGGCGATATCTAATAAACATCCTTTATAAGATTAAGGAAGTTCTGTTATATTCCTTGTATGCTCAGGGATTTTTTATAATCATCATAAATGGTCATTTAATTGTATTATATTTTTATTAATTTATCAACATTGTACTGAAGGTACTAGCTAATGCATTTAAGAAGAATAAATAAAATGTGTAAGCATTAGGGGCTTCCCTGGTGGCGCAGTGGTTGAGAGTCCACCTGCCGATGCAGGGGACACGGGTTCGTGCCCCGGTCTGGGAAGATCCCACATGCCGCGGAGCGGCTGGGCCCGTGAGCCATGGCCCACGGTGTGAGCCGTGAGCCTGCGCGTCCGTAGCCTGTGCTCCGCAACGGGAGAGGCCACAGCAGTGAGAGTAGTGCAAAAAAAAAAAAAAAAATTTAAGCATTAAAAAACAGAGAGAGAGAGAGACCCATGGTGATGCTTCTGTGCTAGAAGGGCTCTGGGACGGCCTGGAGGGGCAGCCTGCCACCTGCACGTCTCACTCCCCCTCCTTCCCGGATGCTTCTGTCTGCAGGGTTTCCTCAGCCCGGATGGCCTCTCCACCCCTTCCTCTAGGATAAACCTATCCATCCCTCAAGGCCCTGCTCAAATTCCACCTCTTCCAGGAAGCTTTCCCTGAACTCCTCAAAAGGCAATAATGCTCCTCTTCCTCCCCTGTTCCTATTTCTACTGAGCACAGTCTGTTCTGCCCAAGCCAGCCATTAGTTTAGGGCCGTGACAAGGCGGAGGAAGCATTTCAGGGACAGTATTGCCGCAGCGGACAGTGCTCTACTGGAAGAAGGGCCACTTCCTACACCATCAGTTGCCCCCGTGGTGTGACTTAACCCAGGCTGAGCACACAGGACTGCAGAGAGCGACCTACCAATCCTGAGGGAGACTGGCTTGGGAGGGGGTGATCCAGCCAACCTAGCCCCTCCCCACTTCCCCACCCTGCAGGGACCCTGCCTGCCTTCCCAGCCCTTGACACAGGAACCAGCACTTCAAGGCTCCTGTAGAAAGAGACTCCTGCACCCAGTTCAGGGGGCAGCCCTGCCTTCTGCGCCTCCCCACAGAACACCCAGCCACCCGACCTCACCAGCACTCCACAGCTAGAGACCATAGTCAGCACTCACTAAAGCCAGGCAGCGTGGCCTGCCCAGTGCCAACACTTTCTGGCCACCATCATGTCCAGCCAGCCCAACTCCCAGAAGGCCAACTAGGCCTGCCGGCTGGCACCACCCACCCCCAGGGGCAACTGTCTGGTCAGAGCATCTGAAAACTTCCCTAGCTCTGTGAGCAAACCCACTTTTACAAGCTGGGGGAGGGGAGGGGGAGGGGAGGGGTAGGGGGAGGGGGAGGGGAGGGGAGGGGAGGGGGAGGGGAGGGGGGAGAAGAGGCAGGAGGATGGCAAGAGCTCTGGTCTTGGTCCTTCCCACTGAGGAGGAAGGTGGGAGACTGTCCCTTGCCTCTCCTGGTGGGGTGAGGCGTGGGCCTACAACAAGGCCCCCCACCTGCGAAGAAGCCAGAGCCCACCCCAGGCCTCTGGGTCCGCAGCACAGACACAGGCCCCAGGACTCTACCCTGGTCATAAGGAAGACACAGAACATGTTTCATGGATTATTTACGGGGCAAACACTCACATGACAAATTTTTTTCATTCATTTTTATTGGGTATGGTTGTTTCACAGTGTTGTGTTAGCCTCCACTGCACAACAGAATAAATCAGCCATTGATGAGGATGATTATAATTTTTGTGACTTTCTGTTTGAATGAATAAAAAAAAAACACTTCAATTTTCTGCCTGGCAAACCTTCCCAAGTACCTAAATAATTCTAAAAAGTCTAGTAAATTACCGAAAATGTCCTGATGAGATTACACACACATATGTAAATATGCATATACATAAACATATACTATATATATATAACACACAGAAACGTGAAAAAAAATGAATCAGCCATACACATACAGATATCCCCTCCCTTTTGGACCTCTCTCCCATTAGGTTACCACAGTGCACTAGGTAGAGTTCCCTGTGCTATGCAGTATGTTCCCATCAGTTGTCTATTTTATACATAGTATCAATAATGTCTATGTGTCAGTCCCACTCTCCCAATTCCTCCCACCCCACCTCTTCCCCCCTTGGTATCCATACATTTGTTCTCTATGTCACATGACAAAATTATTCTTCATTCAACAAAGGGTCCTCTTAGGGAATTAACAAATTTTTCTCCAACACCTAAGTGCCCCTGGGAGAGCTAAGTAAGGCCTTACCCCAAATTCACACCACTGAGGTGTTAGTCACTCACCCCTTAGTATGAATCTTCTGCCTCCGGTAGAATTCAACTTCCTGAAAGAATGGATTCAGTGGAGGACTGATACAGGCTGGTCATTTTGGAGCAAGGGTCACAGTATGAGGCTGGGGAGAGCAGAGGAGAGAAAGGGGACTTGTTCAGCCAGAGTGTCGAATAAGGAGATCAAAGAAGAGCCGGCATCAGTCAGAGGCCCAGCAGGAAGAAATGAGGGTCTGAAACAGCCTCTTAGGTTTGGGCACTGCATTAGTGTGCTGGAGCGGCTGTGACAAAGTACCACACGCTGGGGGGCTTAAACAACAGAAGTTTATCATCTGCCTGTTCTGGAGGCCAGAGTCCAAGATCAAGGTGTCTGCAGGGTTGGTTCTTTCTGGGGACTGTCAGGGAGAAGCTGTTAGCCGCTGGTGGTTTGCTGGGCATTTTCGGTGTCACTGGCGTGTGGAAGCATCACCCTGACCTCCGCCTTCACCTTCACGTGGACTTCTTCCTGAGTGCTTGTCTGTGTCCACATTTCCCCCTTTTATAAAGGACACCATCGTATTGGATTAGGGCCCCTCTAGTCCAGTACGGCCTCATCTTAAGTAATGACATCTGTAACAGCGTATTTCTAAATAAGGTCGCATTCTGAAGTTTCTGGGGGTTAGGAATTCAACACGTGAATTTAGGGGCACACGATTCAACCCATAAGAGGCACCTCTACCATATGACCAAGCAATCCCACTATTGGACATATACCCAGAGAAAACCGTAGTTCAAAAAGACTCATGCAACCCAATATTCATTGCAACACTATTTACAATAGCCAGGTCATGGAAGCAACCTAAATGTCCATCAACAGACAAATGGATAAAGAAGATGTGGTACATATATACAGTGGAATATTACTCAGCCATAAAAAGGAATGAAATTGGGTCATTTTTAGAGACGTGGATGGACTTAGAGACTGTCATACAGAGTGAAGTAAGTCACAAAGAGAAAAACAAATATCGTATATTAACGCATATATGTGGAATCTAGAAAAATGGTACAGATGGACTGGTTTGCAAGGCAGAAATAGAGACGCAGATGTAGAGAACAAACGTATGGACACCAAGGGGAGAAATGAAGGTGGTGGGATGAATTGGGAGATTGGGACTGACATATATACACTAATATGTATAAAATAGATAACTAATGAGAACTGCTGTATAGCACAGGCAACTCCACTTCGCTGTACAGTGGAAACTAACACAACATTGTAAAACAACTATACCCCAATTAAAAAAAAAAAAAAAAGAGGCACCTCTTCGAGGATGGAGCTGTGGTAGAAGGGAACTCAGCCGCGACCAGCTAAGAGAACTTGAACAAGGCACTCCCCTGCCTGACCCTCAGTCTATGGTATGTGGATGGTGGGTCCCTCCCACCTGCCTCCCAGCATGTTGAGAGGGTCCATGAGGACGGGCCTGTGCTCTGCAGGCACCAGGGCAGTGTCAAGCAGAGCCTCGCCTGCCTAGATCTTCGAGTCCCTTCCATCCCTCAAAGAAGGTCATGGGCCTAAGCTTCCAAGATTCCCAAGCCCCTGGGATGAAGGAGCTGGGACACTGCAGGTGCAAAAGTACGGCCTGACACCAAGTGCCCTGGAGACTTCTTAAATGGGTAAGCCTCAAGGACCACAAGGCAGAGACTTCCACAGAAAAGCGTTCTATGAACAATCCCAGTTAATTCCTGATGTTGCCTGCAGACAGCTTGTGCGACCAGGAAGGAATAGCACTATCTCTGCCCAAGTCAGGCCCACCCACTGCCTTCAGAACAGAGCCAGATAAGGGAACACGCCGCCCCAGTCCCTATCACTGGCCAGCACCTGGTAAGCCCTTAAGGAGCCTTAGACTGCAGGAGGGAAGACCCACTTGCGGAGCGAGGGCGACACCCAGTGGTCATTTAGAAAATGGCATGCTCAGGCCCAGTGGCTGGACAGGAGAGAGGGAAGCCGCCCCACCATGTTTACCCAAGCGGCTCTGTCAGATTTGCGTCCCACATCCTCCGGACTCCACGTTGAGACGCCAAGTCCTAGGAGGGACAGCAAGGTCTCCTTCACCTTCACAGGGCCATCTGACCGCCCACACAAATATTTAAAAGAACAAAACCAGGCACGAGAGTGGGGCAGCTGAGCCCTCCTATTCAGGCCACTCGCGCCAGCTGTGGACAGTCGAGCTGACCCTCTAACAGGGTTCTGTTCCCCAAGGGACACCCGCAGCGGGGCCCCAGGCACCTCCCAGCAGGCCTGGGCTAAGGGAGCAGGGGGAACTCAGCGGCGACCGAGGCTCCAGGCCTGGCTCTGCACCAGGACCCGGGAAGCCCTCACCCCCACCGGGACTCGCACATCCCATCCCTGAAGTGTGGGCGCAATGGGGATACAGCAAAGCACCTCTGAGGGCATTTGCAGCTCATATGCCCTCTGGGTCGTTGTGAGCCACTTACTTTCAAGACCCTGAGCCTTGTTGGCGACAGGCAGAGCTGGGTTCAAATCCTGCCTCTGCCCTTAACCAGCTCTGTGGTCTTGGGCAAGTCCCTTAACTCCTAAAAGCCCATTTCCTCTGATCTAAAATAGGCTTTTAAAAGAACTTGCCTCACAGGGTTACCAAGAAGATTCGATGATACAGTATATGGAAAGCACCCCACACTGTACCTTTCCCATAACAGGTGCTCTTATTATTTAAAATAAGGGTTCTTTTAAAAATATATATAACATGAAAATAAAATAAGGGTTCTTCTTTTAGCCTCAGGTCTACGGCACGTGTCGAAGACAGCTCAGTATGGAATTAAGTAATGGAAGATCAGAGAAGGCATCTACTTCCTCTGCCCTTCCGCAGAGCCTCTCAGCCACAGACCCCACCCAGCCCTGATCCGCGCATTCCCACGCAACACGAGGCCCAAGACCACTCCCTGACTGCCTCAGGGTCAAGTCCACATTGATCCCGCCCTGCATTCCATCCGGGAACCCCCTTCTGATGGGGGTGGGAGAGGGGTGTTGCTGTTGGGCTGGGGGTTCTACCCCTGTCCAAGTCCAGCCTCCCTGTGTGACTGGAGACCATCCCACACCCACACCAAATGTCAGCAACAGCCCTCCGACCTCAGAGCTGGCCGCGGTCTGGGGTGAGCACAGAGGGTCTTTCAACTCAGTGATTTTAGGTAAAGGAAAACAGTAAGTGGCAGAAGCAGGTGTAATTAAATTTAAGTGTATTTAACTTGACCTAATCTATCCAAATATGTTATCTTTTCGACCCACAGTCAACATGAAATATAATTCATGAGATGTTTTACATTATTTTATTGGTACTAAGTTTTCAAAATCTGGTATATATTTAACACAGCACATTTCAATTTGGACACTAAATTTTCATCAAAAGTACTTGATCTGTGAATCTGTTGTTCTAAACATCTTTTACATTTTTCCAATAACTGAACTGAGTATTTTAAAAATTTAACTTAATTCAAAGAAAATTAAACAAACAGTTCCTCAGCAGCAGCAGTGACACTTCAGGTGTTCAGCCACACATGCTAGTCTACCAGGTTGGACAACACAGCTCTAGATCCTTTGAGTAATTCTTTTTTTTTTCTTTTTCTTTTTGGCCACGCAGCTTGAGGGATCTTAGTTCCCCGACCAGAGATCGAACCTGTGCCCCCTGCACTGGAAGCGTGGAGTCCTAACCACTGGACCACCAGGGAATTCCCAAGTAATTCTTAAATGAATCCACACCCAGAGACACAGCTCTTCGAAGTCCACGTCTTTTCTTCTTGCTCTGCCCGGGAACTCAGTGTTTTTGACCTTCATACGTTATTGGGCTGGCTGTGTGTCCCAAATCCCTCCTGACGATCCGTGGGTATGTGTAACAGTCAAAGCATCAAGATCGGTATCCATAGAGTAGAAAGGAATATGGCGCAACTTCTGAGAAAGTAGCCGGTGCCCCAGAGAGTCCACGCTTGTAAAGAATCAGAGGGATAAGTCCAGTCTGCACATCTCACAGACTCGAGGGACCCGAGAGGAGATGCCATCCAGTGGCCACGCTGCTACTCAGACAGCTGTGCAGCAACGGAGGCCCACACAGAAGAGTGACTGGTCCAGACCACAGAGGCAGTAAGTGGCAGAGCCAGCACTGGAGCCCAGGTCCTCGAATGCTCAATTCTGAGCTAATAGGTGAGACAACTTCACCAACTCCATTTCCTGCAACCTTAGGTTTCCCTAGGAAGGCCGAGTCCTCCACCACGGGGGCACCTGGGGGCAAACGTCCCACATGGTCTCTGGCCTGGGAGACAGGATCCCGACCCTCGGCAAGCCCTGTCCCCACTCTCACTCATCATCTGTAGAAGGAGGGGTGTGTTCGTTTCCTGGGGCTGCTGGAACAAAGGACCACACACTTGGTGGCTTAAAACGACAGAAATTTATTCAGAAGTCAGAAATCAAGGCGTCAGTAGGGACCATACTTTCTCCAGTGGCTCCAGGAGAGGTTCCTCCCTTGCCTCTTCCAGCTTTGGGGGTTCCAGAAGCTCCTCAGTTTGTAGCTTCATGACCCAAATCTCAGCCTCCATCCACACGGTCTCCTCTCCTCTTCCGTCTCAAATCTCTCTCTGCTCTTCTCTTAAAAGGACACTTATCATTGGATTTAGGGTCCACTCAAATAATCCAGGATGCTCTCTTCATTTCAAGAGCCTTAACTTAGTCACGCCTGCCAAGATTCTTTTCCAAATAAGGTCATGTTCACAGGTGCTGAGAGTTAGGTCTTAGGCATATTTGCAGCAGGGGGGGCTCTGGACCAAATGAACTCCAGGTCTCACTCAGTTCTAAAACTCTGACACAAAAATGTCACAGGGCAACTATTTCAATATCTCTAATGCATCCAGGTAGGCTAAAAAAGAAAAATCAACATCCCAAGAGGTAAACGGACAATTTTTACATCCAATTTGGAAGATACTCCAATTAGTAAGCAGACATACATGGATGCCCTGCCTTCCTAATGTCAGAGAGATGCAAACCAAGACGAGTCTTAGATGTGTTTATTCTAAGAAAATGCAAACCCAGCGCTGACAAGGACGTGATGAAACTGGGACTTACACATGGACCCGCCATTTCTTCCCAGGGAAAGAAAGGGAGGCACGAATTAAATTGAATTGAATTGTAGGTGGGTATGTAAATCAGCAAAACTCCTTGTGGGAAAAAGCGTGGCAACATGTTCCAAGAACCTTGAAAATAAAGATGTCCATTGGCTGAAAATTCCGCAGCTGAGAATTCACCCTGAGGAAATCATCCTTGGAAACAAATGTCTGTCTCATATTATTTACAAAATCCGAATGTTGCAAACAACATACACTTTCAAGAGGATGGGAAGAGTTTTGCGTGGACACTCTGCAGCCACAAACGCAACTTTAAAACCAGGAGAGCAGCTAAGGTGAATAGATCGGGATCACCGAGGATGAGGGAAGGAGTCTTCAGAGACGCGAGCCGTGTTTAGTTGTGGGTGAGCAAGAGCGTGATGTGTCTGCTTTATAATTATGTCATAAACTGCATCTGTTTTAAGCATTTTTATACTTCAATCGCATTTTAGGATGGGTGGATGGATAGACAGATCCATCATATAGTTGTTTGGGGTTTTTTCATTTTGTTTTTCCTTTTTAAGAGGTAGATCCAAGAACCGTTAGGACACCAACTGCCCCGGAAGCGGAACTCCATCTGGGACAGAGCCTTGAAGGGCTCCCAGAACCGGAAGATGAATCAGCAGCGATTTCTTTGTACTTCCATGAAGTCCACAGCTGTTGACACACACGGTCCTGAGCGAGGATGAATGGAAGGAGGTCTCTAGGTTTTAGATCCCAAGAGGTGAAAATGTCATGACCGTGACTCCCGGGCCACGCCCTTGCCTCCTAGGACGCGCCCCTCACCCTCCCGTGGGAAGCCAGGCGCGGGGAGCGGGCGTCGCTCTGCAGCCGAGGAGCCTCCCCCGACGCATCACCCCGGGGGCAGCCGCCCGGAGCTGCAAGGCCAGTGGCACGCGACACACACCTGCCCCTCCGGGCCACCCCTCCTCTCCCCGGCGATCGCCCTGCGCAGCCCACCCGGCTCACCCCAGCTGAGCGCGCAGCCCCTGCCTGCGCGGCCCTCCCACCCAGGTCAGCGTGCTCCCGGGATAGGTGGCCCCAGTTCCCCTGCCCCTTGCTCCTCGCCGCCCTCCCCACCTGCCCGCTTCTCTGCCACAGGCTGTCCTTGCTGTTCCGGACCTTCTCCCCACGGCGGGGCCCGGGGGGCACCCAAACCGACCTCTCGCTGCCCCCGGGTCAGTGAAGGATCGAATGGAAGTGCTCGCGGGGAATTCCCGTAGGGGCAGCCGCCGGGCCCGCCTTTTCCAGCTGACCCTGCACCGGGTCTTCCCAAGCTGCTTGCCCAGAATCTTCTGGATGAGAATGGCCTGGGCTTTCTGAAAAACAAAGCCTACCGCTTAGAACTTATTGCTGGGGACTTCCCTGATGGCGCAGTGGTTAAGAATCCACCTGCCAATGCAGGAGCCACGGGTTCGAGCCCTGGTCCGGGAAGATTCCACCTGCCGCGGAATAACTAAGCCTGTGCGCCACAACTACTCAGCCTGTGCTCTAGAGCCCGCGAGCCACAACTGCTGAGCCCAGTGCGCCACAGCTACTGAGCTGCACGCCTAGAGCCCTGTGCTCTGCAACAAGAGAAGCCACGCAATGAGAAGCCCGCGCACCGCAACGAAGAGTAGCCTGTGCTCACCCCAACTAGAGAAAGCTGGCGCGAAGCAACGAAGACCCAACGCAGCCAAAAATAAATAAAATTAAATAAGTTAATTTTTTTAAAAAAGCACTTATTGGTGGGAGGGGAAGAGCTCTTGCGGCTTCTTATGGCCCCATGTCCCCAGAGCAACCTCCTGTCCCTCACTCCACACCCCTGACCAACAGGGTAAGACTGGCCTGGCCGGGGGCAGGGGAGGTAGTGAATTGAGGGGCCTCCGGCATCGCCTGTCCTTCCATCTGTGGGCCCTGCCCGCCCCCCCCCCCGACATGGAGGTGAGCCACCAGGGCCTGGGAAGCGTGAGGAACGCCAGTCAGGCGTGTCTCCAGGCCTGAAACGACTTCATTCATTCCTTCACTCTGTGAATGTAAGCCAAACTCGGTATTTACATGGAACACAGTCCCTTCGTATTTAAGCCTTATCAGCCATGAACTAGATCCTTTCCTGGAAGCAAGCTCTGATGAGGTCAGTCTTGGGTCCTCCCTCCAGGAGGGCGGCCAGTGCACCCACAGCCACTGCTCAGGGGCCTGGGCTTCAGAGACCGTGGGCGAGTTTCTCTTCATGGACACCTGTCAACAAGTAGGCTTCTTTATGGGGCAGGTACACTCAAAGGGGAGCAAGGCTCTGCATCTCATGGGCCCTCCTGGCCCACAGTCATGCATCACCTTCACTGCAGGGACTGTGCGGTCCACACACATTCCCAGGACCCAGCCCAGCCAATATCCACACCCAGTTACATCTTCCAGAGCAGGGCATCTGCCCAAGGCCACGGGTCCACCATAGGAATGGCCTTTCTTGTTGGGACCTAGATTCTCTTGAGACATCCTCAGGTCTAAGGGCCTGGTTGGGGCACCGGCTTTGACCCCACCTCTGTGCCCCAGGCAACAGCAGGGCACCACCTGGCGGTAGTGACTGCATACAGCCTACCAACCTGCAGGCCTGGGTTCCTGCCATCTAACCCCTAGACCTAGACAGAAGTGGCTTCCAGATCCCAGGCCCCCAGGCTAGCAGACAACTCTAGAGGTCCAGGGCCCAACATGCACGTGTTGCCAAATCTGCCTCTTCCGGTGAGGAAGCTGAACCCAGCCGTGGGGTGAGTCCCAGAACCTTTCCCTGCAGAGGATGCAAGCCCAGTTTGAGGTGGCTCTGAAGAAGGCTCCAGAAACCTCTCACAGAGTGTGTTCACCCCTCTTCAGGCTTCATTCGTCAGCAGCCAGGCCTCTGGGCTCTCCAGTCACGTGGCCCCCTGCTCGGTGCTTCAGTCACGTGTGGCCCCCTGCTCGGTGCTTCAGTCACGTGTGGCCCCCCCCCCCCCCCCGCTCGGTGCTTCAGTCACGTGTGCCCCCCCCCCCCCCGCTCGGTGCTTCAGTCACGTGTGGCCCCCCGCTCGGTGCTTCAGTCACGTGTGGCCCCCCCCCTCGGTGCTTCAGTCACGTGTGGCCCCCTGCTCGGTGCTTCAGTCACGTGGCCCCCTACTCGGTGCTTCAGTCACGTGTGCCCCCCCCCCCCCCCCGCTCGGTGCTTCAGTCACGTGTGGGTCCCCCCCCCGCTCGGTGCTTCAGTCACGTGGCCCCCTGCTCGGTGCTTCAGTCACGTGTGGCCCCCTGGTGCTTCAGTCACGTGGCCCCCTGCTCGGTGCTTCAGTCACGTGTGGCCCCCTGCTCGGTGCTTCAGTCACGTGGCCCCCTGCTCGGTGCTTCAGGAGGGCTCCTTGGCCTCCAGCAGCCTTGTGTCCTGTCTTCCCCGTGATCTCTGCCTGCCTCATTCCACCTTCCAGCCCCGTCTTAGGCCTCCTGCTGGCTCGAATCTGAAGCCACAGCATCTGCTTCCGTCCTGAGTAAAGAAGACTTTGAGCGTCTGCCTTGGTGGAATCCCTTTCCAGACTCACTGATTTCTCACTTCCTCTGTGGAAGATGACTGAGACGGTCACAGCTCAAACTCACCTCCTGTCACTTCCACACCTTCGTGAAAATTATCCCATCTCTTCCTATGTGAATTCTCAGGCTTCAGAGCGCATTTCAAATGCTGCCTCTTCCACAAAGCCTTTCTGGTTCTCGCTTCCCTCTCCCCCAATCCTCCTTCTTTTAAATTCTTATGATCAGAGTCATAACTATATTCTGCCGTGTATGGTCATTTGTCTCTTATTGTTTGTCCTTATTTTCCTTTCTAAATGGATTTCCTTGAAGGCATGATCTTTGCCTCTGGTAGCATTCAGGCTTGACATTCAACTCCTAAAATGTATGTGAAAATGAGTAAATTCTAATATTTGTCCACTCATCCTAGGTCAATGCTATTCTGCTGCTACTTGGGTAAAGAAACACGAACCCAAGTGGGCAAGCATGGGGACAGGCCAAGGAGAAAGCTGTTCTGCCACCAGGAGATGGCTCAGTGGTGTTGCAGACCCAGATTAGAGGTCAGTGGGGGACCGAGGGAGAACTTTCCTTAAGTATTTCTACCTGGTTGCTCTAGGCTTGGCGTTCTCACTCAGTAGGGCCTATGAGGGGGCAGACAGACACTGGAGATGCAGACAAGGATGGCTAAAGTTGAAGCTATTCCAGGGTGTATTCTGGGGGAAGGAGGGCAGAGGAGAAAATTCTCCCTGAGTTCACCAAATGCTTCCCCTCCTAAGATGAGTCCTTCACTGAGCTCTACGTTGGGAAAATGACCACCACGAGTCAGACGTCAGAGTCGGGGTCCTTTGAGATGGAACGGATGTGCTTGGTGGATATCACAGCAGAATTACTCCCGGGCAAGTGCTGGGTGTCAGTGTCAGCAGGATTTGACACTGGAACACAGTAAAACATCACTGTAAATGGTAAGTGCTCTCAGACGGCTTCTGCCCATGAACAGCTTCATCTTCTAAAGACTCTGGCCCAAACCACCTGGCCCTCACCCATCAGGCTTTTCTAGTGTCTGGTTACGCTCATTTTCAGGCATTTTATGAGACGTTTAACAAGTCTGGTTATCCTTCTAGAAGAAGGTAGTCCTGGAACAAAGTCCACATGAGCCAAGAAACCTTAGTTTTCCTTGCCTCGGTGATGTCCCCTCTCTGCACACACCTTGAACTTGGGCCAGGAACGTGTACTTAACCTTATGGCCTGGATTCTCAGTCAGGATCTTCCACTGACTTCCTAGCTGTTCCCTCCAGCCCCACGCAGGCTTCCTCATGTGTAACAAGGGGCCGGAAAGGGCTGTAGGCAGGTGTTGATGGACGTAAGTTTCTATGGGGCCAGAAAGTCACGATCTGAGAGGGAACCTCGGAACACATGTCACCTGCGACCCTACCTTCTTCCTCCTCAGAGGGTGGCACCCAACGTTCCCGGCCGTGGTTCTGCCCGGCTGTCTGCTTCCGCGTCACAGAGGTAGCCACCGCGTCCACACTCTCCAGGATGACCTGTAAGTCATTCCATAAATGTCAGCAGGTTTCAAATTCCAAACGCCCTTAACCAAGGGCGTGTCAGCCCCGCTGCCCTGACACTGGTGTTCCAGTTCGGGGATCTTGCACCCTTCCTTAAAACAGGGAGAATTCTCAGCGCGCCACGGCAGGGGCCCTCCAAGTTTGTTACCTTAGAATGTGTTTTATGACATGAGATGAATGACCTCATCCCGGTTGTCTGGCTTCCTGTCGGCAAAGAAAAAACATTAGAGACAAGGATAATCACCACCTGCAGAGTCCTTTTGTGGAGGAGAAAAGCTGCTCAGTAACTAAGTTCTCCACAAGCATTTTCAACAGCTCCAGTCCGTCTGTCCCCACTTTCTCACATGTCCTAACCTGTCAGGAGCAGTTGTGGTCTCCATCGCAGCACGTGTGAGGCCCAGTTGCCCACTTCTCCAGGTAAGAGTGTTTTCCAGTGATGACCACGTGACTGTCTTCACCCCCAGGGACCAATATGAACCCCACTGTGGGAGTTCACGGAACGCAGTCTGACTTTGGAGGTCATCTTTGGCATGGCTCTTTCCTCCTCCGCGTGTGATCTAATGGCCTCAGATGCAGGCCTACAGTTGTGGAGCCCTTCCTGGCCGGTCCTGCAGCAGTCTCTGAGGAGGGCGGCAAGAATGTTTCCCTTGGGCCCAGTTATGGAGCTTGTCTCCTTTCCAGAACATGCCGTAACGGACTGAGCCCTCAGCTCGGCCCATTCTCCCCTTCCTGGCCCCTGTAATGGTCTCAGGTGGGCAATGTTTCTCACTGTAGAAATGGGAGGTCCGTCCTGTTAACCTAGCTGAATGTTATGGCTTGGCTAGCTATAACGGCCAGGGTGGTGTGAGTGGAGTGTGGTTCTTGGCTTTGGTGATAAACAGCCCTGGCCGCAGAGCCCCTGCTGGTGGCCGGACCCCTGCCGGGCCACAGGCGCCGATTCAAGATGCTGGCTTCTCCCCACTGAGGAGCTCAGGCCCCCAATTCATTATGAGGATTTTAGAAACACCAAGAGCATCAAAGAGGAGGAAGAACACAGTTTAAGTGTAAGTATTGGCTCACATAAAGGAGACCCTTAAAGGGCCCCTAAGAAGACAGGATTTGCATGTAACCACTGACTAAAACTTGAAGTGCTTTAGACAGCAAAAGCCCCTAAGTAGTGTGTATAAACTGACGGGTGTAAGTATTCAGAGAAGGGACAACAGCTCCGAGGAGAGTGAGAAAGGCTTCAGGAAGGAAGTGGCAACCCAGAGCCTTCTTGGAAGGGAAAGGGGCTCTGAACTTGAAGAGCAGCGGGTGTAATGTGCCCGTAGGGTGGATGGTGCTGTGAGCCAAGGCATCTGGACTATTGGGAGAGAGAGGAAAGGCTTATTCCCCACGCCTGATGCCTCCTTCCGTGTGGGAAGAGCTCTAATAGCAGTGACACACAACATTTCTCCACCCCCTTACCCCCTCCTCCCCAACCTGGGGTTCTTAGTGGGATAAAGAACCAAACTGCACAGCTGGGACATGGCCTCCCTTCCCTTCCTTCCTCTCCTGGGAGTAGCCTGGGTTTCAGAGTCTGTGTTTCTCTGGTTTCCTCCTGGCCATAAAGTCTTCCCTGGGCCGCAGCAGCAACCTACATCTTCCCCAACGATGTGGCAGAGCAGAGGAGGGTTGAATAAATTGTCCTAATTCTAAGTCACTGGTTGGAGGACACAGCCTACACTCTCTGTAAGCCCTATATACTGGGCTTCCCAGAGAAGCCCAGCATCCCCCCTAAATGTGCCTGTCTGCACTACCAGTTGGTTCAAAGCCCAGTGCTATTTCCTTGGGCCCTCAAGACTGGGGGCAGCTGGCAAGGGGTGGCCACTCCCATCCTCCCTCCTCCCCAAGAGCGCGTGTGAAGCTCATTCTTGGATCCCATGAAACTTGTACTCTTAAAATAAAGTCCCTTTTGACATGAGTTGAATCTGAATAAGTGTTTGATCCTTGCACCTAAATTTGTCCCCAGGTGGAAATGGCAGGGATTGGCTTCCTCGGTGGCTGAGCCACTAGTCTCCCTGTTTGTCATCCTCTCAGTCTGGGCTGAAGCAGAACCAGGTGGATAGCGCCTCCTGCTGGCCAGTGCTCCACAGTGAACTGCAGCCTGACAGGGGTTGGCGGAGAAGCAGCCAGCTTGGGGCCATGGACCCTCTCCCACCTCCACCCCAAAGCAGAGATCTTCTTGCCCAGCTGATGGGCGCCTGGCAGGACAGGCCAGGCTCAGGCCCTGTGGTGCCAGGATGGCTCCTGCCAAGATGCCTGTTGCCTGGGGACAAAAAGAGGGAGAGGGCTTCCCTGGTGGCGCAGTGGTTGAGAGTCCGCCTGCCGATGCTGCCGATGCAGGGGACGCGGGTTCGTGCCCCAGTCCGGGAAGATCCCACATGCCGCGGAGCAGCTGGGCCCGTGAGCCATGGCCGCTGAGCCTGTGCTCCGCGACGGGAGAGGCCACAACAGTGAGAGGCCCGCGTACCGCAAAAAAAAAAAAAAAAAAAAAGGCCCATTAGGCAATTCAAAAGGAATTATGTCTAGAAATTTGAAAGCCAGCAGCCAGCCTGAGGAGGAAGAGCACTTAAGGAAACATTCTGGGACATTCTGCTCCCACCCGGGACTGCTGGCTGTGGTGGTAATTGACGGTGATGGGACACAGCAGTGTTTTATGAGAGCCCAGGAGTAGGGAGCCCAAGAAGGCTACACATTAGTCATGTCTGAAAATCCTTCTCGCCGATACTGTGTGCCGGAAGAGCCAGCCGCCGCCACTTGCCCAGATGAGGGACTTAACTGATCAGGGAAAGGAGCCTTCAGCCAGCATTGCTCTACTGGCTCAATGGCAGTGACTTTTTCCAGGGAGGAAAACCCACATAAAACTGTTGGAAGTAGAATTCTGGATCCAGTCAGGCCCTGATGTGTTATTAACCCATTGTGCACAATTACATGGTATCCGTTTGGTCTCCAATTTGAGAGAAGAAGCTTAATGCCCTCTCCCCGCAAACTAAAATCCTAGAGAAACTCA
The DNA here is from genome assembly GCF_949774975.1 of Lagenorhynchus albirostris. Taxonomy (NCBI): domain Eukaryota; kingdom Metazoa; phylum Chordata; class Mammalia; order Artiodactyla; family Delphinidae; genus Lagenorhynchus; species Lagenorhynchus albirostris. Next base: position 74,673,969 of record NC_083107.1, on the reverse strand, counting down.
GGAGAACAAAGGGAAATCTCCCTGCATCTTCCCTTTCACCCTCTGGCCTCCTCTCCAGTCCCCACACGCTTGAATGGAGACACTGGTCTGTTACTCTGGACATCAGTCATCCCATGCTTAGACCTGGGCTAAGTGCCAGAGAGACGTACAAACACTGCTCCTGTCCTGAGTGTCCCCAGCTTGAGGGGAAGGACAAACACACAGGAAGGGAAAGAGCATAATTAGATGCTGGACTGAATGACACAGACGAGCAGTTCGCAAATTCGAGTGTGCATCAGAGCCCCCTGGAGAAGGCTGGGCCCTAGTCCCAGGGAGTCAGGTTCAGCGGGTCTGGGCTGGGGCCCAGATGTTACGTACTGTTAAGTTCTTAGGTTATGCTGACACTGCTGGTCCAGAAACCACACTCTGAGAACCAGCGAAACAGACCACTTTACACCTTGCTCCCTACACCTTAGTGTCCAGCTGAAGCACGTGGGGAGCTCTTGAAAATGTAAATTCTGAGTCCGTAGGTCTAGCATAAGGCCCAGAATCTGCACTACTAACAAGTTTCTAGGTGATGCCAATGCTGCTGGCCTGTGGACCACATCCAGTGGCAAAGGTGCTCTGTCTAGACCATCACGGAAAATGGGAGAACAAGGAGATGAGTTTGGGTTGATCTTGGCAGGGAAGGGTTAATGGTATTTGCTGGGACTTGAAGGAGGGACAGGATTTAAATAAATGAGGGCAAGAGGGCATTCTGGGAGAGAATGCCAGAGTAGAAGCAGGGAGGTGGGAGTGAGAATAACCAGGGTAGATAAGTGGCCCCTGGCCACTGTCACGTGCTGGCATCAGTGACAGATGGAGGCTTGGGGCTCCGCAAGAAGGCACCTCGCTCCATTCACCCTCCACCCCACCCTCCACATCCAAGAGGCTGTTCCTATTGCAATAAGTCTACCAGCAGCTGGTCTTCATAATGGAAATTATTATTGTTCTGCAGGCCCCACTGACAGCTCCCAGTCCTGCCAGCTTGGCCAACTTGGATGCCTGTCACCTGGCTTGTAATGGCTTGTTGTTTGGCAGCCTGAAGGAACTCCCACTTTTCTTTTCCATTCTCGAGCCAGAGGAGGCTCTGTCCTCCAAGAGCTGAGTGTCTCAAAGGCACAGCGGGTGGTTAGGAACTTCTCAGCAGGCAGCGGGAGCAAACCAGCCTGTTTTTGTAGGGAGCTTACTCCTGGGTCCCTCTCCTGATTCAGTCAAGGTCATGACCAAATAAGGAAATAAGAGCCCTCTCTTTCCTCCCCTCCCTTGTTCTAACAAAATGTTCACCCTGTTCCCACAGAGCTGCATTTTGTGGGTGCAGGAACACGAAGGCATACGTGTAGAAAGTTTGGAAATGGAGCTAATGTTTACCGGGTAGTCTTTTAATTTTCCCAGGGCTGCCGTAACCAAGTACCACAAACTGGATGGCTTATAAGAAATTTTTTCTCTTACCGTTCTGGACACTAAGAGTCTGAAATCCAGATGTCGGCAGGGCCATCCTCCCTCCAGAGCCTCCTGGGGCGGATCCTTCCTTGCCTCTTCCGGTTCTGGTAGCTGCAGGAGATCCTTGACTTGTGGCGGCATCACTCCCGTCTCCGTCTCCGTCTTCACACGGCCCTCTCCTCTGTGTCTGTCTGTATCCAAATTGCCTTCTTACAAGGACACCAGTTGTACTGGATTAAGGGCCCACCCCTCTCCAATACGACCTCATCTTAACTAATTACATTGCAAAACCCCAAATGGGGTCATATTCTGAGGTGCCAGTGCTCAAGACTTCAACGTATCTTGGGGGCGGGGGGGACACAATTCAGCCCATAACAAGAAGCCCCTGTTACAAAGCCATATGAAAACATAAAGTCCTTGCAGAATTTGACCTTGTCTTTTAGAGAGCTTCTGTCCTCTAAATTAAACTAGAACTATAAGCTGTTTTAAATGAAAACAACTATAAATCAGGCCCTTTCTCAAGAACAATGTTGAAACAAGAGGTCAAACACCTGTCCACCCCATACCTAATAGCCAGGGATGAATCTGCAAGATCTAAACAGCAAGTCCACTGGCAGACTAGGATCACGAATTCATCTATCCATTCAACATATTTGAGGCCCTTCTGTGTGCCAGGCACTGTTCTAGGTGCTGATGATACAGCAGTCAACGAAACAGACAAAAACCTCTGCCCTGGTACAGCTTACCAGCCGGGGGGCGAGAAGACAAGCAGACCAAATCAATAAAAATGCGGTATGGGTTGAGAGGGGAAAATAAGTGAAATGAGGATTGGGATTTGCATTTTAAGTGGGGTGGTCAGGGGAGGTGACAAGCAAGCAAAGGCCTGAAGGACGCGAGGCTCTGGCCTTGGGGCGAGGGGTGCAGACAGGATACAGCAAGTACAAAGTTCCTCAACAGAAGATTTTGTGAGAACTCTGCTTCTTACTCTGTGATGAGCCACTGCATGCTTTCAAACACTCACATGACAAGTGTTTACTTAACTGAAGAACCAGAGACCCACCAGGATGAGAGCCTTTGAGGCACTGAGTACTTATAGTCATTGAGGAAGGTCCCAATTTTACCTGGGCATAAAGTTACTGGGTTAAAATCAAAACGGGTTAATGTCCTCTGGGCCATAAAATTTGGGGTTATCATTTCTACCAGGCTAAAATCATTTGCATCTCCTCTGGACAAAAATCTTCAAGTTAGGGCTTCCCTGGTGGCACAGTGGTTGAGAGTCCGCCTGCCGATGCAGGAGACACGGGTTCGTGCCCCGGTCCGGGAGGATTCCACATGCCGCGGAGCGGCTGGGCCCGTGAGCCATGGCCGCTGAGCCTGCGCGTCCGGAGCCTGTGCTCCGCAACGGGAGAGGCCACGACAGTGAGAGGCCCACGTACCGCAAAAAAAACCAAACAAAACAAAAAAAAACTTCAAGTTATGTGTAATCTCACAGGGTCCAGGCCCTAATCAAGAGTAAATAGGAAATAAAAGAAAGACGCAACCCTGGAGAATTTAAACAGATCGTGGGTAGGTCTGTTAGGCTGTGCTCAGTATGATACTGAAAGGCTATGCAATCCTCCTTTTGCCTTCTTCATAAATGTTGGACCCTTTTTCTTAACATAAGACACAAATTTACATATTGGCAGCTGTGGCTTTCAATTTTCCAAATGCAGTGTGCTATTAATATTAATCTGCTTTTCACCATCTTCTGTGTCTGTTTTCAGTCAGGCAGGAAAATTAACAACAAGCAATTCTAGAATGACAATAATGCTCCATTATAAAAACGAAGTATATTTTAATACTCTTTTGATACTCACCTTTATGGATACTAAAACATTTTATGAGCGATTTAAATTTTGTATCAGGACCAAAGAAATATACACATATCTGCTTTGAGTTGAAGCCAGCAACAAAAAAACTAATTGACACTAAGTGAACTGTGGTTTTGAATTTTATATGGATTTGGGGCATAACTTTGGGCAAGTTACTGAATTTCTTAGCCTCAGCTTCCTCCTCTGAAAAATAAAACCTTCGTCACTTCACTGTTGTACATGTGGTTGTGCTGACAGACACAGAGCTGGGATTACGCTGCTGTGCTCATTTTCACTCTGTTAAATGCATATTCACAGGTCATAATTTCTGCTTTTTGGGCTTTATTGTAGGTTTCTTCTTTTTATCATGTCTTTTGCTACATGGATGTGTCCTTTCATCTTGTGATTGTAAAAATTAAAATTCAGGTTTTTTAATCTTACCAATTGCTTTTTTTTTCCCAAGGGGAAAAAAAGTTTTACTCGTATTTCTCATCCTTCTTTCCTTTTGTAAAGAATGAAATGGTGTTTTCTGAAGTACCCTTAGCATTAGATATGAAATTCAACAAATCTCAATCTCTCTCAATCTCCTCTCTGTCTCTCTCTAAATGCCATTTTTAACTGGAATCCCTTTCCCATAATTTAGTGTCTCATTTTTGAGAAATATAGAAAACAACACAATGTGCATTTATCTAGAAGCTGTTAAAATTACACACTTAGCTCATGTACCAACTGTTCTGTTAGCTCTTCACTAGGTTCTTGGAAAGTTACACCATATGTTTGTCAATAATTAGTTTTTTAAAATCACAACCTGTTCACCCAAACACATTAAATAAATATGCCATAAGAAGTGAAACACATTAAATAAATATGCCATAAGAAGTGAAAGGTCCACATCATGGCTTCAGGCAGAGATGCACCTCCCGTTTACTCCACACAAGTTTCTTGTCAGAGAACATCACATGAGCCAAATTGGAATCATGCTACTTATTTGGATGGAAGCAGAAGAGGCAGCAGTTTTTAGGACTCTTGCATCTGTGTTGTGTGTGTGCTACTAGGTGTTTTGAAACACTCTCATGTTTAGCCTTTAATTTGCCCAAAAGTGCTTTTCTGTGTTATAACTTCATTAAGTGCATTTTGCATGCCAGAAGACCATGAGACCCGAAAAGCTTGAAAAAGTTGAGAATGGTACAGAAACTCTGAATATACTTAAAACCCACTGAATTGTACACTCTGTATCTCAATAAAACTGATGGTACAGAAAAAATAATGAGTAAAGGAAGCATTCATGCCATTACAGTTTATGTAACTGTTGTAATTATGCAATTCCAAATTATTACTTATATAAACTTGCCTTTATCAGTCAATTGATATATATATTTTTTAATTTTTATTGGAGTATAGTTGATTTACAATGTTGTGTTAGTTTCAAGTGTACAGCAAAGTGAATCATTTATACATATACTTATATCCACTATTTTTTAGATTCCTTTCCCATATAGGCCATTACAGAGTAGAGTTCCTTGTGCTATACAGTAGGTCCTTATTAGTTATCTATTTTATATGTAGTAGTGTGTATATGTCAATCCCAATCTCCTAATTTATCCCTTCCTCCCCTTACACCCTGGTAATCATAAGTTTGTTTTTACATCTGTAACTCTATTTCCGTTTTGTAAATAAGTTCATTTGTACCCTTTTTTAAGATTCCACATATAAGCGATTTCATATATTTGTCTTTCTCTGTCTGACTTACTTCACTCAGTGTGACAATCTCTAGGTCCATCCATGTTGCTGCAAATGGCATTATTTCGTGATATATTTTTCTATCTGCAAAAAGCATTTGGGCTAAGATGGAATTTGTAATTTTTCCAATTAAAATGAATGTAAAATGTTTTCATTTTATGGCTTTTCACTTAGCAGAAGCATATTCAAGGATAAATTAAAGTTGTTAAGCAAGATAGGGGTTTAATTATTTGAAGCTTAGAGTTAGATGTTTAAGGGGGATTAGACTTGGCAGAGATGGAGATATTGAGATGTGTTGCCATATGCTGAATTGATCTGTGCTGAGTGGCAGGGCTGAAATATATTCTGCCCATTGAGAAAGACGAAGACCTGCGAAACAGCGGAAGGCTAAGACTATATAGTGTTGTGGGGGGAAGGGGTAGAGAGGCCAGTGAAAGGAAGAAAAACCAGAAAAAATCTAGAAAAGGGCAAACAGATAATGATTAAAAGCTGACTTGGAAATTTCATTTGCTCATCCAGCAGCTGGGCTTGGTTTGTTATCATAAAGGAAGTCCACATGCTTCATTCAGTTCCAGATTTCAGACAAAAAAAAAAAAAAAAAAAAAAGCTCCGTGCTTAAGAGTTAGAAGTTATTTTCTAAGCTCAAAAGTAATTTATATCCATTTATTCTCTCTTACCTTACTTTGTAAAGGACAAACCTTTAAACAAACCACAATTTTCTGCCTTGTTTGTAGAGAGAAAAAAACTGGAAAACAATATAGTTTGGGCACTTTTCTAGTAGAAAAAGAGCTCAACAAATACTGAAATGTGGGAAATATAAACAACAGCAAACATAAAATAACGTCTTTTTTAAAAGGTACATAGCAGGACTTCCCTGGTGGTCCAGTGGTTAAGACTTCGCCTTCCAATGCAGGGGTTGCGGGTTTGATCCCTGGTCGGGGAGCTCAGATCCCACATGCCTCGTCACCAAAAAACCAAAACAGAAAACAGAAGCAATACTGTAACAAATTCAATAAAGACTTTAAAAATGGTCCACATCAAAAAAATCTTAAAAAATGTTTTTTAAAAAGGCAGATAGCAAAGGTATTAGTCAATCAGAAATTTAGAATCTGAATGTGTAATGTCGGAAGTTTTGAAGAAAATACATGAGGAAAATATATTATTCTTTAGTTATTTCCGGTAACTTGAGAAAAGTAAGTAAGTGTCTGGGTTCCAAATCAGCAACTTCTGATTCTGAACTTGAGTGACTTTTTTCTGATAAAGGATGAAGAAACGTTGAATAATAAAACCTATAAAACCAAATTAAATTTCTAATAAGCTTTTTTTCATATTACATCTGATCCCAGTCAAGAGTAAAGAAAAGAGAACATAAGTCAAGAGAAAATAAAGTTATCGAAGCATTTTTTAAGTATTTGATTTTCAGGATAGACTGGCTTTAAACCTTCCCAAGGTCTACGGACTTTGCTTTTTATTTTATTTTTTTAATAAGTTGTAAAATAAGTTTTTAAAAGAAGTTATCTTAAGAGGAATTTTTCTACATTTTAAGGCAACTTTATAAATTCTTTCAAAGACATTTCCAACATAAGATAAGTCATATTGGAAAATGTGAATCATTCCAGAAATAGAGATTTTAGTTTCCTTTCAAACTTCATTTCCTTTTAATATTCATTCACCTGCAGCCCAAATTCTTCATGTATTTTGCCAGATATTATTTATGAACTACAAACGAGGCAATTACGTCCTCTGCTTTATGAGATCACTTAAACTCAAACAAAACAAAGCAGAACAAAACACCCTTTTAAGGGTGATGATGGTGATTGCATCTGAGAAGGTCACAGTAGTTACGCTGAGCCCTCCTCTGGAGACACTGGGCAAACATACTCTTTTCTCCTGATTAGGGCAATTTCCACCCCAGAACAGTTTTTTTCCACAGCAATAATAAACTAGTTTGGGAGATCCCCAGATACAGGCTCTGAATCTTTGAAAGCCAAACCTCAACAATAAAAACACACACACAAAAATGTAGGTGAGACATGGTGTCTCTGGCTCGTTTTCCCTTCAAATCCTTCCTGGCTCTCGAAAGCTTCATCATAGCCTAATCGAGCGTTGCAGCACCCAAATAAAATAGATTTTTAAAAAGCCTTCTATTTACTAAGTGCTTTTTGTCAGTTTCTCACCTCTCTAATCACCCCCATTCCACTCACAATTTATTATATAGAGTGTGAACAGTTCTTGGCTTATCGTGAGTATTCAGTAAATGTTGATGATGGGATTATTAGTGTCATTATCCAGAGACAAAAAACGATGCTCGATATTTAAATCTTAACTACCTTATCAACGATTACTAGAGAAAATCAAGTGTAAGTTGAATTCTTTCAAATTGCTCTCATGCAAGACATGTGTTTATTTTTAAGCCCAAACGTTATGTCTCTCTAGCCTAGCTATATAAAATAGCTTTGCTCTCAAAGTGAATACCATGGGGAGAAAATGGGCAGGGGACTATTGTAGATTAAAAGAACACAAAGAGACTTAACAACAAAATGCAGTGTAACTTGATTGACTCCAGATCCAGAAATAAAAATCTACACAAGACATTTTGGAAACAATTGGGGAATTCGAATATGGGCTGGGTATGGATGATATTATAGAATTATTAGTTTTATTAGGTATTATAACGGTATTGTGGCTATAAAGAAGGCTGTCTCTATTCTTAGAAAATGCAGGCTGAAATATTTAGGAGTAAAGTATTGTGATATCTGCGCAACTTATTTTCAAGTGGCTCAGTAAAAAGTTATATATTTAAGTATAGAGAAAAAGCAAATGTGACACAATGTTAACAACTGGTGAACCTCAGTGAAAAGTTTACAAGTGTTTATTGTACTATACTTCCACTTTTCTGTAGAGGTAAGATTTTTTTAATAAAAAGTTGGGAATAAAAAATAGCAAAATAAATAGTTTTACTGAAGAAAACACCACACATTTCTTTAAATATTTTACTGTAATAATATACAATGATACATTCTTTTTACTTATTTACACTTCATAAAAGCATACCCACTCAACATAGTTACTCAATCTGAAATTAACTACCTTAAGTACATCATTTAACTTTCAGTGCTGATGCATGAATCTCTTTATCTTAAATATAAATCAAAATAGCTTAACACCAGCTTTAAATTAAAGACAATGAGATGCCAGGTGGATCATGAGTTAGTATTTCAACTAAGTTAAAATTTTCAATAATTTCTTTTTTGCTTTTCTTTTTTGTCTAGAATAGTCTGTTTTAAGCTCAAAACAGCATCTTGAAATCCAGGATTTAAGTCTAATACTTTCTTGAAATCTTCCAAAGCATCGTCAAAGTATCCTGTACCAGAACCCAAAAAAATGGAAAAGAAAAAACACTGAGTATTTCTATATATTATTCATAGCAAAGTTTGGATACATATACTTTTGCTTTTATATTTACAAGCTTTCAACCACTCCTACTAAAGGAATATTTTCCTCTTGATAATGATGTAGGGATGTTTGAATCACAGTAACTTTGTGTACCCTTACAGATTAATACACTTAAAATTAGTTATGGGTTTACGTACTGGGATTTAACAGGTACATAGCCTAAATCATCACAAAATTTCAACAAAATCATATCACCTATTTTATATAATTACAGTCAAATGAAGAAACAGGAAATTAATATTCTTTTTAACACTTTAATGAGAAACGATCCTAACAGTCCCTTTAGTCCAAGAATCTAAAACCCCTTCACTTTATATTGTCTTGTATGCCTTCAAAGATTTTAACTCAGAAAAGTTTCCCAGGGGATCAGAAGCATTACCCTCATTTCGCAGCTGGGGATGCAGAGGCACGAAGTAATGGGATCACTCTCACTCCGGTGCCCAGGTCCAATTCCCACCCCAGTGCCCCGCTGTGGTCTGTAACACCTACTGAAAGCCTAAAATAAATTCAGGTGGCTTCCTTTGCTCCAGGCTCTAAACCTAAATTTCACATCACTTTCACACTGGATGGTTGCTACATTAGTTTTACAACATTTGAGAGCTCTGAATTCACAGAATACAGTCCAAGACAAAAGGGGGGAAAAAGATCCTTACCCAGCCTATATAGTATCAACCCTCTGTTGTAATATGGAACTTCAAAATTGGGTTGGACTTCTATGGCAGATGTGTAGTCATCCATGGCTTCATAAAAATCCACCCTGAAGTACTTGATTTGCCCCCTGTTGTTATATGCAGTAGCCAAATCCTCAGGGCTGCATTTGCTTTAAACAAAAAGTTCACATTAAAAACACAGTGTTGCCAAATTCCTCTTGCTTCCCCTTTCATTCTCTTCTGGGTGTTGTCAAACTCATAGCCTATAACATGCAGTATCTACACTGAAAAACCAAGCGGAAGAAACAAAGTGCAAGGAAATAAAGCAGTGGAGTCAATTTTTGTTTAATCCTGGTTTCTACATTTGCAAGGTTATATAGCACTGCAATGTCAATCTGAAAAGCACATTCATTTTACTGTGTGTTCAAAGTCCCTGTTCATTGTCAACTTGTTTTGTTGAATATAATATGAAAATGTTTATTTTCTAAAGCACATGCCAGTGAGGCAAAGAAGACAGCTCAGAATTGAATGAAGCAAGGAGGGAAAGCCAGCCCAAAGTTCAAGTGTGCTACGGACATGTCATAAAGTGAATCAGTTTTATCCTCAAATTTTTAAATGATCTCAAAACACTGAGATTTTAACTCATTTTCCACCAGTAAAGAAACAGAGGTTAACTCTAAGTGAAAAATCAACATGCTGATCCCTAGGGAGTGCTCTCTGGGGACAGAATCGCCCTCCCTCCAGCCTCAGCAGGTATCCTTCCCAAGGCCAGACTGGCTTCCTGCTAGCGGGACATCATGGCTCTGGTCCACACTGGGGGTCCTGTGTGCAGAAACGGCACTGCATCTGAGGGCTCCAGAGGTGGTCCAAGGAGCTTTGAGTGAGCAGCCTCCTGTGAGTGGTTAGACATCCAGGCAGCTCTGACCAGCCATCAGCTCAACAGGACACACACACACACACGCACGCACGCACGCACGCACGCACGCACGCACACACACACACACACACCAGCCTCTGCTGGACAAATCTACACAGAGAATATCAGTGGGCTCTGCTCCATGTCAGAGATGATTCTGTTTTCCTTTCTTTTTTTCAAAGAGGATTCTCAAATTTGAACCAAACAGGGAAGATGCAGGCTAAACTCAGCTGTCATTCTTTGTTATACTCCACAGTTCAAAGTCTAGTTCTCAGAAAATATTTGTGACCGCAGTCAGTGTTATTAAAAGTTACTTCTCTTAACATCTTGATCCTTGAGATCTCAGACAGGGACTGTAATTACTGCTGTTAGGAGCGGTACTCACAGCCTAGGGGTCTCCTTCAAGTTTAAGTTTCCTAACAATGGAAAGGAATCACTGCAACTTTAGAAAATGTCTGTTTCTGTGAGCTAGGACTGAGAGAGACTGGGTACATGGACACTTCTAGATGCCGTCAGCACCACCGTTAAATCCTAGTGAACAAGAAGGGACGCTCTGTTTATCTCTCTCTGTTATGATATAGCTGGACTGCTGCCCAGTACAGAGTATTAAGAAAAATGCAGCCTCAGGACTCGGTAAGGCTTTAGTCATTAAATTTCTAAGCTTCAAAACTTTGTTATAAGTGTCTTATTATCAGAGGATCATCAAATGTTTGATTTAGAATCAGATCTCATTACAACAAATTCTAAAAGCCTCCTCTCCCTATGGAAATCGTTTCATATTTTAAAGACATGGGCTAACAGTTAAAGCCGAATTTTTTTAATACTGAGAATTTTGTAATGATAGTGTTTACTTGGATGGAATATAACCAAGTCACCTAATCCAAAAGTAGATTTTATTTTCTTTGCACTTGCTAACTTTAGCAAAGAAAAAAAAATTTGGAAATTACGTTTATGGCTAAGGCTACACTTTTGGATATTAAAAGAAAATGTTATAAACCATTCAGAGTGGCAGGCATACAAAGACTGTGAATACTGTTTCAAAATGATTCACTGACCCATTGTTTTAAAAATAAACGAACCCTAAAAGATATATTTAAGGAAGAAAGTTGAAATGACAGAATTCAGTTTAACCATGAGTTCCTAGAAGAATTTCAGAACTATAAGGAAATTAGAAGGCTCATGCAGGCATGCTGAGCAACCTTCTGCTAAACCTCCACAGATTTTCTTTCCTATGCTGGTAAGGGGCAGAAATTACATTTGCCACACAACAAATTTGTGCTCTCAGGCTGAGATGAAAAAAGGAGGAGGAGTAACAAGACTAGAGGCATCGATGCCTGTTGCTGATGAATCCTTTTTGAAACCTACTAGATAAGTCTAAGAAATATAACAAACTAGTGAATTTAACAAACAAGAAGCAGACTCACAGATATAGAGAACAAACTAGTGGTTACCAGTGGGGAAGGGGGAAGGGACAATACAGGGGTGGGGGATTAAGAGGTACAAAATATTAGGTATAAAATAAGCTACAAGGGGGCTTCCCTGGTGGCGCAGTGGTTGAGAGTCTGCCTGCCGATGATGCAGGGGACACGGGTCCGTGCCCCCGTCTGGTAGGATCCCACATGCCGCGGAGCGGCTGGGCCCATGAGCCATAGCCGCTGAGCCTGGGCGTCCGGAGCCTGTGCTCCGCAACGGGAGAGGCCACAACAGTGAGAGGCCCGCGTACCGAGAAAAAAAAAAAAAAAGCTACAAGGATATATTGTACAACACAGGGTATATAACCAATATTTTATAATAGCTATAAATGGAGTATAACCTTTAAAAATTGTGAATCACTATATTGTATACCTGTAACATATAATACTGTATAGCAACTGTACTTCAATAAAAAATTAAAAAATAAAAAAATTTAACCTACTAGATAAGTCTATGCTTAGAGCTTGAAACAAGAATAGAAAACTACATTTTCTATGATTACTAACTTTGGGGGGGGTGTGGGTACCATCTTATTGCTGGTCCCAAAACGTCTATTAACTATTAGTCTGGTGTATGACTGAAATAAGAAAGCCACTAAATGTTTCTGATTTAATTCCATGTGAGTTTAACAAACAGGAGAAGAATCATAAGCCTCATACAAATAAGACTAGTTGGCATCCTGTCAAGAAAAATCAAATCCTTGAGGGGAGAGGAGGGTGATAGTGCAGACAACTCAAAACTGTCAAAAAACCTGCTCATTCAGCTGCCCTTTCCTTTTTCATCCTGGACCACTCAACACAATCAACAAGCACAACAAAGGCAAAACCTGGAGTACAACACATGCTACACACTCAAGAATAAATCCAAGATGCTTTGAGAGAGTAGGTATTAGCAGGTGAGGTTGAGACAAACTGGGACCTGGGACCCTTTGCTGCAGTGCTTGCACCTGGACAAACATCTCCTTGAGCAACAAAATACAAAGAAACTATACGGGACTAAAAAGTTGGTGCAAATTATGGACAAGATACAAGACCAAAAACAAAAACAAACGCCAACTGCCATTTCTGAAGAGCCGGGAGCAAAAACAAGGTGTCGGGAGCAAAAGCAGGGTACTGCGCATGCCCCCTGCACTCAACGCCCCCAAAGGGGTGGGCAGACCGCCTAAGCCACCCCTCCGGCCAGCCGGACCCCGGACACACCCCCTCCCCTCACCCCTTATAAGGAACCAGCTCGCCCCTCCTCGGGGAGCAAGGGAATCTGTTACTTGTGTTTGCTCCCTCCCGCTGCAGCAGGGGCCCCAAGAAAGCCTTGCCGGAATTTCTTGTCTAGTCTCATCAGTTTCTATTGATCGGGGAAGGCCAAGAACCCTTGTCGGTATCAAGGTTGCTAACATCACAAAAAAAAAGACATTACATGTTCTCTGACAGAAGGACACAACACCACCTACAATAGTGTTCTCACCATAATTCTGGATCTGAATTGGATCAAACCTCAAGATTTAACTACCAACTCACAAGAAATGCAGGAGACAGAGGACCATATTAAATGACATCAGGGGGTTGAATTCAGCAAATCCAAAATACGGGAAACTCTCAGGACACATGACCCGGTTTCCTCACCAAATAAATTGCAAGGCAAAAAAATGAAGGGGAGCCTTAAAGGCTAAAAGACTTGACGTACAACCCGACTTTAACCAACTGCTAAAAGCCAACCAAACAAGCAAACAAAACAACCTTTATTGATCTACCAGGAAAATTCCAAAACTTGACATTAGCAATTATGTGCTAATGATATTGTGGTTACACCTTTTTAAATCCTTAATATCTAGAAATGCACTCTGAAACATCAATGGATGAATAATATGATGCCCTGGAGGAACTGATAATGCTTAAGCCCTGTGATGGTTACCTGGAGGTTCATTATACCATTTCCATATATTTAAATTTTTCACAGTGAAAAACAAAACACCTGCTGTGATGTCGTGGAGTTGCGGTACTGTGTGCTAGCGTGGCCCCCACGGCACCTCGCTCTCACCAGGTCTCGCTCTAAGACTCTGGCTCAGAGTAACATAGAATGGGGACACTCGAGGTGAAAGGCAGCCGGCGCCCCGGTGTCCGGACACCTTCATGGGTATCCCAGAGGAACGCGCCGAGGGCTGCGCTCTAGGATGCTCCCTCACTGCCTTTCTGGAAAGACAAACGTCCGCCCGCTGCGCCGGTGAGCTCGGGTAGCCGAAAACCAGACTAGACGGACCCTGCCGCCCACCTTGCAGAGGTCCCGCTGTGCCCACTTCTCGCGATACTTACCTCCCGGACGCCTCTCCCTCGGAGGCCGCACAGGCGTACTGGCGAACGTAAGCGGAGTACAGCGCTTCGGCCTCCGCGTACTCGCCCTTCTGGAAATGAGCTTGGGCAAGCGCTAGGGTCGCGAGCTTTTCTTGCCCTTGCTGCCCTTCCATAGCGGTCGGAGGCCTAGCTTTCCCTGTAGAACTGGGGTTGATTTCTGAGCGATTAGAGGCGGCACGACAAAGCTACTTCCGCACCCCGGAATTTAACTTGACGGCAAAAACCTGGGCTCTAGAAAAGGGGGAATTTTGTGCCTTCCGCGGACCCGTCGTCTCGCGGGAATAATGACGCTGCTGGTGGCGAGCGCAGGTGCTTCAGGAAAGCTTGGGCAGACAGACCCCTGTGAAGTGCAGTTCTCTTGTTACTGCTGGTCTCGCCTACCTGTCTCCAGAAAAGCAGGAGATCGATAGTCCCAAACTGGTTTCCAAGTCCGTGGTTACATGTTGCAAGGAGTTTGCCCTTTGTTACAGTGAATGGTGGGGGCAGGGGGGCGGTGCCGGAAGCGGAAAAGATGTAGGTTTGTTTTATGAATGGCTAAAGGACCCACGGATTTGTTGTAGCACTTTTCCGGTTCCTGCGTCCACCTGCTAGAGGTTGCTCTAAGTAGGCTGTGGTTACACTGAGACATTTTATGTCGAAATCCCATGAGCTTAGTTGTCACATGGACCTGAGTCCAGTTTCAAACACTACCATTTATTAACTCCAAGGCTCTAGACTGCAAACTTCTCAACCTTTTTGAACTCCTAAAATAGTGTAAGGATTAATTGAATAGTATTTTGTGTTAATAGTCTGGGGTCGAGGATGTCAGTTTGCATTGCCAGGCCCTTTATGCCAAAGGGAAACCCATGTAGTAATGTATTAAACACAATATGTTTAATCCAAGTAAAAATTACGTAAAATGAACAGTCCTGAGAGAACAATTCCATTTAACATAGCATTAAAAAGAATAAAATACTTAGGAATTAACCAAGGAGATGAAAGACTTGGTTAGATGAAAACTACAAAACATTGATGAAAGAAAGCCATAAATAGACAAACCATGTTCGTACTAAAGCAATCTACAGATTCAATGGAATCCCTATCAAAATCCCAATGATGTTTTTACAGAAATATAAAACTCCATCCTAGAAATCATAAGAAATTTCAAGGGATTCCAAATAGCCAAAACTATCTTGAAAAATAACAAAGCTGGAGGACTTACACATCCTGATTTCAAAACTTACTAAAGCACAGTAATCAAAAGAGTGTGGTATTGGCATAAAGACAGTCTTTTCCATAAATGGTGGTGGGAAAACTGGATATCCACATGCAAAAGAACGAAGTGGGACCTAAATAGCATATTAGAAAATTCACTCAAAATGGACTAAAGACCTAAACGTAAGAGCTAAAGATTAAAAATTCTTAGAAGAAAACATAAAGCAAAAGCTTCATGACATTGAATTTGGCAATGACTTCTTGGCTATGACACCAAAAAGACAGGCAACAAAAGAAAAAATAAACTGGACTTTATGAAAAGTAAAACCTTTTGTGCATTAAAACACTATCAACAAAGTAAATAACCCAGAGAGTAAGAGAAAATATCTGCAAATCATGTATCTGATACGGGTGTGAAATGCAAAGATGGAGGTTCTGTGGAGCAGGTTTGGGCTGGTGTGTCCATCTACTCACAGGATGAAGGGATCTGACATGGCATCTCCATCACATTTGGGAAGCTCTGGTCTACAGGACACTGGAGGGCCCTGCCCCGTGACTGAGCTGCTGGGCCCAGGCTCAGTTGCTGTCCCTCTCCGACTCTCTTGCCCGGCTTCCACACAGTCCACCTGCACTCGGTGCTTTGCCTGCAGGGTGGCATCATCAAGACTTCCCTCAGCCAGCTCAGCCAGCAATACAACTATAAGATGATCTGCTGAAAGCGTCATGCTTGCCTTTAACCCCACACCGTCATCTGCCTCAAGAAGTGTGGCCACAACAACAGCCTGTGCCCTGAGAAGAAAGTCAAATAAGACTCTTCCACGAGGTCCTCCTTCCTCTGCAGGGCAGCCCCCTGCCTGAGCTCCATGGCTAGGGGCCTCAGTAAGGTTTCCCTGTCACTGACTGGATAGTAAAAATAAATAATAAATAAATAAAATTTAAAAATACGTGTATAGGGCTTCCCTGGTGGCGCAGTGGTTGAGAGTCCGCCTGCCGATGCAGGGGACGCGGGTTCGTGCCCCGGTCCGGGAGGATCTCACATGCCGCGGAGCGACTGGGCCCGTGAGCCGTGGCCGCTGAGCCTGCGCGTCCGGAGCCTGTGCTCCGCAACGGGAGAGGCCACAGCAGTGAGAGGCCCGCGTCCCTCAAAAAAAAAATACGTGTATACACACACATACACTATACATATATATTTCCAGAATATATACAGAACTTCTAAAACTCAACTTTTCCAGAGTGGGTGTACTACTCTGCATTTCCCCCAGCAATGTATGAGGGTTTCAATTACTCCATATCTTCACCAACATTTGTCAGTTTCAATTCTAGCTATTATAGTGGGTATGTAGAGGTTTCTCATTTTTCTCTAAATTCCTCTATATTTTACTAACTAGAAATTTAAACTGTGCCAAATAAGAAATGAGTAAATAAAATAGAAACTCTAATGTCTACTTTTTCTTTTAATTTTTGAGAAATCTCTTAAAAACAAAGAGCTCTTATTATGAAGAAAACTTACAGAACAGCAATTTCTTCAGTTTCACCTCTTTTTTTTTTTTTTTTCTGGCCACACAGCGGGGCTTGCGGGATTTTAGTTCCCCTACCAGGGATCGAACCTGCACCCTTGACAGTGAAAGCGTGGAGTCCTAACCACTGGACCACAAGGGAATTCCCATTTCACCTCATTTTTGTCTTCTCCTAAATTCAACTGAAATATAAATTAATGCCTTTTATTTTAAAAAAGGTTATTAAGACTATTTTTACTTTCTCATCTATACTGTTTATGTACTTTTGAAATTTTCTCACATGAACATATATTAGTTTTATACTCAAAAACCAGTAAGTGGGACTTCCCTGGTGGCACAGTGCTTAAGAATCCACCTGCCAATGCAGGGGACATGGGTTCCAGCCCTGGTCCACGAAGATCCCACATGCTGCGGAGCAACTAAGCCCGTGCGCCACAACTACTGAGCTGCGCTCTAGAGCCTGTGAGCCACAACTAATGAGCCCACGTACCACAACTACTGAAGCCCGCACGCCTAGAGCCCGTGCTCCACAACAAGAGAAGCCACCGCAATGAGAAGCCCGTGCACCGCAACGACGAGTAGCCCCCGCTCGCTGCAACTAGAGAAAGCCCACGTGCAGCAACGAAGGCCCAATGCAGCCAATAAATAAACAAATAAAGGCCATATATGACAAGCCCACAGCAAACATCATCCTCAATGGTGAAAAGCTGAAAGCATTTCCACTAAGATCAGGAACAAGACAAGGTTGCCCACTCTCACCACTCTTATTCAACATAGTTTTGGAAGTTTTAGCCACAGCAATCAGAGAAGAAAAGGAAATAAAAGGAATCCAAATCGGAAAAGAAGAAGTAAAGCTGTCACTGTTTGCAGATGACATGATCCTATACATAGAGAACCCTAAAGATGCTACCAGAAAACTACTAGAGCTAATCAATGAATTTGGTAAAGTGGCAGGATACAAAATTAATGCACAGAAATCTCTGGCATTCCTATATACTAATGATGAAAAATCTGAAAGTGAAATCAAGAAAACACTCCCATTTACCACTGCAACAAAAAGAATAAAATATCTAGGAATAAACCTACCTAAGGAGACAAAAGATCTGTATGCAGAAAATTATAAGACACTGATGCAAGAAATTAAAGATGATACAAATAGATGGAGAGATATACCATGTTCTTGGATTGGAAGAATCAACATTGTGAAAATGACTCTACTACCCAAAGCAATCTATAGATTCAATGCAATCCCTATCAAACTACCACTGGCATTTTTCACAGAACTAGAACAAAAAATTTCACAATTTGTATGGAAACACAAAAGACCCCGAATAGCCAAAGCAATCTTGAGAACGAAAGAAGGAACTGGAGGAATCAGGCTCCCAGACTTCAGACTATACTACAAAGCTACAGTTATCAAGACGGTATGGTACTGGCACAAAAACAGAAAGATAGATCAATGGAACAGGATAGAAAGCCCAGAGATAAACCCACGCACATATGGTCACCTTATCTTTGACAAAGGAGGCAGAAAGGTACAGTGGAGAAAGGACAGCCTATTCAATAAGTGGTGCTGGGAAAACTGGACAGCTACATGTAAAAGTATGAGATTAGATCACTCCCTAACACCATACACAAAAATAAGCTCAAAATGGATTAAAGACCTAAATGTAAGGCCAGAAACTATCAAACTCTTAGAGGAAAACATAGGCAGAACACTCTATGACATAAATCACAGCAAGGTCCTTTTTGACCCACCTCCTAGAGAAATGGAAATAAAAACAAAAGTAAACAAATGGGATCTAATGAAACTTAAAAGCTTTTGCACAGCAAAGGAAACCATAAAGAAGACCAAAAGACAACCCTCAGAATGGGAGAAAATATTTGCAAATGAAGCAACGGACAAAGGATTAATCTCCAAAATTTATAAGCAGCTCATGCAGCTTAATAACAAAAAAACAAACAACCCAATCCAAAAATGGGCAGAAGACCTAAATAGACATTTCTCCAAAGAAGATATACAGAGTGCCAACAAACACATGAAAGAATGCTCAACATCACTAATCATTAGAGAAATGCAAATCAAAACTACAATGAGATATCATCTCACACCAGTCAGAATGGCCATCATCAAAAAATCTAGAAACAATAAATGCTGGAGAGGGTGTGGAGAAAAGGGAACCCTCTTACACTGTTGGTGGGAATGTAAATTGATACAGCCACTGTGGAGAACAGTATGGAGGTTCCTTAAAAAGCTACAAATAGAACTACCATATGACCCAGCAATCCCACTACTGGGCATATACCCTGAGAAAACCATAATTCAAAAAGAGTCATGTACCAAAATGTTCATTGCAGCTCTATTTACAATAGCCCAGAGATGGAAACAACCTAAGTGTCCATCATCGGATGAATGGATAAAGAAGATGTGGCACATATATACAATGGAATATTACTCAGCCATAAAAAGAGACGAAATTGAGCTATTTGTAATGAGGTGGATAGACCTAGAGTCTGTCATACAGAGTGAAGTAAGTCAGAAAGAGAGAGACAAATACCGTATGCTAACACATATATATGGAATTTAAAAAAAAATGTCATGAAAAACCTAGGGGTGAAACAGGAATAAAGACACAGACTTACTAGAGAATGGACTTGAGGCTATGGGGAGGGGGAAGGGTAAACGGTGACAAAGCGATAAAGAGGCATGGACATATATACACTACCAAAAGTAAGGTAGTTAGCTAGTGGGAAGCAGCTCGGTGCTTTGTGACCGCCTGGAGGGGTGGGATAGGGAGGGTGGGAGGGAGGGAGACGCAAGCGGGAAGAGATATGGGAATATATGTATATATATAACTGATTCATTTTGTTGTGAAGCTGAAACTAACATACCATTGTAAAGCAATTATACTCCAATAAAGATGTTAAAAAAAAAACAAAACAGTGTTAATTTCTTTTAAAAAACGAACTGAGAAAATGATAAGAATAGGCAGTAGGGGGCAACGTAATATTGCGATTTTCATTTTAGAAACTCCGTAGCAATATTTTGGAGCTATAACATCATCAAATTAGGTATTTTTGATTTTCCATTAAAAATCTGGGAACAGTGTTTCCCCATTTCTAAATGTGAACTCTGTATGATCTCTAAGGAGTAATTCACTGCAACCTCCAGTCATCAGACATTTGCCTAGTATTTTTAATAAATTGTTGTTTTCCTGTAGGTAGCAAAAGTGATATTGTACAACTACTGTATCTCCTGTCCCTATCTCCCCTTATCCACTCTGGAGCCCAATACCCTTCGACCCAACCCCCATCAAAATATTTACATCAAAACAAGACAAATACCATGTTAGCATGAGTTATAGATAAAGAAAACAGGATAAATACAATTTTTACCTCAACATTTATTATTTTTATGTTTTTTCACTAATGCCACATAAAACCTAAGATCTCAGCTCTTAGAATACAAAAAGATAATTTCAAAGTGTATGTTAGCAAAAACATGTATGTAATATATATATAATACATATATAAAATAAAATTAGCATTTGTTCATGACAGCAGGTCAACAATGCTATGCTGCTTGTTAGCACACTGTTTATTTGTATGGCTTTATCAATCAGTTCGATCATCTCAATAGTTCGGCCTACCATGCTACTTTGAAACTTAACATAATTCAGGCCAAATTTTACGATAAAGAAAAGCATTACTTAAAGGGAGTCAGCTCATGTTTATTACAAGAAGAGAACAACCTTTATTATAATGTCTTCAATATACTGCCTCATTCTGTCTATCCGAATTCTCTCCAAGTATTTGTTGTATATAGACAATTTTGCTTCTCACTGCCCCTTTAATCAGGGGAGAATTTGTTGGTGTCGTTATCCCAAAATTTCCTTCATGTTGAATAAAACCAATTTTCAAGCAGGACAAAGGTCTGTCCCCAAGACATTACGGCAGATCCCTAAAACATTCACAGATATAAATCCCAAATAGTCATAAGCTTTTACAGTAGTTGGAAAGATATGTCTGTGTGTGTACATATATATATATATATATGTACACACATATATATATGTGTATGTGCATGTGGATATATGTATGTGTATAAGTATATATACATACATACATACATATACATATGTGATAATCTAGGTCTACAAGGTATGAGAGGTTGTTTTTAGAGATTTTGGTTTCTTGATTAAACTGAACAAGAAGTAGTGACAACAACTCGGGATCTATCTGAAATAACTAGTTGGAGGAAAAATTCTAGCGCTCAGGTAGCAAGGAATCAGTGGCAAATGAGAAGGCTCCAGAAGAGAGTTCCCATAAGATATGTTAGGAAAAGTCTGAGGAGTCAACAGCTGATTTTGGAATTGAAGCAAATGGGAGTGTAATCAATAAGTAACAGTAAGGGCTAGAGAATGACAATCTAACTTTGAGTTCTCAGCTGATTTCTGGGATGAGAAAGGGAAAGAAGAGATATTCAGGCATTAGACCATGGACCAAGAATCACAACTCTGAACATGCAGTCCTGCAGGAATTCCTAAACCTACATCCCTGAAAACCTCTCTCTCATTGATGAAGCAGAGAACAGTTTCATTCCTGAAAAGAGAAAGTCTTGTGGGAAGATGTAATTAAGTTCAACAGGAGATATATTCCCTAGGGCTGAGATCTTAGTTAGGATGTTGTTTTCTGATTTGGGGGAATACTGCATTCTGTTACAGACAAAAACAAATGAGATAGATGAAATTCACTGTCTTAAACTTAGATAAGTTAGAAACTTATGAGACATGTTAGACAAAGTAAATAGAGCATATATGTGTGACTATACCTAATATTGACAAGGCACTAAAAATACAAAAGGCAACCAAGGCACTAAATATTCACGGCACACTAGGTATGCATAAGACTTAGCAAGTGCTCAGTATGCGGGAGGTCTTAATTCAATTACCCACTGATGACTCTTATTCTGGTCTGTCCTCTGCCCAGGAAATACAACTGAATCCACAACTGCTCAGCAGGCTCACTGGCACCTACAGCTATGACCAGGTAAAACTGCCTTTTCTATTGAGCAAATGTGCCTCACTGGCCTCGGGCACACTCCATTCGATCGGGTCCCCTGGCTCAAATCTCAGCTCTGGTCCTCTTCCTAGCCACACTATCAGGGGGAAGGCGATGAGGCAGAGTAAGAGTCAGGGCATAAGAACAGATTACAACTCAGGAATCAGGAACTGTGCTCTCTCTACCTGACTGGCATCCTACACTAATAGTGTTAATCTATCCCATCACTTTCTCCTTGTTCTTCACTGTATATTTCAAGTTGATTCAATAAACCATGTGATTTGAGCTTGTAACCCTTTCTGTTCCGTGACCTCTGGAATGGCTTGCTTGGTAGTGTATTTGGAGGCTACCATTATATCAAGGCAACTTCCCACAAGGCACGTGAACACAGTCATAGACTGTGTTTAGTGACAGAAGCCTGCTATCTATTATGAGCTCATTTAAGCTCTAAACTTCTTCTCATAGCTCACTATTCTCCATCTGCATCAGGCTTAACTTGGCTCTAAAGGACCAGAAACATATCACATTGAGAGAGTTAACTAACCTAAGTATTGAAGCTGCAATAACAACCTTGCATATTTCTCTTTGTTTCCTCTGCTAAATATAAACCAAACTTCAGCAAATAATCTTGACGGAATAGTGCTTAAGTCTGGCCTGAAACCATAAAATGAGAGGAAGTAAGATCGTGAGAAATGGAGAATATTATTAGCTATATAAAATAGGTAAGAAATTACCCATTACTGATTACAATTTTTTTTTAATTAATGACAGTAAGTCAAAACAGATGCATATTGAGAATCACTCCCCACAACCCAAGAGTTGTTTAAAGAAAGGATCCAGCTTGGTGACAATGTTTCAAGTAAAACTACAGCTACAAACTAGATGTTTTTGTATAAATGTATATCATTATAAATACAGCTAAGTGTTTGGCACAATAATATGAAGAGTAAAGTACCAAATGTCATCTCTTAGATGAAACTAAAAGGGTAGATTAAAAAGGACAAGCTATGTAAAAATTAAGCTATTAGAAACAATTCAAATTGTAAAAATCCATGTCTTAAAATGCCTTCTCTTCACTTCTGAAAATAAAATAGAGAAGACTTTCAATGCTTATTTAATTAAACACAGCTAGAGACAGTGCTCATTTTGGTATTACAACTGTTTAACCTCCGTCTAATACAGGTTATGTCAGTTCCCTAAATTCAACTTTGCCCCATTCCCATGTTTCCCCCATCCCTCCCTGCTAGTAACCGTGACACTGTGAGAAAAATTTTCTTATTTGGAATATTTCCATAGTATCATATAACCAATCACAAGATAGATAAATAGATAGATAGATAGATAGATAAATAAGACAGACAGGCAGATAATATGGTCCATTGCCATACATTTATATGACAATCAGCATCATTATTTCATGGTTGTATTTTTACACAAAATTTTATATATGTATATATTATGTATTTTATATATATATAGAATTTTTTATAAAAATACAACTGAAATAATGATGCTTATTTACATAAATTCAACATTGTTATATAAACACTCCTATTATATATGCAGTTTGTCATTTCTTCATCCCACTGCACTATGGCATAAGGGACAGAAGTTATAGTTACTTATTTCCTGAGCCAGGACACAGTGCTTGCACACACTGCATGTCCAGAATTGATATTCAGTGACCAGGTTTCCTGTGGCAACACATGTTGGCAGCTTCCCTTCCCCTCTGTAAAATAAGAGGGGACAATTATACTTTGAAACTTCTAATTCCTCAAAACTTCATTACACTACAAAAACTGAAGAATGAAAAGCATTTCAAGATAAGTTTCAAATAAAAAACTTTCCTTACAATGAGAAAATCAAGTATTAATACACTTATAAGACTAAATTAAATAGGGTATAATGTTAATGTAGATTACTTCAAAATTTAGTGCTTTAATTATTATATTACACTATTTAGATATAAAAATCCAAGCTTCTAGTAAGGTGTTATAGAATGACATCTACTAGTTACATTTAGCCTACCCTTCAAGAAGGCTGTCCAATTCAGATTTTCTGTTATCTTTTGGAGTATGTTTGGTGAAGATTTCTAGAGCAAGATTTTCATATTGCTGTTTCTGTTCCGAACTGAGCGTCTCTAAAGATTCAAGTTTAATAAAAGCTTTTGAACAAGTGCCAAAAGCCCTACTGGCACATGCACAGAGTGCTAACAGAGAGTAGATCTCAACGGCAGGGATAATGTCTTCATAGTCTCGCAGGTGAAGAGCTAGGAAAGAGAAGACAATTTGGATTTTTTAAAGCAATCATGATATCTTGAACGTGCATGGGAAAAAATCTATGTTAAGCTGTTTCAGTTTAACCTACATGAACTTTAGCAAGCTTAAAGAAAACAATGGTAGGTGCCCAGAGAACAAGTAGGAGGAAGGAGGCTCCATGATCTCCACATTCTGTAACTCCAGCTAACAGCTCAGGGCCTATAAAAATAACCATCATCGAATGATGCACATGGCTGTGCCACTTAGAAATATATACACAGACCAAAAATAATTGGTGTCAAAACACCCATCTTTTGTTGCATATAAATATGTTAGAATTTCTGTGGATTCTCAAGATATCATGTTTCTTTTTGTTAAAAAAGCAAAGCATGAAATCATATGTTTTCTCTTTGTGTTTCTTTGAACAGATTATTGCTTTTGTTTGTCTTACTGAAACAATAGAACTTTGAGAAAAAAAGAAGTGAAAATGAGACTGTAAGTTGTCAGTTCAGACAATTTATTTTGCCAGCTACCATACCTTATTTTCAATTTTTCTATGCTGGAGATATAATCTCTTTCTTAAAAATGCACTGCACAATTAATATCAGATTGGTAACCAAATTGTATCTTTTTATTCTCTAGACCTTGCAATTTTAAAAATATCTTGTTATAGTATGATATTGGAAATTTCACAAAACAATTTAAAACAACATAATCATGTATTTTACAACTAGATTCCTATAAACTGGTGCTGGGGTCAAGTGTGTAAACTTTGTTTACAACAAAGTTCAGGGAAGAAATTTACAAAAAGGAAATTCATTGAGTTACAATAAAACATACCCTCTAATTTCACAGGTTCACAGGCAATAATTTACAGAGTACACATTGTTTCAGATCATTTTATCACTGAACGACAACCATATTAAAGCATATGGATATCTTCACCCAGTAGGTAAAGAATCTCAAGTTAAAATCCAACTGATCTTGTAATATAGTAAGTCTAGATACTGTGCATAAATTATAAAAAATACAACTATTTTAAACAGTGCATAACTTATATCACATATTAATCAGTTAAAATTCAATGAAGGTAAGTTATAAACATACAAAAATAAAAATGATTCCTATGTATAGCTGATAATCATTAGAAAAAAAAGGTACATTCCCCAGTGCTAACAATGACAAAAACAGGAATCAGCTACAAAAGAAATGTACAGAACATACAATAAAACTACAGAACTTTAGAGAGAAACACAGATATACAAAACGTTTTTAAAAATTGATGTTTCTGGATGAGAAAACTCATTATTATAAATATATCAATGATCCCAATATTAATACATTAAATTAATGCAATTCTAATTCAAAATCCACTAGGACTTCACTGAAACTCTTCCCACCTTCAAAAAGATTCTAAAGTTAATCTGAACGAACAAATGCAAGCAAATACCCAAAATGTTTTTCATAAAAGAAGAGGAATGAAGGATAACAGAAATTCCAGATATTAAAATGTAAAAGTAAGGTAAATAAGAGGAAGTACAGACACAGAGGTCCATGTCTAGAAAATAACAGCCTAGGAAGAGATTAACAAAATGTGTGAATTTAGTTTCCTAAAGGTAGAATTTCAAATCCGTGAGGGATGAATAAGTTTTTAATAAATGGTTTTGGAATAACTAAGAAGTTAAAATAAAATACAATATTTAATAACCTTGAAGTGAAGGACTTCCTGAGCATGACCCCTATCAAGACTGATTGATAGGACTATGTAAAAAGCCACTGTCAATATCATCATCATGACTACCACTTCTCGAGGGCTCACAATATCCAGGCACTATAATAAATAAATTTTCTTTTCATAAATTTCTCACTTAATCCTCAAAACAACCCTATGAAGAAGATCCTATTATCCCTACTTTTCACAAAAAGAAACTGAAGCTTAGAGAGGTTAAGTAATTGTAACTTATAAATGCCAGGGAAAATCAACAGATATGACAAAGGGTTGCTATATATAATTTCTAAAGAGCTCTTACAAAAATAATGAATAAAGAAAAAGAAAAGTCATCACTATAGAATTCCAGAAACATTCAAATAAAAGAATTTCTCTAAGAAGGTTTCTTTTAAAGATGATGCCATTGTACTATAGATTGATGATGTATTGGGGTATGACGTGTGCTGGTGATGGCTATTTCACAGTGGCCCAACCAATGTGACCCAGGGTGGGTGGTGACAGTGCCGGCAATGCTGTCATGGCCCATCTGAAAGCGCTGTAACGATTTAGTCATTCATATGCTTTGGTTTATAACATAATTCTCATAACTATGCTCTTTTGGAGTTAACCTATCTAAACTTGAAGATATTGTTAATCCAGAAATGAAGATCTTGATACTACATGTAAATAACCTTCTATAAATTATAGTACATAAATACGATGGCACATTATATAGGTATTAAAAATGACAACATAGATCTACATTTATCAACGTAGAAAGATAACTGCAATATACTGTTGAGGGTAAAAATCAAACTCAGGAGCAACATACATTGTGTGATATTATTTTAAATAAAACTGTATACAATTTTATAGGCTTGGAAAAAATGTCTAAAAGGAGGTTCACCCAAATGTTAGCAATGATTATCTCTGAATTATAAGATTATTTTACCTTTTCTGTATTTTTTTCTGTTTTGGTTGAAATTGTTACATAAGTATCAATTTTATAAAAAACATTTAACATACAGTTAAATGCTATAGAAATCTATCTACTAATATCGAAATATTTTACAACATATCATTATGTTTTTTTAAAAGTACACAAAAGTATGGTTTGTTATACTCTCAATATTTTAAAAAAACAAATTATTTCTAAATATATATACTTATTTTTATTTAAATATATATTTTATATAATTATTATACATAATGTAATACATATTACAGATATTAAATATTTAAATATTTATAGTTTATATTTTTTATATATATATATATATATATATATACACACACACACATACACACACACACACAAGGATATGAACTGGGCTATTAAGTGTTTAAGTGATAGTGAATGCTATAAATGTTCTTTTTGCTTATCTCAAACTTCTGGTTTTTCTGTGAACCGTATATATTGCTTTCCATGTATTAAAAAATAAAAAGAACTTCAAAAGGGAATGTGAAAAACAGATCATAAACAGCAAATCTCAAATATATGAAAATAAATCCACAGAAAAAAAGTGTTATTGAAATCAATATAAGGGCAACTTGAAGGAGCTAGCCCTTCACCTACAATTTATGATTTTTTAGACATGTTATATACATTAGGTAATATGCCCACCTGTCTTCAATGCATTGTCCACATAGCCCTCGTAGAGCTGCCTCTGCGCCAGTATGAAGAAGTGGTAAGCCTCAGCCCCTCTCCAAGCATTATCTGTGAAACGACTAGTTGTAGACAGAACTTCTTCTTCCAGCAAACCAGCCAAAGCAGAAGTGGCCTACAAGTAAAGCAGACCCACTTTTTCTGTCAGCACAACCCTAACAATGGTCCTTCCAATAGAGATGATTTCTGAAACTGGTATATCAATACATTAAAATAGCTCAGTTAGCAGATTTTATCCTTATAAAACTGTCACTACAGACTTAATGTCTCCATTATAATTCACATTTTGTTAAATTGATATGATCAAATTTTTTCTTCAGTTTTATTGGGGTATAATTGACAAATCAAATGTAAGATATTTAAAGTGTACTTCGTGGTGATCTGTATACGGGTACATTGTGAAAGAACTCTCCTCCCCATAGTAACATCAAATTTTTCAATAGAATTGATTAAACTTTAAGTTAATGTAAGGCTTATCTGCACATTAAAATAATATATATATTCTAGGAAAGTTTTTAAAACTCACTGATTAGAAAGGATTTACCAAGTAAGGAATTTAAGCAAAGATTACAGATTAGTAAAAAAATATAATTTTCAATATTTCCAAGTTGAAATGTCTAAATGTGAGCAGTAATTCCAAATCAGTCATTCCTTTTCCTCATATCATTTAAGAAAATAAATGCAAACAAGTAAATTAAATGGCCTGTCCATTAAGAGAAGTTTGATAGTTCTTTTTTCCTTAAACACTTCAGATGACTTAATGTTACTTAATGTTCTACCTTACCTCTGAGCTCTTTCCTTTAACTTTTCCTCGCTGGGCATTTTTCATTTGCTCATGGTACTGCTCTATAAGTAAAGCTGATAGTACATAGAGCTTCTTAACACGTAAAGGTTTAGTTCTTTTCTTTGCCTCTTCATCTGCAATCTTTAAACATTTAAAGAATTGGGGGAAAATATTTCTCAATCTATACTTGTACAAATATTATCATTTCTGAAATACGATTCTCTAAAAACAGGAGGAAAGTCAGTAGGGTGGAATATAAATACCACCCATTTTCTTTTCCATAGTACTGATAAGTACTTAGTTCTTTCCTTAGTATTTAGACATTAGAGTTATAACTCAAAACAATTTAAGAAAATAACAGATGCTGATAAATAATTAAATCAAAATGAAGAAAGCTTTCATAGAGTGGCTAGTATTTTATATAACAAAGAGATTTTTAAAATAATGTTCCAAGTACCCAGAGATAAGATGGCTTTAACATGGTACATCCTTCAGAAATTTAAATTTTTTTAAATGATTCGGAGGGAAATTTTTCCTTTGTCATTAAATCAAATGGGAAAAGTATAGACTAGAATGTAAAATTTGCATACATTAATACTGTTACTAGTCACGTTCCCTCCAAATGCATACTATGAAAAGTGTAACGTCGAGATTGGGATTGACATATATACACTAATATGTATAAAATAGATAACTAATAAGAACCTGCTGTATAAAAAAAAAGTGATATATAATAAAATCTTTCTTAAATAAAAAAGAAGTGTAATGTCTTTAAAACTTGCACATTTAAAAGGACTTAAAGTTTTGTTATCATCAGGATTTAAATTCCAGTTAAGGGAATTTGTACTTTATGGTCCCTGAAAATTCTATCATTCCCTGTTAACTTCGGTATTAAGTAAATATAAAACTGCTTAAGCATCAATAAGGTGCTAAAAGTAATAAACAGCCTTTTTAGTAAAATGTAATAATACTAAGATAACACATAGTTATAGCAGTAATAAATGAGAGGGATTTTGCTATAACAAATATTTGTTTCCAAAAAACGGAAAATGTATCCTTGAGTTATAAGAAAACATTGGTAACTAGAACAAGCCAAATACTCACCAAGATTATTACATTACCTTAAACATCAGCTTAGCAGCATCATAAAAATAACTGGCTTTCCGATAGAGTTCTATGGCATCAAGAATTTTATTCTTTTCCAATAAATGAGATGCATACCTCGCTAACAGGGAACCAATTTCTTTCATATTATGACTTTTAGCCAATTCAACAGCTTTGTTCCACTGGGGAAAAAATATATATAGCATACAATTACCCAAGCATTTATAGTCAGATATGTCTTAAAATACATACAATAAAGCTTTAAGTTTATAATAATAAACAACACTATATCAAAATAAAAAACTGGTATATGTTTTTAAAAATCACTTAAAATCAGAGCAATTATAAATTTTAGGAGTCAAACATGTCAAAATAATCAAATGATCTGAGACTGATTTGCTTAAGAAGTACATCTGAAAAAGAAAGCGTCAAAGTTTATAATCACATTAATCTTATAATTCTAATTTTGCACAACCTATGAGCAAGAAAAAGATACATTTGTTTATAGAAAAAAAATACACAATTTCAGTTAAGAAAATGTTCTATCGGATTTAACATTTAAAAGTTATTTTTATAAAGCAAATGGAGCTTTATAAAATACTTCAAGAAAATACTTAAAAGAATACATTGATAGTCAACAATTTCAACAATTCTGCATTTTAATTTTAGTTAATTTCCAGCTCTTAAAAGTATCAAATATGTGTTTTCTATAAGGGGAAAGGAAAATAGATTTGCCAAAATAAATACTGATAAAGTAACTCAATTCCTTCCTCTTGCAATGACCATTAACTGGTCCTTCTTTGGAAACAAAACCCAAGCCTAATAAAATGCAGAAAATTATGAAATTACTTCCAGACAAAAACTTGCCAGACTAAAAGCACAGGGTTTGTTCAGGTTCCCATACTGAGTTAGTTATAAGTGGGTCTCCCTTAATGGTAGCATTTCAAGAGGTAAATGCAAATTCCAACATTTTCTCAGTCCTCAACTAAGTAAGAGACTATCTGGCTCCTTTCACAAAATCCATCTCAAGCTCTCCAACCCTTACAGGCAACAGTCTTTAAAGCATCACTATGGTGACTTTAATTTTCAGTTCCTTACTCGGTTGAGATGTACACAGGTATCCACTGCTGCCTTTGGTTGATTACATTTCAAAAACGCAGTCACTGCTTGTTCACACATTCCAGCTCTCACAAACATTTGTGCTATTTCCTGTGGACAAAATAATACTATCGATCTCATAGAACAAGGAAATCACTTATATTTTAACTTATAAAACTCCATAGGGACATAAGAATATTAAATTTTCTGGTGGCTACAGTAATTTTTCTTTTAAATGGACGTAGGGGCAGGGGCTACAAACCAGAAGAGATGCTAAAACATCACTTTTTATAAAATCTGGGCTTCACTGGCTCACATCACAGATCTTATTTTCAACCAGGTTCTGAAGATACTGCACTCTTACCTTCTCTCAGTGCAGTAGCTAGCTTACAGAAATACCAAGCTCCAAAACAAACCCCATGCTAGCAAGTAAAAAAAACCCTTTAAGGCAATTGATGTTATACTCAATGTCAATCATTAATTAGAGGTTTAAGGGAAACCTGACACTCAGAGGGCTCTCAAATCCCTCTATAAAGCAATGCCCCAGACAAGTTGGCCATTCATCAGTTCGGGAAGCTGGACCAAAAACAGAGGAGGAGAACCACAACAACCACTGATCACACCCCTTGGGCTGTACTTCCCATCTTCAGAATATCACTTTTTTTTCTTTCTTAATATCTAATTGGTCAGCGTTTTCTCTCCCCATCCCTACTCCTAAAATATTTTGGGATATATCATAAAAGTACAATTTTGTACCCAACTATCTTTTTCAAAGTAATGTTTATATTTTCCTGATTATAAAGTAATACATTCTTATGGTAAAAAAAATTAGAAAATATGAAAAAATAAAGGTATACATAATCTTATTCCCATAAGAAACCTCTCTCTCTATTCTGGTATAATTTCCTAATATCTGTATCCTGTGAATATATATGTATATGTGTGTTTGTGAATATATCGTAATCATATTATATATAGTTTTGTATCCTGTGTTCCTCACTTAAATATTTTGTACATTTTCCCATATTATTAAAAAATCCTCCAAAACTTGATTTAAAATTTGCAGTACTACTGAAATTTTTTAATTATTTTAAATATTTAATTATTATAGCTATAATTACTTAGTACTTAATCAGTAATATTACTGCTCTGGATACCGTACAGCAACATTTTTTTCTGCATCATCAGACACACCTAACAGATGACAGTATAATGTCAGATACACAGTCCCTAATCCCAGGGTTGTAAGTAATTTCAGTTTTCCTACTCAAATGAACATATAAGATTGGGAATAAGGGTGTGTAAAAATGCCATTATTACAGGGATAATTGCTCTAATTCACAATAGAGAAAAGAACTGAATTAACAGAATTCTATACTCGTCTATTAAGTAACCGACAAAATTTTGTAGCAGAATCCACAACTGATATACGTCCAGACCCTGCAGTTGAGAGCTACTACCTCTCCAGGTCTTGCACAACTCAGTGATTTACCTTTCTGATAAAACAAATAAAATACAAGCTCACTTACATTATTCAACAATTAATTTAAAGAGGCTTAAAAAGAAAATTTAGAACAAAGTTATAGAGAACTCTGCTTTTAGTTTCTTTTTTCAACATTAAATCCTTTATTATTAATATAACCTAATAAAAGTCAAGCTATCTTGACTTTTATTGCTAATATAACCTAATAAAAGTTTATTGTGAACCTAACAAAAGTTTAAGCTATCTTAAACTTTTCTTATAGCAAATTTCAAACATACATACGCACACACTACTCCCCAGATCATTTTGAAGCGAATCTCTGACATGTCATTTCATCTGTAAATATTTCACGTGTTCAGCTAATTTTTTAAAGCAAGTTTACAAAACTGACAAGCCTACACAAGACTGTGATCATGTTAAAATAGTAGGAATATGACTGATTTCTTCCTCTCCAGTTTCAAGCATTCTGTAATACTGGTAAATTGTTTTAATAACTAAAGCATCATTCCATGCCTAAGAAACTGTAAAGTTTTAGTTAATTTTTAATTTTCTATATTGCAGTGGACATTTCCAGACTACGACATAAAAACCTTATAAAGTAACCTAACAACTCCAAAAACTGAAATTTATAATACCTACTGGAAGCAACTTGTGGTTTTCTGGAAGTGAATTGGCAAGATTCTCCAATCCCTCATAATCCTCTAACATATAATAACACTCAGCTAAGCGTTCCTGGTTCCGGCCTTGTACATAATATTGTACAGCATTCAACCTATGGAAAGAAAAAAAAACCTTTTAAAACTAATGTGAATCTCCTCATAAATAAGCACTTTTACTAAAAATGTTCTTTCATTAGAATGCCAGCACTAGTATTATTCCAATCATCTTTAGTTACAGCATGTCTTTGAAGCATATAAATTGAACAAAAAGCAAAACTAAACTAAAGACTGCATAGCATATTTTAGTTACAACATTCTTTGAATGTTCTTAAGAAATATGTTTTAATCTGATATACAGTTGTATTTCCAAACACTGACATAAATAAATAAGCATACTGATCAAAATAAGAATAAAAGTCAATGATTTCTGAAAATAATCTATAATAACAAAAGAAAATATAACCTGTGGCCTCAAACAGTAGAAAGCTACCTGGAACTACAGTATAAGTCTTCTGGGTTTTGAAACTCCAAAGTCTTACAGTGCTTACCTGACAGCTTGAAGGATCTCTTGCTCCTCAATGTGAATCCAGAGCTATGTGAATTTGGGGATCTGGAAGGATGGTCTTCATTTCCCTAGCATTATTTCATAGGGAAGTACTCAGGCAGTTACAATTTTAAGTGCCAAATGAACGGATGAGGGGGTCCAGATAGGTTACCTACCACTTTTGCCGATCAGCAAAGTAGTCTCCAATGGCATTGTGGGCTTGTTCAAGGAGACTGTCATCCGCATCACCAGATCCAGTTTTCAGGAGTTGGAGTACTCGAAACCAATCTCCCAACTTCAGCCGGAGGCCAATAGCCAGATCTCTACAAAAATTGACATTCACTCATTCATTCACCAAGTATCTATCAAGCGCCTACTATGTGCTAGGTTCAGTTCTAGGGCACTGAGAATACACAACAATGAAGAGACAGATAAGGTAACGCCAAACATTTTAGAAATTTAGCCTCACCAGGTAAGAGGCAATGGAGAGAACCTGCAAAAGGAAAGAGGAAACAATTTCCTGCCTCTTATTATCCTAGACTTTCAATTTACTTGGCAAAATAATGACTTAAATAATAATCACTTCTTTTCATCAACTTCTTAAGACATATCAGACTTATTTCATGTTTACATGTTTGGTTTTATATTTCTTTTCAGTGCTTGAGTTGTATTAGCAACCTCCTGAAAGTACAAATAATAAAAATTAGATATAATGTTCACAGCTGAAATGAAGTTCATACAGTATTTTATATAAATAAAAATGAAATATAAAGAATAAAACTCAATCCCTAAATACCTTTGATTTTTATTTCATGCTCCTTGACAAGTGAAAATTAAATAATGGCCTAAACCAAAAAAGAGAACCCAAATAATGAGTGGTATAATAAATGATAAAGCCTCCAGTCTCTGCAGTCATATGAATGTTTTTCCTACCAAGTGAAAAAAGTCTCCCATGGCCAGTCATTAATATTACATAAAAACAGAGAAGAAAGTTGCCCCAGATTACAAAGCATAAATTAATGAAGGTCATGTAGACTATCTAGGTTGTAATCCAAACAAATTATTTTCTGAAAGAGATGGTATGATACATTTAGTCTATTTTACAATCCTCATTTGTGAAAGAAAAAAAAAATCACAAATTCTGGAATTAGTCCGGATGCCTGCACCTTTATCACTTACCTTCTGTCCATATCAAGATACATCCTTTCAGCCTCTTCGAACCTGCCGAAGTAGGCAGCCACTTCCGCCTGCTTCATGGACTCACTCTGCAGGTTACCCAGGCGCTTCACAAACTTAATGCCTTGGTAATCTTTGCAACGCACAAACGCTTGCTCTGCAGTGTGCAAATCCAGTTTCTGAAGAGCTGCTTCAGCCAGTAGGCGCCTTTATTAAAAAGAGAAACAGAAAAGCCAATGGCAAATTAAGGATAAACAAGTCTTGAATCAGAATTCAATTATTACACCTACTGTTTCTAGTGAAACATGGTGGAAAGTGATTATTTTAACACATTTATACATTTCATATAATATTATGCTTATGTTGAATACTTCCGAATCTAAAATAAATGTCTATATTTTAAATCTAAAAAGAATAAGAACAGAAGCCTATTCCCATCAGGAGCCTCGTATGAGAGCAGGGGACGACAGAGCTGAGACTTTACACCTGAAAACTTGAGAGGTTTTATTTATTTATTTTTAAATACCAAAGTCGGGGGTGTGGATTATCCTCTATGAACTGAGATGCATCCTCAATTCCAACCTTCTCAATCAGTGCTCGGCTATCTCTCAGGGACCGAATCTCAAAGTTAATGATATAATCCTTGTCTGGATATTCTGGATTCTAAAAGTAAAGATGAAAAGAAAGAAATTCAAATAGTTGCCTTTAGAGTATGTTTTTTTTTTTTTTGCAATACGCGGGCCTCTCACTGCTGTGGCCTCTCCCGTTGCGGAGCACAGGCTCTGGACAGGCAGGCTCAGCGGCCATGGCTCACGGGCCCAGCCGCTCCGCGGCAGGTGGGATCTTCCCGGACCGAGGCACGAACCCGCATCCCCTGCATCAGCAGGCAGACTCTCAACCACTGCGCCACCAGGGAAGCCCTGTATTTTTTTTTTTACAGTAAAAACAGTAAACAAATAAACAACTGTATCATATTATCAGCAAAACTTGGAAAAAGAGAAGTTGCCATGTGTGGGTCTTCTGAATTATCTGGAAAACACCCACAGTCCACAAGTGAAGTCCCTCCTGAGGCAATCAGGGAAAAGGGGACAGTCGTCAAAGGGGTCCCTTACAATCATGCAGCCTTGTCTCCCTCAGATCAAAATGTCTTTCCCCAGGAGCTACTCTCTTCCCGTCCCAAGTGCTGCCAGCCTCCACTGGAGCAGAAAACACCATGTGCAGGGCCTCTACCCCTCACTCCTTAGTCTACTCTTTTTTTCTATTATTGAAAAAAAAATTATAAATAGCAGTTACTCTGAGGGTGGGTATGGACAGATTTACTGGGAAGAGGCATGAGGGAACTTTCTAGCGTGATAGTAATGTTCTGTATCTTGACAGGGGTTTGAATTGCACAACCGTATGCATTTGTCATAACTCACTGACTGGTACACTTAAGATCTGTGCATTTCATTGTATGCAAATTTTATTTCAAGTGAAAGAAAACTATAAGCAAATACGGAACTTGAATTACTGAAATTTAATTAATGATATGCATGCTGAAGTATATATGTACTAATTCTGAAATATATTAAAAAACAGGACTGATTAATGGGCAGATAGACAGATGGACAGAAATATGACACAGCAAGTATAGTAAAATGCTAAAGAGAATTTAAGTGCTGCCCACATGCTGTTGGGCAGCAGACAAATTTTTTTTTAAAAAAAAAGAAAAAGGGCTGGTTTTCATCACTACTTTCCTTTTATAATTTAGCGGCCTGACAAAGAAAAAAAAATTTAAAGGCCAGTCTTGCAGCAAAGAACTAGCTAACAGCCAGAGAAAGAAAACAGTTATAACGAACTCACCAATATTCTACATATTCTAAGTAACGAAAAAGTGAAGCATACAAGAAAATTAGAGCCCCCGTGTGTAAAAGAGTAATGGCTCCCATGGACCACAGCTCTCTGAAAAGGTTAACTGAGCCACACATACCCTTTCCCAACCCTGCAACTGAACCCCTGTATCTATAAACTGAAAAGTTCTTAGGGAACTACTGTGCAAAGTAGGATGGAAAGAGCATGAGGTTTGGACTCAAACAGTCCTTAGCTCAAATCCTAATTCCATCCCTTGCTGGTTATGTGGCAGCTCTTTCTAGAACCTGCCCTACCCCACTCCCTACCCACCTAGGAAGCCAGGGCCATCTTCCCCAAATATAAACCTAATCATATCATTCTCCTGCATTACTCCGCCACCGACTCCAGGATCAAGTCTAAACTCCACAGCAAGGCATATGAGGTCACTTATGACCTGGGCCCCCTACCCCATTACCTCTCCCCAGCCTCATTTCTGCCAGCACTACAGTTACACACACCAGCTTTGAAGCCAGAAAGCTTGGAGTCAAACCATGCTTTTTTGCCTACTGCTAACCGGGTATCACTGGCAAATCAGCTTATTTCTCCAAGCCTCAGATTCTTCCTCTGAAAAAATGGAATGGTAATCAAACTTACCTCCTAGCATTGGGAGGATTAAGTGAGATAACACGTATCATACACTGAGCACAATGCCTAGCTGTGTTATTCACATTATTCACAGTCTCAGAACTGACCCAATGCTCTCTTGCTTCAGACCTTTGAAGAGATACACCTACTGACTGAACCACAGCACCCCTGCCCCTCTTCCAGTTGCTGAAGTTGTTGTCTATCTCCCCAACTCCTCTACTTTAGAGAACTGTTAATTCCCGTCCTTTTCCTTCTGCACTCCTTCTTCTCTAGTCCTCCAAGAAATTTCTCATGTTATTTATTTATCCTATTTTATTGAAATATAATTGGCATGTAACATTGTATTCGTTTTAGGTGTACAACACTCATGTTGTTTCTTAAAACTGTATGCTTGAAGGAATCCACAGTTCAGCTAAATATTTCCTGGGTCAACAAGACCTCAGAGGGAACTAAGGTATGACAATATTCTTTTCTTTACGGCTTTTTATGTAGTAAGTCAGACAGATAACAAAATTGTCACACAGAACCTGGTTTTCCCTCACAGTTTAACAATGCCTGCCACTAAACCGGGCAATAGTACTGTAGTTATTCTTTTTTTTTTTTTAACATCTTTATTGGAGTATAATTGCTTTACAATGGTATGTTAGTTTCTGCTTTATAACAAAGTGAATCAGTTATACATATACATATGTTCCCATATCTCTTCCCTCTTGCGTCTCCCTCCCTCCCACCCTCCCTATCCCCCCACTCCACAGGTGGTCACAAAGCACCGAGCTGATCTCCCTGTGCTATGCGGCTGCTTCCCACTAGCTATCTACCTTACGTTTGGCAGTGTATATATGTCCATGCCACTCTCTCGCTTTGTCACAGCTTACCCTTCCCCCTCCCCATATCCTCAAGTCCATTCTCTAGTAGGTCTGTGTCTTTATTCCCGTCTTACCCCTAGGTTCTTCATGACATTTTTTTTTCTTAGATTCCATATATATGTGTTAGCATACGGTATTTGTCTTTCTCTTTCTGACTTTCTTTATCCTAGTATTAGATATGCATAAAATGTGTATCAAGAATTTTAAAGTACATCTAACCAGTTTAAATATGTGTTTTAAAAAATTCTTCATAAAAGTCAATATAATCATCAGAGCAACACATCACAGGCATTTTTAAGCACTCCAGAATTTAAGGCAATCAGCAACTATAAGCCTTTCTTGAAAAGAATTATAACGAAGAAATCCAGCCAACTAAAAGATTAATCAAAATTAAGAACTCATGTACAGAGAAAATGTAGAAAAAGACTGGTAATAGCTTCCATTTAAATATAAGACTACATATGTGGAAAATTAGGGTTACAAAATAAAATGTAAATGTTCTAAATCTTGACAACATAAAAATAACAATGTGCCTAACAAAAAGAAGAGAGAAAGAGGGAGAAAATGTAAAAACACCGTCTTTTAGAGTGACAATCAATACTATTAAAACTTAAGATGTAGTTTAAAAGCAATAACCTCTTAGTTCTTCAGTTTTTTTCTTAACCCAGAAAAGCTGTAATCATTTGTGGTGAAAAAAAATTAATGTTCTACAATTCCTTCAGATTCACTGTCACATTACTGAATTAAAATTAAACACTAAACAAGTAGATTGTACAGTGATGTCATTTTTATAAAATTACTTCTGTTTATTTATCTAATCTATCAAATCTATCTTTCCACATACTGGTTACAGCTATACAGAATAATGTTCTGATGTTTATCTAATGTTAATCATTAAGAGACCTAGATTGTAACAGAACTTCAGACCTTCCTTTTTGACTTTGACTGCTGATAGCTTTTAAGCCTCACCCTTCCCCCTTCCCCTTCTGCCTCACATCTGGACATGATAAGAAAGCATAAGTGTTCCATCCTTTGGTGACGCAGGAGTTTCAAACCACACATATCTCTACCTACCCATGGGAACCCTCACCCTAGGCCCACCCTCTAACTGCCCAAAAAACCCAAGCCAGTCTCCTTTCCCTGCTCTCAAACCAATTTTGGAGCAGCTTGGGAAGCCTATCCTTTCTCCCCTAAAAACTCATTAAGTTTGTAAGACCGTTTTCCACCCTTTTGGTGTATCTGTGGTGTCATCACTCTTTACACGCAAATGAAATTTGGGGTGGGGGCCATTCCTGCTGCGGCAGGGTGGTCATGACATAGAAAACAACTGGTTCCCAATAAAAGAGTTGCAATTTACATGTCAAACCAAAATATGAAAACATTTTACAAAATGCAACTAACTTCTGGAAATTTAAAATCCACTATTCCAAAACACATATGTAGTACATAGAAAAATAAATATTTTGGATAAAAGGAAGGTAAACTTTCAATACATTCTTAGAGTAAAATATTTTCAAAGAACATTCAATGAAGGCCAAAGTAGGGATTCAAAAATTATCTGGAATTCTTTATCTGGAATTAGAATTATTTTATAAAACCTGAAAAATAAAATAGGAAAACAGTGGTCCTCCAAATAAAAAAGTTACTCAAATATCCTAGAACAAGTGAAAGACTAAAGAAAATTATCAAATATTTCTTCAGTATCTCTGTTATTAATATAAAAATAATGAAAACAACTAACTACCATTTATGAGCTCTTGATCATAGCACTGTGCTGTTTTTCACTCATTATGTTATAAAATAACAATCCGGTAAGACAGGTACTATTACTATCCACATTTTATAGAGGTAAAAACAGGCTCATAAACAGGAAGGGAAAAATGAAACTTTAAAAGATGAAGGAACCTGTCTAAAGGTTGTATAAGTGACAGGGCAGGGCTGGAACTCCTCACTGCATACTCCTAACCAGGACACTACACTGCCTGGTACAAAAATGAGTCCCAGTCAAGCCAGCAACAGAAATATAATTGTTTTTTAATAAGAATTACCTTTAATATCTCATCCAAAAGAACAGATTTAATTTCTAAATCCTCAAAATTACAAATATATCCAGAAGTCTGAATGGGTTCCTTTAAAGACAAAAACAAATGTTATGTTTAACTGTACAAAAGTTTCCTTCTTTACCATATCATGATTTTAACTTTTATTATCAAAATTTTCAAAACAACAAAAAAGGAGAGAGAATGTCATTAACACCCATATACACATCATCTAAATAATTATTCACATTTTAGAAATATGCTTCAGTCAATTTTTTGGCGAAGGTATTTTAAAGTAAAGTAAATTTAGACATGACATTTCACCCCTAACTATTTCATATCTCTAAAACATAAGGATGTTCTCTTACGTGGCCACATTACTATTATCGCACCTTAACATAATCAGTATTAATTCCCTAATAGGATCCAGTATCAGTTCAAATTTTCTGAATTAATCCAAAAATGGTTTATACAGTTTGATAGTTCTTATTCATGCCATGCAACATTAAATTTAATTCTTAATGAACTGACAAACACTATATTTGTATCTAAGCACATATATCAAAGTCCCATACCATACTGAAAAGTATGTCCTCTGTAACATTAGCCAGAGGGCATCCTTGATAGATTCATTTCCTATATAAGAAGATTTAATTTGCCAACATGGAAACACATGAGCCTGCTATATGTCTGTTTCTTGTCCTAGCGTTATACAGGCTTGTAGAAATAAAGTATGGTAAATGCATATTATAATGTAAAGTAGTTGTCCTAAATCCCTAGTAAAAGAAATACACTCCCAATATACTTAATAGCTCCAAGAACACTGTAAAAAGAATAGGATAACGTTGTCTGATAATGAACATAACTCCAGAATGCAATTTTTTAAAATATGTGTGTGATGTCATAGTGAAATAGAAAGTAACCTAAATCCAAATGAAATAACATATCAAATTTATAACTTTGAAAGTTAGTGCTTCATATATAATAGAAACTACAAAAATTATTATCATGGTAAGACACAAAAAAGGATGAAAATAAGAAGTAAATATTGAATCATATTTAGTTTGCATTTAATATGTCTAAGTTTAATAATGAGGCTCTTGTAGGCACATTATATGTGTTTATTGGGTTTTTAAATGTATATTTTCTTTAAAAAGTAGAAACTGACTAAAATTATATGAGAAAATTTTATAAAATCCCTAAATTTCCTCAAAAAAATTATATTACATATAGGCAAACAGTATGCTTTTATGAACCGAAAAAATCAGAATAAAATTTAATTCACAAAAAAAGCACATGTAACAAAATATTTCTTATAAATTATAGGGGCCTTTCATATACTTTATTTTGGTACTACATGTAAACTAAGTGTACCCTTATAAAAAGGTTAATCACTAGAAAATTTTTTATTTTTAGCTAGATAATTTAACAAAGCAAGAGGGTCAAAAGATGAAGTCATAAAAGATGATCTGTGGATAAAAAATAATACCAAAAACAAAGAGAAAAGGAGAAATAGAAGGATAAGGAGAGAAATCGGGCAGCACCAAGATGGCATAGGAAGACCCTGAGCTCAATTCCTCCCACAAACACACCAAAACTACACCTACATAGAGAACAGCTGTCTGTGAGGATGACTTGAAGACTAGCAGAATGGCTCTTCTACAACCAAGGCTGCAGAAAGATAAAACACACCGAGTCTGGTAGGAGGGGAGGGGAAGTGATCTAGCCGAGACCCACACCCCTAGCAGGCAACCTAGAGACGGAAGGGCTTATCACAAGCATGGGGATCTTCCCTAAGGAGCAAGGGGTTCACATCCCACACTGAGCACCCCAGTCCTGGGGTCCAGCACTGGGAAGACAAGCTCCCTTGGCTGATTTTTAAAACCAGTGGGGCTTACCAGAGGGCTGTTAAGAAACTGAGACTCTGCTCTTAAAGGGTGCAAGCACAGTCTTGCTTGCAGAGGCAGCAGATTGAAAAGTGCCTGGAACCCTGACCTGCCTGCCAAGACTGCACCAGCACAGTCTCCCAGCCTGCACTGGGCTGCAGCTCTAGCACCCCCCACAGAGGTGGCAACCACCACTGCACCACGGGAGAAGAAGCAGCTTGCGCTGGGCCCTGGCTGTAGCCCTTCCGGCTCCAGCCCCACCTTCTGCCAAGACAGCAGCCCCAGAAAGCCCCGGGAGAAGCACCCACCTGTGCTGGGTTCTATAACAAAAGACAAGGAAGGGCATTATATAATGATAAAAGGGTCAATCCAAGAAGAGGATATAACATTCATAAACATATATGCACCTAACATAGGATCACCTAAATATATAAAGCAAGTATTAACAGCTATAAAGGGAGAAATTGACAGTAATACAATAATATTAGGGAACTTTATTCCCTACTTACATCAATGGAAAGATCATCCAGACAGAAAATCAATTAGAAAACAGTGGCCTTAAATGACATATTAGACCAAATGGACTTAAAAGCTATCTACAGGACACAAACACAGCAGAATGTACATTCTTTTCAAGTGCTCATGGAACATTCTCCACGATAGATCACATGCCAGGCCATAAGACAAATCTCAATAAATTTTAAAAGACTGAAAAGATATCAAGCATCTTTTCTGACCACAACAGTATAAAACTAGAAATCAATTATAGTAAGAAAACTGGAAATAAAACAAACACATGGAAACTAAACAACATCTAAACTAAACTAAAAAAATCAATGGGTCAACAAAGAAATCAAAGAATCAGTACCTTCAGAGGGTCACTGGAGATGAAAATGATCAAGCAGGGAATATCAACATTAAATACTCACTTCCCAATTCTCAAGGAAAATATGCTTTATCAATGAATTAGAATTTTGCACACAAATGGCACCCTTTTCTCACATATAATCTGAAGAAAGGTCTACAATTTAAGGAAAGGTATGAAACTAGAATTCATAATAACACTCAAACGTATAAAAATGTATTCGGTATTAACCATCAAACAACAGTTTATCTCCCTAATAATAACACAGAATACTATGTCCTAAAGGAGTTCTAGTAAGTTCAGTTTTGAAGAGTATGACCTCACATGCTAGAGGAGTGACTAGCAGAGTAACTAACCAAACAGGGACCACAGGCAGGGTCCTCATGAATGAAAAGAACAGCACACCATGGTTTGTAAAGAAATCCACTCAATGGTAATGTTATACGAAATTCACCTGCCTCTAAATCTAATAGAAATTGAAGTACTTGCCAAGCCAGACAACAAACTCCAAAAATAAATAAATAAAAGGTTGTTCTTTTAAAACTACTTAAGAAACACTTTCCACCAGGCAAAGATTTCCCTTGGTGCTAGACTGACCATGTGTGACCATTATGCCAGGCATAATCCTCTCATTTCTCCAGGCATATGATTTTGGAATTAATACAAGTAGGGCCAAGGATGGAAAAAGGACCCTAACACTCAAAACGTATTTTACTTCCATCCTCAAGTTTATCCCATGGTTACCTGTCAAATTTCCACACTTGTTTTGTACCAAGGGTCAAATTTTCTTTGAACCCTTGAAAGAAGTCCATGCTTATATAGGTCAAATGCAGCAGCCCTGAATGCCCTTCCTTTGAGCCATTACTCAGGGCCTGAAAATTACAAAGATCCTTAAGACTCCTAAAAGCTTTAACAAAGCCTTTGAGAACAATTTACATCAGGTCATTGACCAACCCAAAGATCCTGAGTAGGGCTCAAACGGGGAAATGTAAAAATAATTTAGGGTATTAAAGATGTTTAGTTTACCACTAAATAATTACAGAAGATCTTCAGTAGCTCAGGGGACCCAGCATGTAATTTCTTCCCAAGAAGGAAACTACAGGTCCAAACAAACATCAATTAATGACATAAAGCACTTATCAAGTCATCTCTTATTATTTCCACTAGTGAAGTATAACAGGAGTATTGAAAATTCCAAATTGAAAATCCACTGATAATTCGAAAATTGTTTAAAAGATTTATCTTCTTAATGATGCTTTGATTAGGCTACCACTCAAATTATTTTGAATTCCCAAACACAGCAGCTAACAGTTGATACACAGCAGACTGACAGGAAAATTCTGAGCCTAAAAATTAGCTGATGTGAGCCACAAGTAGAAAATAAAAATACAACTTTAAAATCAGTGAGAAAGCAGCTTTCTGACACCCCAGAGAGAGCAGATTATTAATCACAGTCCACATTTGCCTGCTCGTAAGATTATCAGGATGATAAAGAACATGGATTACTAGGTGACAAAGTCCATGTAAATATACACAAGACAAAGGTAAGCACAGAATAAGCACAGAACAGGCAAAAGAGAATGAAAGGGCGAGGCAATTGCAAAACCACATTTTTTTGGCTGGTGGTTTTAAGCAATTTTGGTAATAAGACTACTTTATTTGTTTTAAACTTTGACAAGGAAAGAAATAAAGACTATATAGTTAGTGAGCATGGTTCCATCTTTTAAAAAGAATAGATAAATGCTTAGAAAGTGCCTTTCAGTGAAAGTGGAGAATATTTAAAGGATAAATATTAATCCCACTTAAGACCAAATATTTTTAAATTCCACAGAAATGTTTCTATTTATTTTCAGAATTCATGCAGCCAACACCAACAAACTTCTTGAAGAAACAAAGGGGAAATGTCCAGGTTTTGGCATTTGGCTCATTATTTATGTACTGTTAATGCTTATTTCTTGTTTTTACCTCAGGATCCAAGTTTCTGAAAACATACATTCTTGTCTTCTCCATCATTGCAAACAAATCAGGATTATCTTTGGCCCACTTCATATCCCAGACATCTTTTCGCTCCAATTTTAACAACTCGCCAATAACTTGCTGTCCTGTGCTGTCTGTTACCCGAGCATCCAAGTCAAAGAAGGTCAGAACTCCTGAGATGTCTATGATAGCAAGACGACTACAAGTAATGAAATTGGAGAAGGGGAAAAAAAACTGTAAAAGTACTATCTGCGTTCATGAATATAATTACTTATCACCATTCTTCAAAA
Source organism: Lagenorhynchus albirostris (assembly GCF_949774975.1). Taxonomy (NCBI): domain Eukaryota; kingdom Metazoa; phylum Chordata; class Mammalia; order Artiodactyla; family Delphinidae; genus Lagenorhynchus; species Lagenorhynchus albirostris. The sequence continues at coordinate 74,629,428 of NC_083107.1, read as the reverse complement.
TAAGTTCATCAGAACCCGGGAATGAGGTAGAAATGGCTTTAAATAAATAACTGGCTTTAAACTAACATTTATAAATTTGATAGAAGACGTGGGCTGCTTTCCATTTTGCTTCCTTGTGAAAAAAGTATCCAAAGGATTAAAGCAACTGGTATGCAAATAATTTTTTTTTAATTACACTAGAGTTTCTATATTTTGCCCAATGAGAGAAAACATCTAGACACAGTAAATATAATATTTAAATACAAATATACTACAGTAAAACCACACTGAACTGTAAGACAAGTTTAAAACAAACACAAGTCTTTGCATTTATTACATAAATACAACAATCCCAATGGATGACTTCTAAGTCTAACATGTACGCAAGGAAAGCTTTCAGGCTTACCTGGAGTTGCAATTCAAGGATAACTGGTAGGCTCGACAATCAAGGGAGTATTTTTGAATCAAACCAACATTAGGAAGACTGTATCTCTGAATGGTGCCAGATTCACGACTCTACAGAAAGTATTTCTGATTACTAAAGCATATTTACCATAATAATATTAAATCACAACTACAGGTCTCTCTATATGTTCATACATTTGTTTCAAAACCAAAGTGATGGTGTCATAGTGAATTCTCAGTTCTGATCCTGATCGTGTTCTGAGTACAAATTTACCTCATAATTTAATTAAAACCTTTTTAAAGTGGCTGAAGGTGATCTAATTTTTTTTCATGTAATATTCAAGAGAGAAGTCAGAAACCTAGCTCTTTAATAATACATGAAGTCTTACATCACAAGGAAGATGTATCTAGGGTTATTTACAGTTGTCTAGGTTAACATTCGGGGTACATTAAAGGCTAAAATATAAAGCACTTATTGAACTAAATTTCATATACGTGAAAAATCAATATAAGATCACCATAGGAAACAGTTGTTACTGAAAGTCTATGTTTTTATCCTATAGCCATCTATGTGATACCAGTTTGTAGCAAAGGGAGATGATCAGAAAGCAGTGATACAATGAGTATTAGTTTAAATGTGCTTAAAAATAAAACAGAATATAAGTTTCTATGCAACTCTGTGCAAGCCTTAAGGCTGACAGATCAACAGTTAGAGCAACAGACAGGAGAGAGCTGTGATTTTCAAACCCTGCTGTGCCTCCGGCCACAGCCACGGGGAAAAAAGCAGAAGGCTGCACTCAGCCCATCACTCCCTGTCCCCTTTCTAATGGCAGCAGCTCTGCCCTCCCAGCATGCTTCTCCACAGAGGCCTATCAGAAAGGCTGGGGAGGGCAAGAGAGTGGTGAGGAGGGCAGATATTTTTTAATGTACAAAAAGGAGGTATAGGCTTTAAAAGATTATACTGAAGTACACAATAAGATTTTGTTTTTGAAAAAGTGGGTCCTGATGGCTTTAAAAGTTTGAAAAAGGCAAGGTTCTAAAAGCTGTTTATATTTCAACAGTGGAAAGTTTTAAACGCAGAAGATACCTTTTCCATTAAAATTTCTGGCTGATATTAAAACTATTTGAGTGTAGAGGTAGACTCTCATTTAGGAATTAAGTCAATTTTTGTGACTGATCTGACTTGCATGTTTTTTTTAATTTTTCCTGCAAATGTCAGAAACACAACTAACACAACCAAAAACCTGCTGTATAGCAAAGAATCTAAAAAGAAAACCTGACCTGACTGTAAGACAAACTGCCTTAAAACATATACCAAATTTATTTGGTGAGGAAAAATGAATACTATGTTCTTAAGATTTTTTCCCCCATAAACTTAGCTAATGTCTAAAGAATGTAACTAGAACTGGAAATATACACATGCAAGGATCTATTTACATAATTCGAATTTAATGACTCTACCAGCATTACTATATTAAACACTTATTTCTAAAATTAATATTTTCAAATGTCAGAGCTCAAGAAAAGGCACAACAACATTGATACATTGATTTTATTTGAAAAATTCAGCAAAATTTTGCCACAGGCTTCTTTATTTTACTGGCTACCAAGCACACTACCTCTTCATTCTAATTCTTATGGAAGCAGCTGAGCCGAAGCACTTTCTCCAATATGAAAAAGCAGGCCACACAGAGGGGGAAACTTTCCAAGACCTGCTACCACCATCCATCTGCTCCACATCTGCCAACCTTTATTGGGCTCGTTCAACCCAGCCTCAAACTCTCCCCAGCTGGCCATGATTTTACCGCTTTCACAAAGTTATTTTTGGCAAATGATTAACAATTTGTGAGGCAATCTTTAAAACTTTCTTACTTCTTTTGTTGGACCTAGTAAAACTTGAGGTGCCCGCAAGATGATATTCAAATCCAAAACATGTTGCTTTATTCTATTTTTAACAAGTTAAACGATTATTATTCATAGAATAAGTTTTTCTTTTAACAACTTACCACAATCAATGTCTTATCAGATGCAGTTATGGCACAAATTGGATCCCTTGTGCCCTAAAATAAATCAGCATTACTCTTTAACAAATATTCATTGACTGGCTAATCTGGTACAAGGTAGTATACAATTCACTAAGAAGAATACCGTAACTATATATCTATTAACTTAACCAGCATTTACTTACTGAGCACCTACTATATGCCAGACATTGAACTAAGCACTGGAGATACTCGGATAAAATCTTTGCCCTCGGGGATTACTCAGAAGTCTACTGGGAAAGGCAGTGGAACCAACACCTCATGACAGTACAGTATGATCACAGTAGAGGTAAACCACAGGAGTTATAAGTGCACAGAGGGAAGAGCATAAACTTATACCAAAATGGGAAGAGAGACAAAAACTTGAGCTTAGCTGTAGAAGATGAACATTCAGCAAAAGGACCAGCGCGTGCCAAAATAAAGAAGGGGGCAAATGGCATGGCACTGCTACAACCTGGATGGATTATTTTTTTAAGCCAGTCTCAAAAGATGATATGCTATTACATGCTGTATGACTCCATTCGTAAAACATTCTCAGAGTGACAAAACGATAGAGATGGAAACAGATGAGTGATTGCCAGAGGACAAGGATGGGGGTGGAGAGTGGGTGTGAAAATGAAGAAGTAGCACGAGGCAATTCCTTTATGGTGACGAAGTTACATAAAACTACATGTAAAAACTAGTGAAAACTGAATAGGAATTGGGTCGTAGTCTAGTTCACAGCATCATTACCAATGTCAATTCCCTGATTTTGATACTACACTATAGTTATGTAAGATGTCACCATTGAGGGAAGCTGGGTAAAGAGGCTCTATGTGCTATTTTTGCAACTTCCTCTGGGCCTATGATCATGTCAAAATAAACTTTTTTTCAAAATCAAAAGAAGAAAAAACATCTAGAAAAATTTGAATTAGAATAGAAATTTTTAAAAGGATTACTAGAATAAAATGCTATTCGTTGGAAACAAATTATTTTCAGGTCTCAAAATAAAATTACAGTATTTCCAAATCTATGGATATTAACATTTGCTGGCACTTACTTGAATGGCTTTGCTATAATCAAGTACACCATCCACTGATCCAGAAGGAGTATCATCAACATGATAAATTCTGAAAAAAAAAAATTTTAATTTCAATGATAGTATAAGTAAGGTTTATACTATTTCATGATCTCTAGAACAATTAAAGGATTGGATGACACCAATGAATACTGTTATTTAATATTACTGTCCTGATTATTTTAAAGAGTTCTTGACACAGCTCAATCTTACAAAGGCAGAAACTACCTACCATGTGTTTACTAGTTATGCAAGTGCCTTGCTCCTGAGAGCTATGCCAAAAATGTATTTGGACACTGAATCATATATTTCCAGTGAATTTCGGTAAAGCCCCAAGAGATATCTTCCCTTACTCCCCCAATGAACATCTGTCAGGAACAACTTCTAAAGCATCAAGTTTCTCTGTTGTTTCTCCATAATTTCCCTTCTAACGATATGCTTAATAAAGGTAAAACGTAAGTGCATTTGGGAAGCTCTAATTAATGGAATTCTTGTTCTGAAGTAAAGAACCCTCCCCTATGCCTATTGTGTTATGAAGATGCACCACTTCTGGTGTACCATCTCTCGGATACCTTTACTGTAACACTTATTCACACCACAGTATTGCTGCTAGTTTCCTTGTCTCTCCCACTAGATGGTGATTTTCCTAGAGGCAAAGACTACATCTCCAGTGCCTGCCACACGTTGTCAGGCGCTCTATAATGTCTGCTGAAGAAAACATTGAAATGAACGGAGGTGAACAGAGAAGACACATCATTGAGTAGCTATGAGGCCCTGGGCAAGTTATTTAACTTCTCTGATCCTCAATTTCTTCATCTGTAAAAGAAGGCTAACAATTCCCCCTTTGCAGGATTTCTAAGAGGCATAAATAAAACGATGCCTGTAAAGCACACGTGCACAGAGCCTGATACATAAAAGGAGGTCAAGACATGGCAGCTGCAATATAATCACAGGAAAATTAAGCCATTTTCCATCTTTAAAATATCATGAAAGTTTATCATTGTTAAATTAAAGTCATATTTGTACTTTCACCAATATAATAAGGAGATCAAATGTTAAATAAATTTTAAAGAAATGTATCAAAAACAGAAAGGTATACTAATTTAGAGGTACCATGTTTCTGCTTTCTAATACATTTTTATTAAGTACATACAGTCAATATTTCTACTTAGTTATCACAAAATATAAGTCAAAGGTTAGAATAGGAGGTCTCTCAAGAGATCATTTGACCCAAATCCCTTTCTTAAAACAAGTAGGGTACTACAAGAAAGGCCAATCTGAGGAAAGTGGCTCAGAGCCAGATAAACCTGGCATTGTGTCCCATCTCCTCTTATCAGCTGGGAACCTCGGAAAATAATTTACGCTGTGTGTCTCAGTTTCCTCTCTGGGAAATAGGAATAATACAAGTACTGACTAGACTTCCCAGTGTCTGGCACACAAGAAGTAGTACTCCATCGATGCTGGTTCCTATCAGCATCACCAACGGTATTTTACAGACGACGAGACTGAAGTTCAGAGAGAACTGGCCTAAAGTCACTAAAACTAGGACGTATACCCCAGACAGAAATATAAGGAAATGATGCCTTCTTTATTTAAACAGAAGCCAGAATCTCTTTAGCTGGTTCACAGAGCACAGTCACTCCATGGAGAGGCTAGACTATTCTGCTCCAACCTTGTCCTAAGAGCCACCTTCTCCCCACAGATTGCAGGTCTCTTGTTACTAGTGCTAGTAACAAAGAGGCCAAAGGTTCTTCCCACCGGGTCTTTCAGAACTACAGAGAATACAAGATATAGTATTTTTCCACTTCTTTTTTTTCCTGCTTCCACATGAATTCAGGTATCCACAATACTTTTACTGGGGTTATATCACTTACCTTAGTACACGAGTGAGTCTTAAAGGGAAGGGAAGATTGCATTAAGATCTCAAGTATGTGTGAAGGAAAATGATTTGAAAAAAGCAAACTGAGATTTCTGACATGACTTCCCGCTGCCCACCACCACCAACACAGGCCTGTGCCCTCATTAACAATCATTAGGTTAAAATTACTCAACCAAATGCTTTGCTTAAAGCCTTAGGATAACAACAAAAGGGCAGCAAACATGGACTATCACTAACAGAGACAATATAACTTACAAAACACAGTAAATGCACTGCTATACTTATTAGAAAGAATCCCTCCATCCTGGCTCCTAATTTCTCCACATGGTAGAGTCATCTTTACCCCCAGTTATCAGAAATAGTTCCAACCCCAAAACCCCTGGAATCCAGGGCAAGAGAAAGAAGGCAAGTGACCAATTCTCCCCACCTAGAGACCTCCTCCATATCTGTGTCTACGGACCTGCCTCTCCTGTGATGATTATGATACTAGAATCACCCCACCGTCCTGGAAAGACCTCTACCTCTAACCCATAGGAATGAAGTTTTGGTTAGACAATCATATGTCAGTGTAGCATTATAACTCTAATACGGCGAGAGTAGATAAGTGAGAATAGCCATCCCTTATAAAAACACAGGTTTCCAGTCTTTAACGCTAAAGGCTTTTCTTTTGTTACACCATGCTACCTCTCTTTTATTTTGATAAATTTAAACACATAAATCTGAAAGATATTCAAATTAATGGAAAATTATTTCTAGTAATCAAAACAATTTACAGTTCTCAAGCATGACAATTTGTAAATAGCTATGTCCGATTTAAATGTGATATGGTTGAGCTACTAAAAAATGTTCATCAAAAGTTATACCTTTCTCTCCCTTCTTTTCGAGACCGGGTGATCTGATTAATTTCCAATGCTGTGAGCTTCTTTGCCACACGATACTGCCAGGTATAAAATGCTTCTTTTGAAGCTGCTATCACATGGGTTTTGGTCATTGTAACAAACAATGGTACTATTAAAAAGAACATTAAGGCAATTAGGTTACAATTAGAATCACAAAATGTGCTGCAAAAGACTTCAGTGATCACTGAGTCCAACCTCGCATCTTATAGACAATATACCCTAAAAAGTCTGAGAACTCAGAAGAGTCAAAAGTTTGTAGGACCATACAGAAATATCAACTCAAAATGAATCAGACATAAGTATAGAACTCTTAGAAGAAAACTTATGTGTAAATCTATGGGACATTGGGTTAGGCAATGATTTCTTAAATATGACACCAAAACCACAAGCAAGAAAAGAAAAAGTAGGGCTTCCCTGGTGGCGCAGTGGTTGAGAGTCCGCCTGCCGATGCAGCGGACACGGGTTCGTGCCCCGGTCCGAGAAGATCCCACGTGCCACGGAGCGGCTGGGCCTGTGGGCCATGGCCGCTGAGCCTGTGCATCCAGAGCCTGTGCTCCGCAATGGAAGAGGCCACAACAGTGAGAGGCCGTGTACCGCAAAAAAAAAAAAAAAAAGAAAAGAAAAGAAAAAGTAAATAAACTGGACTTCATCAAAATTAAAAACGTTTGTGCTTCAAAGGACACCAGCAAAAAAGTGAAAAAACAATCCACAAATGGAAGAAAATATTTGAAAATCATATACATGATAGGGAATTACATCTAGAATGTATAAAGAACTCTTGTAACTCAATAATAAAAAGACAAATAGCACAATTTAAAATTGGGCAAAGCATCTGAGCAGACGTTTTTCCAATGAAGATACACAAATGGCTACTAAGCAAATGAAAAGATGCTCAACATTATTAGCCACCAGGCAAATCAAAATCACAATGAGGATAATATTTCACACCTACTAGCATGGCTAGAATCAAGAAGTCAGACAATAATGAGTATTTGCAAAAAATGTGGAGAAATGGTAGGAATGTAAGTGGTGCATCCACTTTGTAAAATAGCTCGGTAGTTCTTCAACATGTTAAATATATCAGTAGAATTACCACATGCCCTAGCAATTCCACGCCTAGGTATATATCCAAGAGAAATGAAAACATATGTCTACACAAAAACTCATACACAGGGGTCTCCCTGGTGGCGCAGTGGTTGGGAGTCCGCCTGCTGATGCAGGGGACACGGGTTCGTGCTCTGGACCGGGAGGATCCCACGTGCCGCGGAGCGGCGAGGCCCGTGAGCCATGGCCGCTGAGCCTGCACGTCCGGAGCCTGTGCTCCGCAACCGGAGAGGCAGCGGCAGTGAGAGGCCCGCGTACAGCAAAAACAAACAAACAAACAAACGCATATACAAATATTAATAACAGCATTCATAACAGTCAAAAAAATAGAAACAGCCCAAATGTCCAAATGGATAAATAAAATCCCACTCCTTCCTCCCATCCCCACTACCATTACTGCTTGGTTCAGGCCTTTATCCTTCCCTCTGATCTCATATGTGTTATATTTCCTCATTAATTTAGTAAATGAAATTCTCCAAATTTAGGAATATAGTCTCTTAAACATTTAGGAATATAGTCTCTTAAACATTTTTTTCATCTGTTCCATTTCTTAGAGAATATTTAATTAAATTCCTACTGTGTACCCTTTGATGAAGTAGTCTCATCAAATCCATCTTCCAGATACAGAGGATTAAAGATGTAAAATAACTTGCCCAAGGTCACAAACAAACAATACAAAATTAAACACACACATTCACAAAAATATAGAAAAACAAAAAACTTTCATAAAAGATCATTTTAGTAGCTAATTTCTAAATTCACAATTAAAATGGTACAAAACATATTGCTCTATTCAAAACTACTGTACAAAGTAATCATTAATACAGTCAGAATAAAGGAACAGTGTTAATAACAGCTACCATTTATGGAGTTCTTGCCACAGCCCAAATAAAGGACATTTAGGGCAGTAAGAGACTTAGGAACTAAACAAAGAATTAGAAACTAGATTGATGGTATAGTGTTAACTGAACAGATTAACAAGTCGAGATTCAAACGCAAGAATTTTTATATGCTAAATAAATAACTCAGTATAGTTGAATCATATTAAAAAGTTGTTTTTAATTACAGTTGTCAAGCTTTCTCTATTCAAAATGTGTACCACTACCAAACTCTAGAGGGAGTGAGAAGCCTTCCTGTAGGGAACAGCTGGTTGGAAGGCAGTCCTGAGAATGGTGGCAGAGCCCGATTCAGGGGCAGCCCTGAGTGGGACAAATAAGCAGGCCAGGCGTAGGCTTTGCTGAGCTTTTGCTGATCCCATCTGCACTAAATCATAAGACATTTGCTAAATGTTCAGTAAATTCTACCACAGGTAGTCTGATGCCGGTAACTATTATGCCTTTAGTGTGATGTGAAGTAAGTTCACAAACCTTAACTGCTTTCTAATGAAATAGTTTTTCCTAAGCATATAAAAGCATTTTTCTAACCAATGTTTAGCTACAATTTTAAATTATACTCATGTTTCCTTTTTTTTTGATACAACCTAAATAATCACAAGTTTATTATCAGCCTAATTAATTCAAAATTAAAAAGTGGTTCATAGCAAGTCAGACTTCTTGGATTTATATCACAGGCACTTGCTAACTCCGTGGCCTTAGATAAATTACGTATTCTCTCTGAACCTCTGTTTGCTTACTGTAAATTGAAGATAATAATAATATTACCAACCTTATAGAGCTACTTTAAGGATTAAGAGAGATAACAAATATAAACCATGGTACAGTGCCTGGCATAGAATAAATGCTTAATAATAATAATTTTAAATGCCAATATTTATTGAATTTTAAAAATTATATGTCAGGCATTTTTATATAATTATATAGTTATGATATATAATATTAATATATAATTAATGTATTACATACATAACTCACACCTACCTTTTAAGGCAGGCACTATTATTACCCCCATTGAGCAGATGAAGAAACGGAAGGATGGAATGGTTAAATAACTCACTGAAGTTGCACAGCTAGAAAGCGGTGGAAGCTGGGACACAAACACAGTCAATCTGGTTCCAGAATCTGTGCTCTTAACCACTATGGCAGACTGCTTCTCATTAAGGGTTAATAACTGTTAGGTGAGGCTGCTATTATTTTTTGCTTTTTATAATAAAACGATATATAAATTCACTAGTCAATACAAAAAACAAATACAATATATATGAAACATGTTCTTTTGAATCAGCATGGCAGTAATTTTGGCAAATTCATATGGGCAGATAATCCTATCCAAATAAATTATGCTAGATCATCATTTATTATCTATCCCATCCAGGTGGTTTAGTTCTTAGTTTGCTAGAACTAAGCCTCTAGGGAAAAGTTAGAAGACCAAATTTTAACAGACTGAATATTTTAGGAAAAAAATATAACCAGGAAAAAAGCAGTCCATGTCCTTCTCAACTATTCAGTATCCAGAAAGAAAAAATTTGAAATATCTAGAAAGATCACTGGGAAAAAATTGTAAAGAAAGTAATTATGCTTCCATTAATTGAAATTTGTAACACTAATAGGTAATAGTTACTAGCTAAGCAAGGATGTAAAATAATTTAGGACAATCTAGGAATTCACATATAAGTAAAACCTGCTTGTAATATTTTAATGCTGAGGCCTGAAATAAATGTCTACATCTGTAATGTTCCCCTACTTTTCTACCTATTTCTCAGCCCTTTAAAGAGCTGCTAAACTGAAATTGCACTGAACTGTTTTCATCAAATCACCTCTCTCTGGCCTATACAGAAGGCTTAGTGCAAATGCTACCGGCCACCATTAGAAAGCTCCTACGTGCTCCCCACAAAATGGCTGCAGCACAGGCACCTGGTACTTTTCAGGCACTTTTCATGCCTTCATTCCTCTGCAAATGTTGTTTCCTCTCCTTATAAGTGTTACCTGAAGAAATACTTATCCTTCAGAACTCAGCTCAAATGAAACCTTCTCTAAGTAGAAAAAATGTCCCTGACATCCTTATGCACCGACATCTACTTATCTAGCACCTAGCACCAAAACCTAGCACACAGCAGGGGAGCAAATGTCATTGTTCAATAGACTAACTATATTTTAATTATCTGTTTAGACATTCTACAGGAAATGTCAGAGTTAATTTCTTATCACTTCCAGTACCCAGTACAGTACCTGAAACAGTATATACTCATTGATGGTTTGCTAAATAAATAGATTTTATTTTAAATATTTTCATGCATTCAATAAACATTTGTTATGGGGCAAGCACAGCGTTAGGCAGTGGGGATACAGAAATGAATAAACATGCTTAGATCTTTAAGAAGCTCAAAATCTTGGAGGGAAGGTAGATAAGAAAATCAATAATCACAGTGCAGAGTAAGTACTTTGGATAGAAGCACACCAAAGGTATACTGAGGGCTCAAAGGAAGAGGCCCCAAAAATGGTACCTAACTCTTACACGTACAGTACAACAGAGCCTCACGAACTAAACTTCTGTAATAATACATAATGTTCTTTTTAAAAGTTTCTCTAGAGATTTTCAGGAAGAGCAGATGACAAATCACATTTCCTAGAACAATATCAGTTATACACTTTTTTTGCTTTAGCCTCCAGTCCTCATGAAAATTTGGCATAGAAACTTAAAAAAGGAATTTCACAGGATATGTGTGAAGCAAAAATGTTGAATTTTTGGCTGAGTTTACTGCAGACCAGTGAAAGAACTGTTTGTTAAAATTTCAGCCAGTGAGACCGCAAAAAAAAAAGTTTCAAGACTCAAAAATACAAATAATCATGCCCTCAAGCATTTGCCATTTTATGAAGGTAAAGGATTTACATCTGGCTTTATTAAAACATAGACTGCATGTGATTAAAATACTTTGAGGCTAACCCTATCATCATTATATTACGTTAAAACTTTTGATATTAAAAGAAAAAGCATATAATCTGAAGACTGACAGAATTCATCCCTTAGATTTAAGACTATTCTATTTCCAATAAAAAGAAGATATTCATGTGATAAGTATAATAATTTTAAGCTAAGGAATATTAACATTAACAAAGAACACTAACATTTATGTACATATATAAATATATTGCGAGAAACATATAAACATACCTAACACTGAACATAAGACAAGAAGTTGAAAAGTTTCAATGTTTAAAAGTGAGTTACCAAGACCCTAAACATACAGTTTAAAATCTTTGAGGCCAGTAAGTATTCTTCACATTTGCTTGTATCACCCAAATACCTTAGCAAAATACTTAGAAGGCACACTTTAACATTTAATTGTTAAGGCTGAATGTGAAATCTAAAAACAAAAAAGACTAGTCCTCAGATTCAGAAGATAATTCAATGGGTTTTCAGTTTTTGAAACCTACTATTTTTTCTAACACCATATCCAATAAACTAATGTACACTTTAAAAGAAAAGCATTATTTTGGAAGTTATAGTGAAATTGGCAACAAAATATTTGGTAACAATTTTTGACAAAATACTAAGAATAAGATTTGGAATTTTTTATGGTTACTTTCATAGCTATTGGATAGAGGGAAGGGTAAATCTAAAGAAACAAATGTCTTCTGAAAACAAAAAAGTCAGGAATTTTTTTAAGTTGTCCCTATTAATAAACTAATTTCATCAGAAAAATCTGGACAGGGCAAACTCACTTTAACAAGCAGCTAAAGTGTTTTTTATGGAAGAGAGGTACTTGGCAGTTTATTAATAATAAAAGTGGTTTCATGGCAGAATTCTTTCTATAGTCCTCAGTGTATTACATACTAATCATTACACTGGATACCAATTCTCATACAATTATATTTCCCATTTAAAGCAAATGATGGCAGTACAGCAGTCGTGAGATTCTTGTGAATTTTAGACAGAGTGAACTTAAAAGTTATTGTATGAAGCAGGATCCTTCTGAGAGTGAAATGGGGCATTACTAATAATTTTACCATGACAACAGCCATAGACTGGTACTGAACCTGAACCTGGCAAACCAGGAAGTATGTTCATCCTTGTTTTAGAGAATACCATTCTAATTAATAATAATACCATTGTTACATTTTAAAATTAGTTTACAAATAAGACTTGATTAAAGAGGGAGTAAATATTAACATTTCCTTACCAAGATCAATGTATTTGGGATCCAGAGGTGTGCCAATAGAATTACAAAGAACTAGCACAAACTGTGAACAAATAAAACAGAAAGTATCAAAACTCCTGCTTATGTATTGTAAAAGAAATAATGCTTAACATACCATGCTTATCTCTTTTTCAAGTATCACTAACATGGAAAGAACTGATAAAATTAAATACAAAGAACAGCAAAGATAATCTACAGCACAAAAGTAAAGAAATATGCACTAAAATTAAACTAAGGCTGATTTCTCAATATAGAGGAACACTGGTTTTTAAGAGACCATTTAAGAAACACAAGTACACTGGCTACTTTTCATTTTTATACTTCTAAAATTCCTGGTCAGCTGTAACCTCAAAACTCATTTTTATCCTATAACCAGCTATGTAAGAGCTAACAATTTGTTACCGTTGCACCAAATGTTTCCATCTCGTTCTCCTCCTTTGAAGCAATATATAAATGACATGAGAAATTCAGAAAAATTCAGTTAATTCAGAAAAAAACATAACCCAACCCAATGAAAATAACTTAAAATGCTCAGTGGTTAACACATACACAATTATCAATGATTAATATTAGGAAAAATAATCGAACATAATGCACACTTTACATCAGATTATTCTAATGGTAATTTCAATTTTTTTGCTGTTAGTCACCTTCTCTATATCTAGTACTAAGAATAATATTTTACATAGATGTTTTCTTGATTAGAATAATAATTTCAAATAAACCAATTCTCAATGTACTATTTACACAGACTTCTTTTCTCAGTATCTCAAGTAAAACTTGTTTAATTTCATAAACGTAAACTAAATGATAAAGAAATACAGTAAAATATCATAATTTACTCTTCCACTACTTAAAACAAGCTTATTTACTGCCACAAAATATAAATGTTTTACATACTTATTATTCACATGCTCATAGCTTAAAGAATCAAATGAGACATCTTACTAAAAACAGAAGTCCCCCAACTTCCCATTTCTTGCTCCCTAGAGTAATTACTTTCAGCTCCTGTAATTCATTCTTTTGCTATTTACCTCCACAAATGTAAGTAACATGTTTACAATGCTACTTCTTGTTCTATTTTGTTTCAATTCAGGACATCATGTAACCATTACTTTCACCCCTCCTTCCCAGCCTCCCATTACACAGGAGCACACTCCCATCACTTCATCTTTCCACTACAGTCTTGTTAAATCAGAATTTAAGTTTTAAAATGTTATTATAGTTCAATTTTTAAACAATTTTAATTTTTTAAAAAATCTAGTGAATACATCATTTTGACTCTAAATGCTATTCAGTGAAGCTGAGGCAAGTATAACATGATTTGTTTTCCTTTCAAGCATGTTTTAAAGCTTTCCCTGGCGTGGATAATTGCCTTTATTTTTTTCTCTTTGCTTAGTTTTCTCTGTGTTTATTACTAACTCAAGTCCCCAGTTGTCTCCCAGTTATCTATGTGTCCCCTCAGGAGGTCAACCACATTAACTATTCTACTAATTTCATCTTGAATTTCTTTTGGAGCCACCTGGGCTGCTCTCATTTGATGACTCACTCCCTAGGCGTGTGCACAACTGCCAGCTGGTACCACTCCACGCCACTGTTGTCAGGTTACCTGGTTTCTTCCTCTTTCTTAGTTTATTCTTCGTTTTGGTAAACCATATCCCAAAGTAACCTCCTAAGTTAAGAAAGCTCGGAAGGTAAATTTTTGGTGATCTCGTACATCTAAAAATGTCTTTATTCTACCCTCATATTTAATGAGTAGTTTGCTTAAGGTATGGAATTCAAGGTGGGAAATCATTTTCCCTCAGAATTTTGAAAGCAATTCTCCAAAGTATTGAGGTTGACAAGTCAAATGCCATTATGATACCTGATCCCATGAAATCTGTTCTGGAACCAAGTGGGAAATGAAGACTGCGGTAACATTAATCTAACTGCCCTGTTTTCAGCAAGAGTTCCACCACCCTTCCCTGTGCTTGGTGCCCTTCAGTGCAGGGACTCCGTATCCTCTCTGGAGGGTAAACCAGTCTCCCTCGTGGTTAGAAGGGCAGCTGCCCACAGACTCAGTAGTGGGAAGGGATCTAGAAATCTGCTCCTTTATATGACCCTTTTTCTTTTTCCCAAAGTATTCTCCTGCCTGCATAATCTCTGGTACTTCCAAATCCCTTTTCTGTTCAATTCTTTCTCCTACCAGGTACCACCACCAAGTCCTATGTTTCTGGGATTCTGTGATGTAAACTCGTTGCTTCTTTCCTTTCTCCACTGATGGCTGAGCGTTCCATTTTCTTGGGTCTGCTAAGGTAATTACCACTAACCTCCTTACTCTCTAAACTCCAAAATTATGTTGCTTTTTCCTCTCCCTTTCTGATCCCTATGGGCTTATAGCTTTTTAAAAAATACCTTTCCTGTTGTTTCAGTCAGTTTCAGGAGAGAACAGAGCCAAATGTGGCTGTTCAATGGCCACCTTAAACTAAAAATTCTATACTTTTTAACGGGATGAAATAATTTATAACACAGCCAAAGACATTGGTAGTCCTTTCTTGAAAAATTTGCATACTTCTGCAAATATTTAAATTGTTAACAGACTTTTTTAAAGGGCATTATTTATTTATTGTATGTTATGAGACACTGTCTTTTAAAGTAATATAAGTCCACATAAAAGTACATTTCTGAATGTCAAAGCTACCCAAATTGTTATAAATGGCCATTGTTACATAATTTCTTGAGCATTTGTACTAGACATCTGGTTATTCATTTCTACTTATGGAATTTTAAATTGGAAAAGAATTGTGGTATTTTAAATATATTTCAGAGACAAAAAGCTTCAGTACAGGTCAATATAAACTGCCAATGGATTAACTAATTGGAGAAAAAAATCAGGGGACACAGAACCAATAGAGTCATATAACTTTCCAAACAGAGGTCTAGACAGACATGGCCAATAGACCCAATACTTTGCTATACCTGCCAGTACAGAGGCCATGCTTGAAAAGACAGAGAACTATAGCCCAATTCTGCCAAGTAGTTAACCCTTCTAAGTTTTAAGATATCAAGGAACACCTACCTGAGGATGATTTTCATCAGCTTTTGTAGCCAAAACGCAGAAATCTCCACAAGTAGTAATAGAAATGAGACTCTTCACATACTTAACATATTTCTCGTTGTTTTTTGTATCCCAAAATATAACACAGTACTCTGGACGATCAGGTCTGGTATAAGCATAAACTACAGTGTTTGAGCAATAACCCCACTAGGAAGAAAGGAAGAAGGAAAGGGAGGGAACAGAAGGAGGGAGGGAAGAGAGAGACAGGAAGGAAGGAAGTAAGGAAGGAAGGAAGGGAGGGAGGGAGGAAGTAAGTTAGGAAGGAAGGAAGGAAGGAAAGGAGAAAGAAAGAAAGAAAGAAAGGAAGGAAGGAGAAAGAAAAAGCAAGCAATTAACATTGGGAAAGTCATATTATTATATTTTTATATTTTTCCTCTAGAAATACTGCAGATACGTGGTTTATCGGTGCTGACAAAATAAATTCTTTAGAAATGGAAGAGAGAAGGACTGAATATTCAGCTTAATCTCTTTTCTCACTAAAATAACAAATCTAAAAGTAATAAAGACAGTTTAAAAAAATGTACCACAAAAATAAATTTGGTTTAACTTTCCTTATTTTAGTTTGTAAGATTTAAGCTTCAGTGGTGAAAATTTCAGATTTTTCAATAGCCAATAACAGTTGCTTGGGGGACAACAGCAAGAGAGATCCCTGCCAAAGTTCAATTCTGAGTCCTGAAGCCAAAATTCAGAAATAGCGGCTTTGCCTTTTTTCTCCCATCCACGTTTTTTTATATTTGTTTTTATCAGAGTAACATATGCACATAGTTTAGAGTCAAATAATTCTACATGGCTTATTTAACACAAAAACAAAATGCAGGAGCCCCCTGCCTAATTTCCTCCTTGGGGTAGCCATTTACAACTATTTTAGCTGTAACTGTTTTGGTATTGATTTCCATATCACATGTGGATTGATTACAGAACTTAGAGCTTTCCCTCTCCCAACAAATTTATACGTAATTTTGAATAAATCAATATTCAGTGTCTACATTATTAACACTGTGTTTACTCTTCTTTTTTGCGGGGGGCAGGGGCCGTGCTGTGGGGCATGTGAGATCCCAGTTCCCCGACCAGGGATCGAACCCACGCCCTGCCACAGTGGAAGCAGAGTCCCAACCATTGGACCACCAGGGAAGTCTCCAGTGTTTACTATTCAAAGTAATATGGTGATTACTTTCTAAAATAAACTTTTTAACTCTAAAATAATTTTAGATTTATACAAAAGTTGCAAAACTAATACAGTGTACCCTAACCCTTTACTCATTTTCCCCTGTTGTTAACATCTTACATTACCACAGTACATTTGTCACAACTAAGAAACCAACACTGATACATTACTATTAACAGAACTCCAAACTCAATTTGGACTTCATTCGCTTTTCCCTAATGTCCTTTTTCTAATCCAGAATCCCCTTTGGAACACATTATTATATTTAGTCGTCACGTCTCCTTAGGCTCCTCTGGGCTATGATGGTTTCTCAGTCTCTCCAGGTTTTTGATGATATTGACAGTGTTGAGGAGTCCTGGTCAGGTAGTATGTAGAATGTGCCTCAATTCATGTTAGTCTGATGTTTTTCTCAGGCTTAGACTGGGGTTACCAGTTTTTAGGAAGATCACCCCACAGGTGAAGACCTCTTCTCATCACATCACATCAGGGGGTAGTGATAGCCATGTGACGTCACTGATGATGCTAACCTCGATCGCCTGGACAAGGTGGTGTTCTCCAGGTTTCTCCACTGTAAAGTCACTTTCTTTTTTCCCCCTTTTTTTCCATACTCCACTCTTTGGAAGTAAGTCACTAAATGCAGCTCACACTCAAGTTGGGGGAACGAGGTAGGGGACTTTGCTCCACCTGCTGGCAGGGTGGTGTCTAGTAAATTAGAATACTTCTGTAAGGAAGATTTGTTTCTTCTCCCCCATTTGTTTATTTAAACAATTTATTGATATCAGTTTGTACTCATGGACATTTGTTGTATAATTTGGGTTACAATCCAATGTTACATCATTTATTTTGTTGCTCCAATTGTTCCAGCCTTGGCCACCGTGAGCTCTTTCAGGCTGGCTCCCTTGTCCCTTTGGCGTACCCCATCCTTTTGTTTTTTGAGCACTTCCTTACTTTCTGGCACTATAAGATGCTCCAGGCTTATCTTGCATTTTCCCTGCCCTAGTCCTAGAATCAGTCATTTCTCCAAGGTGCTTGACCTTTAAAAATTAGATACATAAGTCTTCTCACAACAACTATCCTTAGTAGTTTACCAGCTCAGTCTCATACTTCACAGCTTGTTATGGGTCAAATGCTAAATTTAAGGTAAAATATTGATTAGTCATTATGCTGCTTAGTCTCATTTTCCCCTTCTGATCCATTCTCCGCCATTCTCTGGCCTGCTCCGTGCCCTGGAGGCTGACTTCTATGAAATCCATTACCAGGACTACCTTGCCTTCTGCTTTCCAGTTGGGCTTGGCCAACAGAAGGCACCAGCAGGTGGTGAGATGGGCTGAATTATTTACTCCCCAAGGCTGTCTCTGCCCAGCCAGCTAGCAGTGGCTGTGCCCCTATGGAGTACCCTCTTGCGTAGCCACAGAGCTGGTGGGTTCCAGGAACAATACTTCCTTCTCTTGCTCACTGTTGCTAGTCTCTGGGTGCTTGCTTTGTCATCCCTTTCTGGTCCCCTTAACTCTGCTCATCCCTCTGTAATAAACCCTTCATCAATCTCTCTTCAATTACTCCTTTCTGCCATCTGTTTCCTGCTGAGACCCTGACACTGTTGGAGTAATTTTACTAATTAAATATAGTATTCCAGGAACATTTACCAGTTCTAAGGCCTTCACACTGAAAAAAGCCTCCTTTCAACTGGTTGATAAAACAATGTGGCTATGAATATATGCAAGAAACACACATTATACTTTCAGCTATAACAAAATTATATCATAAAAAACATTTTTTTTTACATTTGCTCTTAATACTCACCTTATAATCGGGTCGAATATTTGCAAAATATATAAAAGAATCAACAGCTAGTGCAATTTTCAGTCCACCTCCTTCCCAAGATAGTGCAGACATCTGCTTTCCAGGAATCTTCAAAGTACCCAGATGCTGAAAAAAGTAATTATATTTAACCTAAAGTATCACAATTAAATAAAATACCACCCATCACTTCACAGAGATCAAAAGTGGTACAAAAATTATTTTATGAAAGGTTGCTACAAACTTCAAATCATTTCCCTTCAATTTTTATAATGTAAAGCAAACATATGAGAGGAGAAATTTACAAACTATAGCCGAAGAATTCAATATCAAATTTCATCAAATCTAAGATGCCAGAGATTTAAATACGCATCTTTATTTTTATGTACAACTTAGGAAAGAAAAACACACTGCTAGCTAAAAATAGGACAACTTTGATTTTAAGATGCATCCCAATTTAGAGTTGTAAAGAATTGTGCTTCTTAGAATCAATGAAATATTGGAGTAATAAACTCAATCCTTAAAGTCTTTCCTCTCGTTCAGGCCCCATCCCACCCCCAACAGCCAACCAGATGCCAAGCATTTTGCTTTCACTCCTTTCTATCCTCCACTACAACTGCCTTCTTTCTTGACTGAACTATGGTGACAGCCTCCTAACTGCAATTTTTCCCTTTTGTCTCTTTTCTCATTCCTGCCCTTCCAATTCAATCTCCACTCTACTGCCATGATTATCATTCTAGAAGACATATCTAATCATGTCCTACTCTGCTTTTAAAAAATGCTTAATAATTTTTAAAAATCAATAGCTCCCCACCAGTACATTCTCTAGAATAGTATACAGTGACTTTCCCCACTTGCCCAAAACTCTGTGGCTCAACACCTTACAAGTTAGCTGGAATTACTGTGCTCTCCTCATGAGGGAATTACTGTGCCTCCATTCCTTGGGCCCATATAATATCTCTTCTGCCTGAAATCCTCCTTTCCTTTTCCCCAAGACTCCCTCATCCTACTACTCCTTGTCCTGCAGGAGTATTCCTATTCATCCGTCAAGAAACAACTTAAATATTACTTCCTGCCTTCTTCCCTTCCTCTACGGTTCCGGAGAATTTAGACAATGAGCTACTTGAGAGCACTAACTTTATCATATTCACATTTATTACCCTATCCCTTAATAGATTCCTTGGTAAACAAGTACTCAAAAAAATATCAAGTAAATAAATGTATCATGCCTTCAAGTGAATTTCTTCATATACTAACAGTATATTTAATGGCTAAATTAGCAAATGAATAAATGAATACAAAGACTTTTTTAATGTGGACAAAGAAAGAAAACATTTTTAATCTATGTTTTATTTGACAAAACAGTATAATCCCAAGAATTTTAATAAATTATACTGGTATCCCTCATTCTTAAGCAGTTATGCTCTAAAATCAAATTTAATATATTAAACTCCACTTTGCCAGGGAAACCAATGGGGAAAAAAAAAGTTGTAACCTAGGAGGGTCCACTCTATCTGTCCTGCTGCCTGTACAAAACCAGAAGGAAAAAGCAGGGTCTCACAACATCACTCTTGGCACTGACAACCCATACTAGGAGGAGAATAAGGCCATCTTCTAACTCTGAGAAACACGCCAGGCGGTGGCAGCAGCGGGGAAAGAACACTGTAGACATGTCCCCAGAGTTATCTCCTTTGATTTTTACAACAGTGCCATGAGATGTTACCTTTATTTCAGGAAATACATTAACTGAGTCTCAGAGGTTAAATAACTTCTCTAAGTGAAACCACACTGTAGAAACGGAATTCAAAGCCAAAGTCAGGTCAGCCAGACTACAAACCCCATGCTCTGTCATCCCCTCCCATGGCTAAGACCACACTGAGAAAACTAGAAGACCCCAGCCCTCAGAACCAAAAGTAAATTCTTCCCTGAGGTTTTCCTTAAGTTTCAATCTTTAGTTAATTTCTTCCCAAGTTCTTTCTAATAACATAGATCCAAAAATAAATACCCCATATATTCACTCATTCAAAAAATACTATGACTAAATACCCTGAGGACCTATGCTAGATACCTTTGATTACAACTATACCAAAAACCACTTACAGTTTTCAATTTAACACATAACAGTTGATTTGCAAGATAAAGCAAATAGGCCTTTGACTGCATGTTTTTATACTTGGATAAGACTGAACTAACAAAAATAAGCTGATAAGATAATATAATGATAAATAAGCCAATGGCAACAAACAAAAATAACGAATAAAGAACATGAATTTAAAAGAAAGCTATAAACATTGAGATAACTAGAATTCAAATTTTTAATTATTTAGGAATCTTGAGAACTATACTTTTTGTTTTTTCTTAGCTTTTACATCTACCAGAAATATTATTAGTTGACAAAGTACAGAGACTACATACTCTCCAGAGCACATTCTGCTGGGTAACTTTCAGCATCAGCTGACACCATTACTTACCCTAACAGAATTTATTAAAATATATTAAAAAGTATTAACATAGTGAAACTGGTATAGGTTTTTGTGTAGCCAAAAATAAATATTATTGAAGTCTAAGGTGAATTTATAAAAACCAACAGGATACTCAAAAGAGACTGAATATAGTCTAAAGTAAGAAAATAAAATAGGTAAAAATTATTAAGCTTAGTTACTAATAAGTTCTCATTTTCTAAATTTTTAAAATGCACAACATGTTAATTCTCCTATTTTATATTTTCCACTGCTGTTTCAAGAAAATTCTCTTCAAAAATTAAATTTATTAATAATACTATTGAGAAGGATACCATATGTTATTTATGAAAAAATGTTTATATTTTAATGTAGCATCACCTAAGATTAATTATAAAGAGATTTTCTTAAAATAATCTATTATTCCACAACAAATTGAAACAATTAGAAGTTTGGGAAAAGGATAGACAGCACATTTAATTTATCATATTAAAACCCCCCCAGATTAATCTGAAACAGCTAAATTACACTAAAAACAACTCAAAAATCAACTGTAAAGAGATGCATATTCAGATCACAGAGAAAATACTCTCAATAACTACTCCCTAATGATTTCTTATATGAAACATCTGGTTTTCTAAATGTAAAGATTATAAAATAAATTCCACGATAAAATGAAGGCTTATAAGGATATTATTCAAAGACATACACCTGATAGTTCATCATTTTTACTTAAAATGTCCGTTTTAAAAAATGTGACAAGTTTATACCCCCTTCCTCCATTCTTCTTTCCCCTACCTTATTCACTGCATATTTAAATGGAAAGAAAGAAAGACAAAACCTTGAATACATTTACCTCACCAAATGGAGTGTAAAATTGCACGGTGTTTACATCTTTGTCCTGGGTGATGGCCTTCTGGGAGCCTGCCACAGCTAACACGCTGCCAGTGTGGTTCCACTGGATACTTACTACATACATGCCACTATCAATTAAAACAGGATCTAGTCAACAAAAACAAAGTAACTGTGGTAAAATATTTAGTCTAGAGAACTTTATAATCTTAAGAATAATTAAAAATTTTTTTTTAATTCTCCACATTAAAGAAAGAAAAATTACATACTTTGGTCATTCTCATGTCTCATTATTTGGCATCTGCCATTGTCAAAACAAATCGCAAGGCAGGGGCAGTGTGGCTCCACGTAGCCTTCTGTGCCATGGTACCAGTGAATTCCAGCGATACTGACTGCTCCAGTGACATTCACCAAACAATTCAGTTTCATTTTCATCTAAATAAAATCAGTTAGTTAGTATTGCATATTTTAAAACAGGGATTAGTATGAACAGAGTATTATGGAAAGACACTGAAAATAGGATTTAAAAATCTGGTTTTGAATACAAGCTCCATCACTTACTGCTTTACCAACCATGGACAAATCACCTGAGTTTCAGTTTTCCCCATTTGTAAAATGAGGATCTCAAAAAAGCTCATAGAGTTTTTATGAGACTCAAATGATCAAAGGTATACAAAATTACTCTGAAAATAGCAAAGTGTCATGTAAAAGTTGGTTACTATCACTTCCACCAACGAATGGGTTCATGTGACGTCTTAACCCTCACTAAAAATAAAACCGGCCCATAAGTAAGATCAGAGATCTATCATAGCTAGATCTCACAAAGCTAGAGTTTTTCTTGAGATTCTGCTACCTAAGCCTATTCTATTTTGCCTTCTTTCCAGGACCTGATTTTTGTCCCTTACTGTTTAAATCTTCCATCCTTTTTATAATCTAGTACCTTGCTACAAAAATATCTTTGGTATCTCATGTCACCTTTGCCTTCAGGTATTTGAAGACACAAAGATCAAACTGCACATCATCCTACCCATCATCCCTCAGCTTCAATACACTGAAGCCTTGTCCTTCCCAGCTACCAGGAAATCAGAACTAAGAGCATTAATTTACCTTGAAGCAACCCAGAACGTTTTTTTTAATAAAATGAATTTTTAGACAACTGGGAAAAAAACCCTGAATTGAAGACTTTCTTGATTACGCAAACTATCATAATAAATGAATGTGTATACATATATGAATGATATATAAAATAATCATACAAAGTTGTGTAAATAAAGGTAAGGAATATATGTACTTACTATAAAATTCCCTTGATTATCATAAATGTGTATTTCTCCATTTGCCATTCCAAAAAGTAAGATTTTACTATCTGCGGACCATGCTACGTGACATAACTGTATACCCTTCAGGTCTTTTCCCCAAATGCGATTCCCTAAAACAAACATAAAACATAATTATTTCCTTAAAAGTTCAAGGTCATGATTCTCTAACAACTGTTCTAGAAATCTCTGTTTCCCTAAAGAGCTCTCACATTCTTCACAGTATTCATGCATTTGTTCAATTTATTCAGTCATTAAATATTTACTGAGCACCTACTATGTGCCAAACACACACTAAGCATTTGAAATAGCAGCTGTTTCCAACTTTCTCCCTTCTCTGCTAAATTCTCACTCAGGACCTCACTCCCAAATAGCAGATGAATTCATCTTTTACTTTGGAAAGAAAATAAAAGCTTTCAAAAAAGAAATCCCCCATTCCCACTTTCAAACATTCAGAACATAACTGAACCCACACTTATCCTTTCTGCTTTGCCCCCTAATACAAAGGAAGAGGTATGTCCCCAACCAGACACCAATCTAAAGCTAATCCCTCTACCTATTCTCTGATCTAATCCCTTCTGAGCTTTGCAAAGATCTCCCTCTACTGATTATTCACATTTTCTCTCTCTCTCTGTATTTTTTTGGTTTTGGTTTTGGTTTTTTTTTGGCCTCGCAGCGCGGCTTGTGGGATCTTAGTTCCCCGACCAGGGATTGAATCCAGGCCTGGCAGTGAAAGCACCCGGTCCTAACCACTGGACCGCCAGGGAATTCCCCTTCTCTCTCTCTTTAAACTCTTCTCTCCAGGCCCTTTCTTATAAGCATTTAAACATACTCAGGTCTATTCCTCTTCAAAACTACCACCTCAGATAAAAACAAACAAACAAAAAACTCTTCCTTCAACCTTAAGTTCCCTTCTAACTACCGCCCTATTTCTACCATTCCTTTCCCAGCCAAACTTCTTGAAAGAGTTATCCACACTGTAATCTTTGCTCCCTCACCTCGCACTCAACCCTCAACCCAACACAGTCTGGCTTCTGCCCCATAACTCCACTGTGGGGAAGGTGAAACTGCCTTCGTGGAGATCACTGATGGCCTCTTGATAAATCCAATGGATGCATTTTTCTTTTTCTTTCCTTTTTTTTTAAGTACTTAAATTATTTTATTTCATGTTTTTACTTTTTTTATTGGAGTCTAATTGCTTTACAATGTTGTGTTAGTT
Organism: Lagenorhynchus albirostris; assembly: GCF_949774975.1. Lineage (NCBI taxonomy): Eukaryota > Metazoa > Chordata > Mammalia > Artiodactyla > Delphinidae > Lagenorhynchus > Lagenorhynchus albirostris. The sequence goes on along the minus strand of NC_083107.1, from coordinate 74,605,063 downwards.
TCTGCTGTAGAACAAAGTAAATCAGCCATATGTGTACATATATCCCCTCTCTCTTGAGCCTCCTTCCCACCCCCTCCCTGTCTTTTTTATTGTTTTGACCACCTCTTCCTTCCTTCTTGGTTTCTATGACATCTCCAAGACTTCTACTTTTCAGTATCCTTTATGGAATTCTCTTCTCCTATCCATCCATTAAATGTGCTGGTTCTCACTCTACAGATGGCCCCTGGGTTTTTCATCTATTCCAATGGTTTAAATTACCATCCCTATGCTGGTGATTCCCAAAATTATGCCTTCAATCCAGATATTTCTAAGCTGCAGGCGTATATATCTAATTGTGGTCTAGACATATGTACTTGGATGTCCTATGGGATGACAAAATCAACATGTTGAAAACTGAAATCTCCCCTCAAAACCAGTCTTTTCCCACATCCCTTATTTCAATGAAAGGTACCAACCACCACCCATCCAGTGGCAAAGCTAAGAACCTGGATATCACTCTAGACACTTCCATCCTCTCATCCCCAACCCAATCAATAACAAGGTCCTATCTGTTCTACTACCTAAGTATCTCTAGAATATGTCTACTTACTTCCATCTTCTTTGTCATCACCCTGGTTCAGGCTACCATCCACCACGATCTATCACCTGAATTACCATAGTAATTTCCTAACTGGTACACCTGCCCCCATCTTCCTGTCTTCATATTGCAAACATAGAGATGTTCCTAAAGAACAAATCTGACCACATTGCTCCCATTCTTAAAACCTTTCATTGGACAAAAAACAAAACAAAAAAAACCTTTCATTGGCTTCCCAATGCTCTTAGAGTTAAGTCCAAACTCCCTGTATAACTTATAATCTGCATGATCTGCCTTCTGCTAATCTTTCTAATTTCATCACATACAGCTCTTCTTCCTTTAGCATTATACTATACTGATTCTCAAAATTGTTTCAATATCCCAAAACATGGCTAAGTTCAACTCCTCTGGACCTCCTCAAATGCTATCTCTTAGGCCTAGGACATTCTACACACCAACCTTCTTTGTGGCTAATGCCTCAGCACAGATATCATTTCCTTTACAATGCCTTCCCTGGTCCCTCTAAGTCTAGGTTACATAATTCTTCTACATGTTGCTGTCTTTTCCCTGTCTTAGTACCTATCACAACGCATTGTAATTGCTTGGTTATTTATCCATCTCTCCCGCTCTAGATCTGGAATATTTTTTTGTTGTATCTAGTGCCTAGAACTACAGCTGTCACTTTGCAGACTCTCAGAAACAGAATTTTTTCATACCAAAAAAAATTTTTTAATAAATTATTTCTTTAATAGAGAGAACTTCACACTAAAACAAAGGTACAGACTCTCAGAAGGCCCTGTGTTATCTACGAACTAGAATTTTAAAGACATAGGTTTGAAGGCTACAAAACACAACAAACAATGACATGCTCAGTTCTATTAAAAAAAGACTAGATCATTTCACAATATGAAATGAAATAATATTTCATTTCACAATAAAAATACTGAATCATTATGTTGTACACCTGAAACTAATGTTATATGTCAATTTTATCTCAATTTTTAAAAAGTGATAGATCTCTATATACTTTTTTTTTTTTTTTTTTTTGCTGTACACGGGCCTCTCACTGTTGTGGCCTCTCCCGTTGTGGAGCACAGGCTCCGGACGTGCAGGCTCAGCGGCCATGGCTCACGGGCCCAGCCGGTCCGCGGCATGTGGGATCTTCCCGGACCGGGACACAAACTCGTGTCTCGAACCCGTGTCCCCTGCATCGGCAGGCGGACTCTCAACCACTGCACCACCAGGGAAGCCCTCTATATACTTTTTGAAACTAAAATCTACATATTTACAATACAGTCTAACAAGTGTAAAGATAAATCATATAATTAGGTAGACATATTTAAAATAACTCTGAGAAATTAATTCACTTTTTTCCAGTCCTACTGTAGAAAAAAAAATTTTAACAGATTTTTTACTTGAATATACTTAAAAATAAGTAATTCTTAAATGTCATCAAATTGTACAGTAACTATTTTCTCTTTTGATGTTTATTTTTCTGTCAGAATGCTAACATATGATAATTAATTTAAACCTCTAAAGATTAAAAATGTCAGCTAAATCTTGACCTTAGCTCTGGGTGCAAAAATGCATTACCATCCACTGAACCAACTATCACAGCCCCATCCTCGTATACAATGCAGATCTTCTGTCCATCAGCATTCCAGCTCATGCTTCGAACCACTGATTTATTTCTATTGTTGATCATCTCCTCATACCAAGAGCCTGTTTTCACAAAGAAAAACAAATGACAAGTCAAAACTTTCACATCTAATAAATTGTACTTCAGAGTTGAAACATTTCATAAAATACACTGTGGGATAAATAACTGCAAAGCTTTCTACAACCTGAGACATTTAACTATGAAATCTTCAAATCCAACAGAACAAGATGAAAAAAAAACTTGGGCCTTGACTAATAATTTCTTCAAAGATTATCACAGAAAACACAATAAATGCCCATCTTTTTTTTTCTCTCTCTCTCTCTTTCTTGCTTTCTTTCTTTCTTCCTTCTTTTCTGTCAATTAAAAAACAAAACTTCATTTGCTTCTGAAGGCCGAAACAATTGATTTTTCTCAAAGTCTGACTTTTCCCACTTGAGTACACCTCAGATAATAACCAAGGAAAGAACAAAATAACCACAATTACTTCATAAGTATGCACAAACTCTCCAATGATTAATTATAGGCATATTAAATACAAGCATATTATGTAAAAGCTCTAAAACTGCTTGAAAAAATTTTTAAACAGTTCATATCACATTAGTGATATCACATCACTGATGCTGAGTGACAAAAACGTTCTTGTACATGGGGTTGGAGTGAGATGTGACTTGTCTCAAGGTGTAACCAAATGTGAGGCAAATCACAGGGCTATTCTGTTTTCTTTTTGTTTTTTAAAAGGCTTTACTACATTCTGGTACAGGGAATTCTGGTCTGAAGCCAAGCAAGTAATCATGTAACATGGAATAACTAGTCAGAGCAGGGTGTTATCCATCAAGACAGAGGCTCAGAGAAGACCTACTTTGGAAAAAGACAAAGTTTAATCTCCTATATTTTCACATTCTACTCACTACACACATATACACAGACATAAACTTTAAAAATAAATGAGTTTGTGTACTACAGCATGTTTTAATTAAGAATTTTTAAAAGGTATACACCGTAAATGTTTTTAAAACAAAACACATAAACTAAGGTACACTGTTCTTTTAAAGATGATGGCTACAGGCCCCAAGAGAACATGTTTTATGAGTTATTTTTCTGGTAATAGTGATGCACCTAAATTAATCCCTCTCTTGTTCTCTCTTGTGGGCAAAAGACACAAATTGCGAGCCAGTAGTCAGAGCTGAGATAAAATCTATATCCAAGAAGGAAAAGGAAGTTAACTGACTCATTAAAGGAAATTAATTATTGCCTTTGACACCTTCATAAATGTGTTTTTATCTGCTGAACTAACTCCAGCCACTGACCACAGAGAAACTAATCCTACTGGAAACCTGAAAAAAAGAGCTATCTCAAGCAGAAACGATTCTGCCAAGAGCCTAAGTTCAGTTTGAAGATAACCAACAGTCACATAATTCACTTTCTTAACGCAAGGTCACCATTCAAAAGAAGTAAGGTTAAAGGGAGAAGTAGGAAGCCATAAACCCAGAAATATCACCCCTGTGAACTCCTACTGCCAGTTAAAAAGGGTCTATTTCAAAGATGTTATTTCCCCATTCAAACACTGTAATCCAGACTCCAATTTGGGAAAGATTAAATAAGCTCTCCTAAGATACCTTTATATAACATCCAAACAATGATAAGACCATTTTGATCACTGGTAGTCAACTTCTGATATTGTTCATTCCATGTTACAACTTGAACAGAACCTAAAAAATTATAAGACAATTTAGAAACTAAAAAAGAGCTACAATTAATTTCAAATTTATATTTTTATAATAAACACCAAAAGCAATCAATACTGTTCCTGGGCAACAAACAGCAATTAAGAGTCTTTAATATTACTCAAAAATGTTCATAGGATGCAGTTACTATTATCACTCATTTCTACAATAATGCATAATACTAATTTTCATGTTTATTCCTATTTCATGCCAGCTAAGGTACCAATTATGATCAGCTGCAAGAGCTGCCATATATCTGATGACCGAAACAAATGTAAGTAAGCTTTACCCAATTTGCCTGACTCCCCAAGATTATTATGCCCAAAGGACATCATACTAAGTACTTGTTTTTGGGGGGAGGTGGTATTTGTTTGTCATTAATATGTCCCCTAATCTCTCCCCCTGCACCACACCTTGTTTTCCATTCTAGTAGTAACACACTCTTGAGCAGCTCTTAAACCTCTGGGTTATAGGAACAAATGTGTTTTTTTAGTTTTTTTAATCCTTAAATACTTTATTGTATATTTCCTAAGAACAAGGACATTCTCTTTCAAAACTATTTTACAAATTAGAAATTTTAACACTGATACAATATTATCTCCAACCCACAGTCCACATTTAAGTTTTATCAATTGTCCAAATAATGTCCTTTATAGATACTTGTTTTTCTCATTTCAAGATCCAGTCTAGGATCATCTAGTACATTCAGTTGTCAGGTCTCTTTAGTCTACTTTTATCTGGGACTATAAAACAGACTCTAAAAAAGGATTATATCCTATCCATAGACAGATAACAGTATTTTTAATATTTAAAATTACAGCTACTTTTTTTCATAACTATTGAAGATGTTACTTAATCATGTGAAAGTTGTTAAATGATTCTAGGCTGTGTTAATTATGGCTAAATAGAAATGATTACTTTAAATATTACCATCATTTAAAATGATGACATTTTTGCATTAAGTAGATGGTTTCTAAATACCTAAAGATAATACTATTCAAATATGATTTAAAAATTTACATGACTCACCACTATGACCTTCAAGAGTCTGATTCATAGAAAGGTTACTAGGAGCTGCAAGACCCCTCAATTTTGCATCATCTAGAACAAAAACAAAAACAAAAAATACTATGGAAAATATATAAAAGTGACAGATTATAAGATTTTGATATTTCTTGCTTTTTTTGAAAGGAGTTCCTATTACTGGACAATATTAGAAAGTTTTTTTTTTTTTTTTCGGTACACGGGCCTCTCACTGCTGTGGTCTCTCCCGTTGTGGAGCACAGGCTCCGGACGCGCAGGCTCAGCCAGGGCTCACGGGCCCAGCCGCTCCGTGGCATGTGGGATCTTCCCAGACCGGGGCACGAACCCGTGTCCCCTGCATTGGCAGGCGGACTCTCAACAACTGCGCCACCAGAGAAGCCCCTAGAAAGATTTTTTTTAAAGCATGCTTTATCCTGATCTGTTTTTCTCAACATGGACAATAACACCTACCCCCTTGCAAAGATGTTATTCTGGCAAAATAAAGCAAAATGTATAAAAGAACACTGCTTATTCAGTATACTGAATATATGAGTAATTATTATTGCTACTTATTCCTTGCCAAAAGATAACAAATAGAAGTATTTATGACATATAGATTGAGAATTCTAAAGCATAAGAGGGATCAAAAAGCAAAGACTTTGGGGCTTCCCTGGTGGCGCAGTGGTTGAGAGTCCACCTGCTGATGCAGGGGATACGGGTTCGTGCCCCGATCTGGGAAGATCCCATGTGCCGCGGAGCGGCTGGGCCCGTGAGCCATGGCCGCTGAGCCTGTGCGTCCGGAGCCTGGAAACTAGTTTTTACTAGATTTTGCAGAATCTTATATTCATTCATTCGTTCAACAAATATTTATTGAATGTCTACACTCTTCTATGCACTGTGGAAGACTCTGAAAATAAATGATGAACAAAAGCCCTCTGCCCTCAGAGAGCTTGTAGTCTACTAAGGGGACAGATATTAAATACACACACACCCACAAAAATATATATGCATATATATAAAATTATAAACTGGGGAAGTAAAGGCATAATAGGAGACAGTAACAGAAGGGGATTAATTTAGACTGAAGGAAGACCAGGGAAGGATTTCTGAAGAAACGATATCTAAACTGAGACTGAAGGAGAAACTGGGAAAAGCCAAGCCAGGTAAGGGGGAAAGTATTCCAGGCTAGGAAACAGCAAGTGCAAAGGCCCCTGGGTAGAAGTATATATAGAGCCTTTGGCAAACTGAAAGAAGGCCTATGTGGTTGAATTAGTGGAGAATGGCATAAGATAAGGCAGAAGTGATAGGCACAGAAAAAATGATAAAGTCTTTGCAGGAAGTGATAAAAATTTTAGATTTTATCCAAAGTGCAATGTAAGCCTTTAAAGACTGTTTTTTATTTGAAGTGACTTATTCTCCTTGATTACTAATCATACTATAGAGAAGAATACAATAATATAAAATGTCATCTCAGTAAATGAATCTTCACTTAGAAAATCTGATTGTTACATGTAAAATATAACATTTAAAACATTCATTTAAAAATACAAATTTATGAAAATCTTAAGAATTTGTGAGAGTGGGAATTATAAAATTTGATGCTGAAGAAAATTCTCCTTTCAGATAACATGTATCTTAAAAAATTATGAAAAATATTCTTTATTCTGAAAACAATCTCAGGGAAAAAAAAATACCTGAGTTCCTCTAAAACTATTAGTTCTAATTATCCAGTTACTGTCTTGGTAACATTAACAATAATACACATATATAACATCACAATCATCTGTCAAACAATTAGGATAGAATAAATGTTGTTGACATACATGTTAGGTTGAACATTATTTTTTTAACAGAGGGTTCTTTCACTCATTGACTCTTTTAAAGATTGTACTACACACTTAAGCCTTATTCTACTCTTCTAAAAAAATTTGATACAAACATTCTTCTTAACTTATAGCACTGAAAATCCATTCTAATGCCTATAGTCATAGTCACTGTAACCAAGTAAAATTAGTGATATGTGATTCCAAGGGTTTGCAGGACCTAACATATCTGAAAGTGTGAGGAAGTAGTTCCATCTTTCCATTTGTTTATATGGTCTGAATTCACAATTCTGCATAGCGGGTATGTTTTCTCTTTGTTAAACCACAAAGTACAGGACTCTTGACAAAATATATTCTGACAGATGACAGTAAGTTTTTGAAATTCTACTTGACGTGGTGAACAAACAGCATCCACATCTGAACACTGTCTTTTGCTGGCAGCAACTCCAGAACTTGACCGTGCAGAAAACATCTGCAAAACCTACCTGAAAGTTCTGATGTCCAAAAAAAAAAAAGTCAAAAGTTTTCAATGAGGTGGAGTAAAGCCACCAAGATCCCAAGACTCTACTGAGTTACATTAAACTCCCCATGGCCAATAAACAAACCAAACTGGCATGGTATGTGCTTCTAAAAGCACATACCAATAACCCTTGGAATTAAAAGGCATGATGAAAGCAGGCACCAAAAAAAGAAGGCATTTGAAACCCATGAAGAGGGATTTCAGAATGAAATCAGTAATTCCAACCATCCAAAGTATCCCCCAGAAGCTCAAAAAGTCCAAAGGATTTAAAAAGATTAAACTGGGGGCTTCCCTGGTGGCGCAGTGGTTGAGAGTCCGCCTGCCGATGCAGGGGACACGGGTTCGTGCCCCGGTCGGGGAAGATCCCACATGCCGCGGAGCGGCTGGGCCCGTGAGCCATGGCCACTGAGCCTGCGCGTCCGGAGCCTGTGCTCCGCAACGGGAGAGGCCACAGCAGTGAGAGGCCCGAGTATCGCAAAAAAAAAAAAAAAAAAAAAAAAAGATTAAACTGTCATAAAGTGACTGAGAATGAGAGATACAACAAAGGAGAACAGAAGACCCTGCTCAGAACACCAGTAACCAAGCACACTAAATCTCTGAAAACCCGGCTGACATTCATAAATATCTGTTTTTACATTTTGCATTCATAAAACTTGTTAGCTTTTATTTGCATCCATAAAAGTTGTTAGCAGCCCAACTCCAAGAGAAATTCCTGTTATGTGCTGCATAGTAAGTTTGACAAGCAGGATCAAAATATATGGAAGACATTTTGGTAACACTTGAAGAGAGGGTGGGGTTCTGAGAAGGAGCTGCTATGGGTTCTCCAGACTCCCTGGCAGGATCACCTGACTGCCTTGCTTCTCTGCGTGATGGGCTACAAGTGACTATGTGCACATCCATGGGTACAGCTATGGACACCTGACCTGGTATTTCTGGAGCTTGGGTTTTCAGCACATTCTTTAGGTACGGAGTTGGTGTGGATTATGGACATCTCTAGAACAAAGGCAAGAAGCTTCGCGCGTCCGTCTCGCTACGTGGGCACGTCGGAAGGCCGAGGCACTCCCACTGCCTGCAGTTCCTGAAGGACTATGCAGGTGGCTACAGTTGGCTTGTATGGTCTTGGAACACTTTTTCTCTGACCCGAATGTTTGCTTTAGGGTGATACCTCCTCTAATGAAGATGAGTAGACTGCACCCTCTGCAGCAGTGGCAGGAAGAGCAAGAGATGCCATTTCTAGTCAGGGCCATTGCCCTCAAACCCCACCACAAGCAACTCTGGCCCAAGCTGGCAGCCCTTTAGAGACTTTTAGCAGGGAAATAACATGATCTGGTTCCTTTTTTTTTTTTAAGATCACAATAGCTGGAGTGTGAAGAATAGACTAGAAAGAGGCAAGAAACAATGAAGGGAGGGAGGCTGATTCTCACAGCAGTCTAGGTGAGAGCTGATAGTGGCTGGGACTAGAGAGGTAGCACGGGACAAAGGAAAAGGATGGATTCAGATACTCTTTGGAGATAGAAGCATAGGGTTGTTGATGAAGGTGATGTTAAGTGGGAAGAAAGGGGCTTCTAGCTTGAGCAAATGGGTGAAATTTAAGATATTTACTGAAATGGAGAGAAATGAAAGAAGATATATGGGAGAAGGTCAAGAGTTCAGTTTTAAACAAAGTAAGTATGAGATGCCTGTGAAAGATTCTTGCGGAGATGTCCAAGTCTGAAAAATCAGAACTGGGCTACAGAGATATATTTAGGAATCGTCACCCCAGAGATGGCATTTAAAGCTAAGGGAATGAAAGAACAAGTCTAAAGAGAAAGTAAAACGAAGACAGCCCAGAACCAAGTTCTCAGGAATTCGTACAGTTAGAGGAGAATCTAGTAAAGAGACTGAGAACTTACCAGAAAGGAAAGGAGGGGAAAGCCATATGTATAAATATAACAATAATTTAAAACATTTCTATTCTCCTTTTGTCTTGAAAAATAATGGTTCAAGACAGAAGGAAAGGTCAAATGCTGATAAGAACCCAAAAAAGCTGTCCATGAGATTTGGAAAATGAAAGTCACTGGTGAGGGAGAAAAAAGAGGGAGAAAGCAGACTGATACTCCAAGAATAGAGAGAGGATAAAAAAGTGATGAGGTCCCTGAGAAGGTGAGAGGAGGTGGGCTCCAGCAAAACCTGTGGAAGTTGGCCTGTGAGAGAAGAAGGATACTGTCTCCCCATCTTAACCTGATGGAAGAAGCTGGGGCAAATGCTGATTCTAGTTCCTTTCCTTCTAAGGCAAGGGAGTAAAAACTGGGAATGCCACCACAGGGGATGCAAAGCAGTGCTTCAAATGTACTCGGCATATGCAGTATCTGGTGATTGCTACTGGAGGGATCTGTTGCATCACAACTATTATTATTAAATACAATAGACTGACCTTTTAAGAATCATCCAACAATATTTCTCATATTTATCTCTTTCAACATGACTTACACTCATTAACTACCAAAACAAATAATTTACTCCATATTCCAAGGCTCTCAAGAAACTATTTTCCATCTTGCTCACTAATTGCAAAGAATATTCTAACCACACTTCATCAAAAATGCAGAACAGGGACTTCCCTGGTGGCGCGGTGGATAAGACTATGTGTTCCCAGTGCACGGGGCCAGGGTTCGATCCCTGGTCAGGGAACTAGATCCCACATGCATGCCGCAACAAAGAGTTTGCGTGCCAGAACTAAGGAGCCCGCATGCTGCAACTAAGGACCCGGCAAGCCACAACTAAGAAGCCTGCGAGCCACAACTAAGAAGCCCGCCTGCTGTGACTAAGACCTGGTGCAACCAAATAAATAAATAAATAAAATACCAATTTAAAAAGCACATATATATATATATTTTAAGTGCAGAACAGGAAATGAAGTAATTTTTTTCTTGAAAAGCCTTCAATATTAAACATAATGCATTTCTTAACGTAACTAAAACTTCCCACATGTTTTAAGGCAAAAAAATATGTATATGTACATATACTTACATATATTTGAGAAATATAACAGAGACAAAAATTTTCTTTCAATGCAGTTAAGAAAACTAAAGTGTTGAGAGATTAAATTACTAAACATCAGAAGCCAAACTCTGATTGGTACATAAGTATCTACCTTCCAAATTTGCCTTTTATTTCGTATAGTTAATCTAGCACATCAAAACAATTATTCTCTCTTTGCTTAGGCTGCCATGAGCCCTCCACATAGTGGGTAAAAACGAGGCTTTGAAAGTGAAACAAACTAAGTTTTGATGGAAGAAATGTTCACATATTGAGGTATGGGGAAGTCATTCTGGCTTACATATTATTTAGCTTAAACTTTATGCTAATTAGAACAGTCTGTTTTTTAGCCTATCACACATATCTTGTATATGTGCTTTAACCATTAAAGAAAAGTGTGCATTGTCCAGAAGTAAAGAATGTCCATTCTGGAGACAGAGATCAATGCCTCCCTTCCTGGGACCTCAATGCTTGTACTCCTTCGATGATAAGGCTCCCTTCCCAGGTGCCGAAGCCATACTGACTTGCTGTGTAGGAAGCAAATATATTCCTTGAAGGAGTGTACCCCTGTCGTGTTTGATGTTCTTTGCTCTGACAAGAGATAAAACCATGCTGAAAACCATCTTCTTCGGAATAGTTCCTCAGAGCTGTCTGAGAGGCTGCCTCCCCAGCTATAGTCCTCAGTTTGGCTCAAATAAAATTCTTTTCTATTCCTATTACTTCAAATCTTAGCTGTGTCACTTATTTCCTGTGTGACCTTGGGCAAGTTATTGACTCACCAGCACCTAGTTTTCTCATCTGGAATACCTACCTCTCAAGATTATTGTGAAGTCAAATTAGATAGTGAAGGTTAAACACCCCAGACATAGAAAGTGCTCAATAAATATTTATAACTACCACTTCAAAGCTGTAGAGCAGTGTTACTCAAAGTGCGGTCTGAGATTCAGCAACACCAGCATCACTAGAAATGCAAATTCTCAGACCGAATTCCAGATCTACTCTGGGGCTTGGGTCCAGAAATCTGTTTCAACAAACTCTTCAGATGATTCTTATGCCTGATAAAGCTTGAGAAGCAATGCTGTAAGGAATCCAAAATGTAATTTAGTTCAACCCTTCATTTTACAAAAGACTGAACTAAAACCCAGATATACTCAGCAACTTGCTGAAAGACATTCAGAAGTCTTATGGCAGAGCTGAGGTTCCAACTCCAATCTCCTTATCTAAATCTCCAATTTAGACTGGAAATTGTCTAGCTCTGCGACCTAGAGCAATACTAGATAATAAAGAAATGTGAACCTGTTTGCTATGATTCCAGAGAACTAGAAAAAGAGAAATCAAGCTGTAAAACACAAGAGACTTATTACTAAAAATGGTTTTTTTAATCCCATTTTCTGTTCTTGGAAACTAGGTGCATAATTATTAACACATCTGAAAAGTGGAAAGGACAACATAGGCCTGTAAATAATCTACCAAAACCTGAGATTTCTGTGACCTTACTGAAATGCTGATTCACATCATTTTTATTTTATTTTATTTATTTTAGACTCCTATTTATATAGCACAACCAATACACATAGCATAAAACAACATAATGACTTAGTTTTCATTCTTCATTCATTTTCATTTGCCATCAATAATTTCAGCAAAAGCCATCTGATGTTTACATTCAATATTTTCTGAACTTTGTTACAAAAATACTCTAGAAGAACACCCCAGAATGTTTGGGGTTTTGTTCTTTTTCCTTTTGAAAGAAATTAGAATTGCATACTGACAAATACCATGGGCAAATCTCTCTGACCAAATGATTTTCCATCAAGTTCAAACATTTGGGCTTGCATTCATTTACCTGTCTGTGTCTCTAATTTCAAAACCTTCAGTAATCCATCTTCACCACCACATGCTATGAATCCTTGGTCCTTGTTCCAAGATATACATTTCAGCTTCACATTATTGGGAATGGCAATCTGAAAAGAAACCACACCCACTCTCACAGCTTTTCACCAAGGGGTTGGGAATGAGTCTACAGGACACGAAGCCTGAAGAAGAAAAACGGCCAGCCTTGCAGAAATGTGAGCCGTTATGAAAATGAGCATAGTCCCCTGAACTGCCCTGGGCCCATTTGGGAAGGAAAGAAAGGACTGCCCACAAAGAGAAGGGCAGTGACTGCAAAGGAACCCAATGGGGAGTGACCTGATGGATTTTTAAAAGGGGGGAGGGGGACTTCCCTGGTGATCCAGTGGTTAAGACTCCCCGCTCCCAATTCAGGGGACCTGAGTTCAATCCCTGGACAAGGAACTAGATCCCACATGCCACACTAAAGATCCCGCATGCCGCAACCAAAAGATCCCGCAGGCATCAATGAAGATCCTGCGTGCTGCAACTGAGACCCTGTGCAGCCAAATAAATATTTTTTAAAAAAATAAATAAAAGGGGGTAGGGATAACGGAAGTATAAATCTATTATCATCAATTCATATTCCCTTTCTGCATACACTTTGGCTACCTTTTTATTACTTTTCTCCTGCCCAGAGGCCTGTGATGATCCAAAGAGTTTAAATCACCTGGATAAGCAACAGGTGAAGGAGGAAAGATAGGGCAGCACGAAGTGATCAGCCCTGCAGGCCCCCCAAAAGGACCTAACCAGGGGCAGGAATGGGAAAGAATCATGCGAAAGGGCTGCTGTCTCCGCCAAGGATTATTTGGGTCTTGGAGACCATCAGGCGGAGGTTCGAGGCTGGACCATGCAGGAAGGTGGGCGGAGGGACGTCGAAGCCGGGATCACCACTCATGGCCCTTCCGGCAGGATGCGGGAATCGCCCGCAGGTCGAGAGACCAGAGGAGGAGCGACGGCTCCGGGAAACCTGGGAAACTCACTTTCTTGCTCAAGTAAAAGAACATTCTGGGAACTCCGAGAGGACGACGCCAGCAGATAAAGCCCGACACAGGAAACTTCTTCTAAGCCGCCAATCGCTAGTACCCGCGGCTCTTGGAAGCTCCGGTCGCCCTGGCAACCGCCGCCGCTGGGTCGCATCCGGGGCGCCGAGGGACACTTCCGGCGTCGTCCTCGTCTCGCCGGGCGTCGTACGCCTGCGCGGACGTCGCGGGGCTGGTAGACCCGCTGTCGCGGGTAGGACCTGGTCGCTCTGCTTCTGGGCTTTTCTGCCCAGCGCCCTGGCTCGTAGCCTCAGCTGCCCTCCGACTGGGCGGGCTTCGAGGACCGGCCACACCTCGGATGGTCGCGGCGGAACTCGACTGAGGTGTCAGTACCAAGTCAGTAAGGGCGCCCATTAAAATGAGGTCGTAAAGATGAGGTGTTCTGTAAGCCCCGAACTCCCAATATTGTGAAAGGAAAAAGTTATTTACTGTATTTGGTAGACTGGCGCCGTTGGCCAAATGAAGGTACAAACGTGCATTTTCAGAGCGTGCAAACCTTCCTTTGTGCCTTTGGGGATGGGAGAGCCCCCTGGAGCAATTTGGGGGTAGGAGATTTTGTTAATTCTGTTTGTTTTAGTACTTTTTAACAACTTGTTTAAGCTGTTACTGCAGCCCAAGGGTCCTTATAAAAAGAATAAGTGTGTACACTTGAAACTAACACAACATTGTAAATTACCTACACTTCAATATTTTTTTAATTTTTAAAAAGGAAAAAATATGTGTGAGCTGTGGGCTGTTACAGCATATAATTGCCATTGGGGCATAGCCTCCCATTTTTAAGTACTTGAGGTGTTTAGTATTTTCTTGCCTGTGGTCCACTGTATTCTTTTTCTACCTTATTTCTTTCTTCAATTCTCCTGTCCTTTCTGAATGCTTGGAGAGTTACACACCACCACAATTTTAGACATAGCGCAGAAACTCCTATGAAATTATTCAGTCTCATCTGTTTTTTTAATTTGTCTCTGGTTTTACCTTTTACCATATTTGCGGCTACGCCTGTTGATTTGTATAATCTAGTGTGTACTTTATGCAACGGTAGCTAATTTCCCCACCTAGAGTCTTTCCCCATCTCAGGCAAATAACGTTCAAATCCTTTGACCCAAGTCTCTTGCCTCACCCAGCATACTCGAAAATTGACAATGGTACTAGCCTTTCCTATTAAATCTAAACCCAAGCTAAAATCAGATCTTCCTTCGGTCTTAAAATGTTTTTACTTTGGTGCCCCCACTTTAAGCAAGCCAGTATGCTTTTTTTAATCCCACTGTTCCTGTGTGCTTCCAAGGTCATTTTATATATCCTGTGATGTTCCTGCTTCCTTGGCCAATTGCGCCTAGCCAAACGCACACATCAGGTCTCCCTGAGAAATCCTTCCCAAACTTAAGCCCGATCCCATTCAGATAATTTGTTTGTTTTCAAATGAATGTGTATCTTTTTCAGCACCAACTACATCCCTAAGATATGTTTGTTGGCACCGGATCACGGGCTCCCTATACTGGACTCAAGAAAAAAATGAATTATCTAAGCCAGGGGATTCCAGTCAACTGGTTAAGCTTAAGACATGATTAGTTCAAGCTATTGATGGTCACACTCTCGAAAATTTGTCTCTCTTTAAATACCTTTCCCTAGTTCTTGCACATGAGCTCTCATTTATTCCTCCTATAACACCATTTCTTTGTGATATATTAATATAACTAATTTGTGCTCAAATAAGTTTGGAAAATAATACTTGCTGTATGTCAGGTGCTTTCAAAAATGTTGAGCAATAACAATAAATGTTTCATATAATATTTACTGCCTTTGATGTGTTCATTTTTCATGTCTTCCCTTTACAGTTTATATTTTAGATTTTTACTGTTTCTGGGTTTGCATCTGTAGGTTATATTTTCTTTTCAAGTGCATATATTAATGTACCCTCATCATTATTTTATCTGAATTTATGTAATTTTGTTTTATTCCCTCTCCCACAACAATCTTGATTAAAGCCTTTCTGTTTAACCTGAGCTTAAATTTTTAATTTTAAGAGCATGAGATTAAATTATAGGAGGAGTCACAGTATTGTGTCCTTTGACAAGAAACTGTTTCATTCAAAATAATTGTGATTCAGCTTAATTTAAGAAAATATGTTAATAGGCAAAGTTGATATAAGAGTTACCAAAAAAAAGCATGACAATAATATATAAAGATATTGACATTTTTATTATACTAAACAACATAAACCAAGAAAAGAATGAGTAGTATACAATTTAAAGAACTATTTTTTCTAAGTTATAAGCATAAAAGCTGAAAAAAATTTATCAAATATGTAAGTGAAAAAAAAGAGTTAGTCTTTAACATTTTAAAAGACATTAGGTTTTGTTACTTATTATACCAGTATTTATAAATATATAATTTTATTGACTGGATCCTAGAGTAAAACAGCAAAGTAAATTTAGGGTTTTTTGTCCTTGGTAAAAAGTTTAACACCTAATTCACAACTAGTTGTGTGTTTCTTTCTAACATCAGAATGAATTAAAAATGACATATAACAGTTCACTTAATCTGTATTAACTATATTTAGGTATGTGTATTACAATTTCCTGATCACAGCTTCAACAATACTCTGGCAAAAATGAGAAAAAAACAAAAAGTGATAAAGATATAGTTCTAAATTGTAGTCATCTCAGTTTAATTATATGAACTTTTTATGTGTAAATACCCTGTACAATTTACACTCTAAAGTAACAGGACTGGTTTACACTATAAATACTATCAAGAAAACATCAAAAGTTCGCATTTTAAGCCTGGTTATCTTACTAATATAAACATTTAAAAATTAAATGGCTCAATTAGTAAAGAAAGAAAGAAATTATGAAACTTTTCACTCTGTTTCCTACCATTTCACAGTAATAGCTTAGAGACACTAAAATTTGCTCTTAATAAGGGACATTTATGTCCTTAGAAAAATGATACAGATTCTCCAGAAGATCCTCATACTACTTATCCAGTAACATTAAAGCATTGGTAATGGCAGATTACTAGCAGGAACACTGGAGTACACCAAAGTATTAAATACACCAAATGCTTCATATTTCCAGGTAAAAAAAATTGAGGAATTTAACGATGTATTTGTCCATATTCATTTGCTTGCAACTTCTCCAAAATGTCATCAAGTGGCTAAGTTGTTAAGGCTAACACCGTATATTTTTAGACATTAGAAAATGCAAACACACTTTCAAACATTTCAATACAAGATTATATATATATTTAAGTTCTATTTTGAACAAAAAGAGTGAAATTGTTTTCTCACCAAAAATCTAATCTATCTAAAACTCAGATATTCTGTTCTTTAGCGAGCATGATATAAAGCAGTGGTCTTCAAACATTTTCCGTTCATATGTCCCCTAAAATAATTTTGACAAGTAAGTGAATCTTGTGCATATTTAGATTACATGAAAATTTTCATCATAAGTTTTAGTTGCAAATATGCAATTTCTGCTATATTATAAATATTGATGCTTTAAAACAAAATTTAAATCAGTCTTTTAAATGTATCCCGTGTAATATTAATACTGTACTGAATTGTTACTACTGTTGTTCTTCTAAAATAAAATATTTCCTTGAATTTGTATTTCCTTTCTACTTCCTCCACAATTTTATTCTACTTTGAATCTTGGAAATCTGTTCTTTATCACTCTATTATACTTCTCTGATGTAAACTTTATACAAACAACAAGCACATACACATTTATATTGAAATTACCTTTGGATTAATTTTCTTTGACCATAAGGTGCTAAATTTTTTTAATCGTCTCATTTGAGCTACCATTACAACTATTATGGGGACACAATTGATCCAAACAACGAGTAAGTCACAATTTTGACATAAAATCATTAAAAATAAAAGGTGAATTGTAATTAGAAAGGTATCTCCTAATGGGATGAATTGGGGGAGATGTGTTTATGAAGCTTAATTTAAAAGCTCTCTGGAGAGTTTACCTTTCCAAAATATTCACCTTAGTAAAGTTCAGGGTAAGTAAGAGGTATGCCTTTCTTGTATAAATTTAGGAGAATGGTGACACTGAAGTGAGAGATGGGAAAAGAGAATGCCAACTGACCCCAAGTTGCATTGTAGGCAGATCGATTTAAGGAAGTGAAGGATTTGGAAATTGATTCCTTTAAAATTTTCTGGGTCCCCACATACCCCTGGAAAGTCTCTGCATACCCCTAGGGTATCCCTATCACAGTCTGAATACCATGCCTCTAAGATCCCTAGGAAAGGTGTTGTTAACTTGAACTACACTAAGAAAAAGTACTTTTCCTGAATTACTCCTTTGGCTAAAAAACTGATTTTGAAAGTTTCTGAGGTAGTACCGTGTTACATTTTGAAATCTGCTTTTTGACCACTTGGCTAGACAAAGCACACAGCTGTGTGTCATCTGAACTATCACACTCCATTCATCAGCTGACTCGTTTTGTACATGTACAGATTCTGAATAAGAAAATCATATTAAGGAATCAGGATAATAGCACTGTCAAATAGAGCGCAATTAGGAGCTTATATTGCTATGGAAAAGCACTAGAAAAATAAATAATTACACAGCTCTTACATGTAAATAAGAATGGGTGTAACGGTCTTAAAACATTTTAAAAGAACTCTAAAGTAAACAAATTAAAGCTGTGTATTACTGTGGCTCATCTTAAAACTTAATGAATAAGGCACTTATCCTGTGGAATGTCCTAAAATGTCAGCTCAATTGTAGTACCTAAGCTGGCTTCAAGCAGAAGCAGAAAACCTTCCAGAAAGGATATGCTTGGTGTTCAGTCTCTGCAGATATGAGCTGACCTTATCCTGGAATGCCAGTGTGGCTTCACATGCACAAGCATCTTCTGTGGAGATGAGTCTTCGTGCTTCTGCAATGGCTGAAGACAATGACAATACACAAAATGTTATAGCTAATTAGAAATCATAGCAAATCAGGAAATCTGTGATTCAATACTTCCTTATATATATATATATTTTTTGTTTGCGGTATGCGGGCCTCTCACTGTTGTGGCCTCTCCGCTCCGGAGGCGCAGGCTCAGCAGCCATGGCTCACGGGCCCAGCCGCGCCGCGGCATGTGGGATCCTCCCAGACCGGGGCACGAACCCGTGTCCCCTGCATCGGCAGGCGGACTCTCAACCACTGCACCACCAGGGAAGCCCAATACTTCCATTTTTAATTCTTACCTAAATGCATTTTCTAGGAGATAAAAGAATATAAGAGCACATGGAAAGAGGAGAAAGTACTGTGGACTTTGTCACCAAAGAAACTGAGTTAGAGATGTTGAGGAAAAGTTTACAATTGTCAAAGCTGGGTGATGGTTATATGAGAGTTCATTCTATTGTTCTCTATACTTTTGTAATTGTCTGAAATTTTCCATGATGTAAAGTAAATATTTAAGTTAATGCAGGGAGAAGCCAAGAATGAAGAGATAAGACAATCCCTTGTGATACTGTGTACTCATTACGAAATGAAAATGTTCACTATGGAGAACAGTGTGAGGTTCCTTTAAAAACCAAAAATAGACCTACCATATGATCCTGCAATCCCACTTCTGGGCAAATATCTGGAGAAAACCCTAATTTGAAAAGACACATGCACCCCAATGTTCATAGCAGCACTATTCACAATAGCCAAGACATAGAAACAACCTAAATGTCCATCGACAGATGAATGGATAAAGAAGATGTGGTACATATATACAATGGAATACTATTCAGCCATAAAAAGAATGAAATAATGCCATTTGCAGCAAAATGGATGGACCTAGAGATTGTCATACTAAGTAAAGTAAGTCAGACAGAGAAAGACAAATATCATATATCACTTACATGTAGAATCTAAAAAAGTGATACAAATGAACTTATTTACAAAACAGAAATAGACTCACAGACATAGAAAACAGACTTATGGTTACCAAAGGGGATTGGGGGAAGGCGGAAGATAAATTAGGAGTTTGGGATTAAGATATATCCCTACTATATATAAAATAGTTAAACAACAAGGACCTACTGTATAGTACAGGGAACTATACTCAGTATCTTGTAATAACCTATAATGTAAGAGAATCTGAAAAGTTATATATATATATATATATATGTATATATTACTGAATCACTTTGCTGTATACGTGACACTAACACAACATTGTAAATTAACTATACTTCAATTTTAAAAAATGAAAATGAGGAAAACAGTCCTCTATTTGTGTGGCCAAAACATTTCAAGGTTTAAAACTAGATAATTCCTGAATTCCTATACAGACTATTATTCTACTGAATGGTTTGAACTGAGAATTCTTGTTCTTACCCATAAATACTTTGGAACTAAAAATTCAGGTTTGTATTGACATTTAAGCAAAGAACGTGGAAGAATGATAATTCTAACTCCAATTGCTTCTGTAATTCAGTGAGGCGGCTATTCCGACTCAATATCATAGCCCCTAAAGTTGCCTAACAGAAATAAGAGTAACTTCCAGATCTGAAGACTAATGAATAATCTTCCAACTGAGTAGTAGTACTGCTTGGGGAAAAGAGTAGTCCTTTGCTCTTGCATTTTCTCCCACATTCTATCCATAAAATGTTACACCAAAATCCAAACGAACTTTTTGGTCAACCCAATACAAAGATAAGATACAGGGCTGGAGGACCATAAATTCACTTGATTAATCTATCTAGCTGTCTAAATCCTATTGAAACTTTTAGGGACAGCCAGCTCAAATCCCCGTCTCGATCAGTAAATTAATAGTAAGCCAAAAAGTATCTACTGAATATCAAGTACATGCCCATCATCCCTGTACAGAGTATAAAATTGGTACCTATGATACTTTCCCAGTATATCTTGCCTGATAGCCTATAAGCTCTGTGAGGGTAGGGGCTCAGTGTAATATTCTCATTAAAACACCCCATAGAAAACTGGAAAACTGCGATGTTGCACAATTGAAAGTTGAGAGATGGATCCATTCACACTAGCAGCAAAAAGAATAAAATATTTAGGAATAAATTTAAGAAAAGTAGTGCAAGA
Source organism: Lagenorhynchus albirostris (assembly GCF_949774975.1). Classification (NCBI taxonomy): domain Eukaryota; kingdom Metazoa; phylum Chordata; class Mammalia; order Artiodactyla; family Delphinidae; genus Lagenorhynchus; species Lagenorhynchus albirostris. Next base: position 74,584,742 of record NC_083107.1, on the reverse strand, counting down.
CTTGTACAGTGCAAACCACAAAACATTAATCTGTCTCCAGTTCCTTCCTCGGGACCTAACAGAGTACTAGATATAGAACAGAAGTTCCATGAATACTTGCTGAACAAATAAGTGAATGGCTAAAGAAATGAGGTCAGAGCCTAAGCCATTATAAACCATTCTGGAATCCTCACCTTCCAGGAGAAGAAAAAATTCCCAAGACTGATTTTTCTGAAGATTAAACACTGAAGATAGGAAGACAGCACCCAGAAATACTCACATTGTAAAAGCAAGCTGCTCCTTATTAACCCTCACTCTCCCCAAGAAACTGATCCACACTTTACTTCAAATGAAGAAGTATCTGCTGAGTAACTGTCACACGTTACGGTAGATGCTAAGAGTACAGACAAAATCTACTACCCGTGGTGGTTGGGGTCTACAGGAGCATAAAACCACAAGTCCAAAACTTGCATTTTCTTCCCCAAATCGGCTTCACTCTCAGTCCCCTTAGTAAAGATACCCCATCCTTCCAGCTGCTCAAGTGGAATAGGAAAGCCATCCTACTCCGCCCCCATCCTATCCCCACATCCAGTTTATCACCAAGCCCTGTTCATCCTACCTTCAAAACATGTCTGGAATCAGTCTACTTCTATCACCTTGTCACCATCCTAGCCCAACTGCAATAGCCCCCGAACTGGTCTTCTTCTGCTCTTCATCCTCTTCAATCCGCTGTTCACACAGCAGCTAGAGTGACTTTTTTTTTTTTTTTTTTTTGCGGTACGCGGGCCTCTCACTGTTGTGGCCCCTCCCGCTGCGGAGCACAGGCTCCGGACGCGCAGGCTCAGCGGCCATGGCTCACGGGCCCAGCCGCTCCGCGGCACGTGGGATCTTCCCAGACCGGGGTACTGAACCCGTGTCCCCTGCATCGGCAGGCGGACTCTCAACCACTGCGCCACCAGGGAAGCCCTAGAGTGACTTTTAAAAATATAAACAGCATGGTGCTGCTCCACTGCTAAAAACCCTCCATGACTTCCCATTTCTCATAGAATTTCCCATGCCCCAGAGCAGCAGCATGGTTTGACCCTGCCTAACTCTCCAAACTGCCTTACCCCACACTTATCCCTGGCTGGTCATGCTTCCGTCAGACGGGTGGCCTTTCACCTCCTCTCCCCACTAAAGCCACCACTCAGGACCTGGCGTTGCTCTCCCTCCTTCCGCCAGCACTCCAGTCTCAACCTACCTCAGAGAGACCCTCCCAACCTGAAATAGGGTCCCCAACCCCCATTCTGTTCTCTTCCATCACTGCTCTTAATTTATAAATGTGTTATGTACTCGTCTTTTCCCTCTAGACTGTTACCAAAGACCATGCTTGTTTTGTTCATGATTGTATACCTAGTGCCTAGAACATAGCAGATGCTATATTTATTGATTGGATGAAGGAATGACTGAAGGAACACACAAGTAACTACAACACAAGGCATCCAGTGCTGAAAAAGAGGACACGGTTCAATGGAAGAATAAGGGGAATTCTCGTAGAGGGGGTAAAAACTGAACTAGTCCTGGAAATTAAACAAACAGACATAATTCTGTAACATTTGATTCACAAAAAGTAATTTATAGGACACCGATGTAAGTTATGATGCATAATAAAGACAAATGCCTCATAATGCATAAAAACAAATGCATGATAAACCCACTGCACAACTTAAGAATTAAAACATAACGAATGCTGTTGCAGAGACGTCATTTAAGAAGTGGAAATATAAATACAATCTAGGAGAAGATATTTGCAACACATAAAAACAACAACGAATTTATATCCAGACATGTGAAGAGTTGTTATGATAAGTAAGAAAAATATAAATAACCCAATAGAAAAATAAAGACATAAATAGATAAGAT